>NC_090298.1:129068076-129374038 GCF_039906515.1 Pseudorca crassidens
ATGTGCCTTTGCTTATACTGCACTGAGCACTCAGGGCTCACTCTTTCTGCTTCTCTACCTTACCAAAACCTGTAAACCATGTCAAACCCATTGGATTCCTGGAACATAGATGCCCCTGGGAAAACCAGGACCCAGAGATGACAGAAACCCTCAGCATGAAGAATCCATACTCAATGACCACATGGCTTAGGCAAGAGTAACCAGACAGGTTCAGCTGACATCTTCCTGATGAGATTTGCTGTCTCAGTGGCTATAGTATTAAAGGGCTTCATGGCCAGCCTCCTGGGATTCAAGATTTGCGCATTAGACGCTTCCTACCAACAAGGACAAAATAAGCTGAAAAAATGTAAGAACTGAAGTTTATTAACTAGTATTTCTTTCTATACAGTATCTTTGATCAGGTTTAGAAGCAAATTCTCTATCATGGCTAAGCAAACGATTGGGAACAAGGAACATTCTCATTTGAGGTTCGAAGTCTGATGTCTCCTCAGGACAGGACTACTTGGATGTATCCATCTCTCCCAGTTTCTTTCCTGCCCCCACACATTCAAATCTCCTGCATCAGCTTGCTGATGCTGGGAATCATCTTGAGTGGAGGTAGATAGAGAAGGGACAGGGCCAAGGGGTCTCCTGCAGGACAGCACATCCCATGAAATGAAGGTGCCAAGCAGAACCATATTGACACAGTGACAAAGTCAACCACGGTGGGGAAGTCCAGTCCTTGCACATACTATGATAGCTGTTATAGATCCATACTTCATCTGATCCTAGACATGTCAAGATGGGGCATGAAGGAGGGAAAGAAGGGGCAGGAAGAAGTTTCTTGATTCACTCAAAGAAAGAGGAAAGAACTGTCCAATTAGTTTTTCGGAATAAACTTAGGAGACCCAAGCAGCATTGCTTTGGGGACCACTTAATGGTGAAATTCCAAGGGCAGAGGGGCCTTCCACTCACTTGACCACAAACTATTGTGCAGCCACGGCACCAGGGAGGCTCCAGCACATTGGCTAATGTACCCCTTGCAGCTTGGTGCTCTGCAGGGTGGACACACCCGTGAGCACCCATGCACACCTTCCTGCGGATTGGAGAAAACCCACTGCATAGTTGGGGAAGGAGGAAAAGACAGAGGTGTGGCTAAGATGGATCTTCCCAGAGGGCAGATCACTCAGGGGAAATTTAAATTAATTTGTCAATTATAAGTTAGTGTGACCTCATTTATTCTCACAGGCTGATGATCAAAGAACAAAGTAACTTGATTATCAAGTACCTTTACTAATGACAGATTTAAATGGGAAAGGAGATACTAATTGCTTGGTAGAACACTGAGGATACTACAGAGGAAGGTAGAGATACAATTCCTTAATTATTACATCCAACAGATACTGCCACTGTGCAAAGAACAGTATTCAAAGAACAAGCTGCCCAGTAACACTTTAATGAAGAGTCCACATGTTCTACTCCAACTGTGTCCACCCAGGAGTACAAGAAAATTTGGGGGAAAAATTTCAGGTGGGCCTGCTGCTAGGACAGAAGCATGTTTCTTGTATGGAAATTTTATCTTCCAGTCACTTTGGAAGTGACCTCATAGTTAGAATAGGTGACATTATTCTAAGTCCCTCTCCAAAGCTGACATCCTTTATGGCTGAGTCCATGCCATGGTTGCTTCTGATCTTCCTTCTCTTAACTGTTTATTATACTTATATTCATCTCACAGACTGCAGGCAATTGATATTGTTCTGTGTGTAATTACTGAAGCCCATCAACAAGCATTAGCGGATGACCTCCAACAGAGCCTCACATGCTCCCCGATACCCAGCTGTGTAAGTAGTCAACATAGAGTCTCCTCTCAAGTTGCTGACGATTCATTTTTGGGAGAACAGACGTGTGCATGTGAGATGATCGGCAAACGGGCCGAAATGGCTTATAATTAGATTCTGTACTGGGGGACTCAGTCTATTAGTGAGATAGATCAGAAAAGAGAGATCAACGGGGTTTGAGTCACTAAGAAAGTTTTAGAGGAGGCTAAGTGTGTATTGGCACTTGAAGGGTGGGTAAGAGCTATAAAGGAGGTAAGAGAGAAGAAGGAATTAAAAAATAATTTTGGCAACCCATTATCTGAACCTTTCTCCTACGTTTGAGGAGTTCCCTGCTATGTAAGATAGAATTGGCCAATAAAGAAGCTGAAGATACCACATGATCTTATTCCAATTAGCCCTTTCAGTTTAGGCATGGACACATGACCTGCGTTTGCCGTATCAAATGTTCCTATCTCAGCTCTTAATCCAAAGCTGGATGCTGAAGAAAGTAAGGATCATTTGCCAAGTGACCAGCTGCAGAGGATGTTCTCTACACCAATTTGAGACAATTTGGGGCACTGTTTATAGCTTCATGGCCTCAAAGCTTGGCTTTCTGGCTCTCCTGAATATTCTTATGAGTTACTATACATTCTTTTCATAAATGCATCATGTTCTATTGAAACTAACCAGAAGTGGTTTCTAATGTATTCTACTAACAACCCTGAATGAAGTAGGAATGTTGCACACGTAACAACATTAGACATAAGACAGAGACAAATTACCACAAGCAGGCAATAACCTAGCTTGGGGCATAATGGAAAAGGGAGCTTGATCTTTTCTCAAATCTACCTGACAAATCCACACAGGCTGATCAAATTAACCACTGAATACCAGACACTTAAAAAAGAGGATGCCAGCTTGGACAAAGAAGTTATACCAATCTCTCATTCTTCTTGTCCCAAGTTGATCCCAATACATGATCATCTCATGATATGATCATTCTCTCTAGTTGGACTAGCTAGCAGAGGATATAATATCAGTGACTTCTTCCATTTGGATCTTAATATCCCTTCTCTGGGTCCCATCAGGACAACTCTCTGGAGAGAAGATGAGGATGATGAGTCTAAAAATATGCTACATAAACAACCTGCAAAATAATCCACCGGGGAACTTGCTTAAAAATGCAGATTCCCTGGCCAGTTCTCCCAAGACTTTTTTCAATAGATTATTGTGGAAAGCCCTGGGACCTGCATCTTAATAAGCCACCTGAGCTGTCCTTGAACACTTTCACATTAGGGAACCAGTGACCTATGGGCTCAAAGTGAGTTTTAACACATCATACAAAAGTGCTACTTCATCTCCAGACAGGGGCTAGATCTTATACGAGTTTTTCTTCAAGTCCTATCCAGCAGAAACAGGTTCTGCTTCTCTGTGGTTTGTTTCCCCACTGATCAGTGCATCAGAATTGGGATTTCTTTATTATTATAATCTCATAGAAACTGGATATAATTATTGCTTTACCCTCTTCATTTTAATGAGGGATTCCAAAATTAACGTAAATATAGAGACATTATGTCTTGGCAAAGACTTGTTAGAAATATTTTGTAACGGTCAGCAACTATTGAAGCAGACAGTTTAAACCAGAATGTATCCATCATGACCCTCGTGTTTATCCTTTCCAAATATGCTAAGGACTTCATCTTTAACGAGTTTCCTATTCACATGGATCAAAGATATGGGAAGAATAAGTCTCCGTAGATAAAAAGGAAGCAGGTGTATGGAAAGATTTAAACTAAAGATTATCAGAAAAGGGAGTTTTTGTGGGTGTAACCAGTATAGTGACAATTCAGCTGTCACCTTCCTGTCACATGCTTCTTGATCGTGGTAGTATGGATTCTCAAGAGCCTTGTGTTTACTTTCTGGAATAGGAGGTTGCATTTGTTTGCTTTGGTGGCTGTAACAAATTACCATAACCTGGATAACTTAAAGCAACAGAAATTTATTCTTCCACAGTCTTGGAGGCAGAAGTCTGAAATCATGGTGCCAACATCTCCGTACTCCCTCTGGAGGCTCTAGGGGAGAATCCTCTCTTTGCCTCTTCCAGCCTCTGGTAACTGTTGGCATTCTTGACTTACGTCCACCTCATACCAATCCCTTCCCCTCTGGTCATACTGTCTCCTTTACTCTGTTGGTCAAATCCCCTCTGCTTCACTCTTATAAGAACACTTACTGTTTTTTAGTGTCCACCTAGATAATCCACGATAAGATTCTTCTCTCAAAATCCTTAACTTAAACACATATTTTGGCATATAAGGTAATATTTACTCTTATCATATAAATAATATTCACAGGTTCTGATTAGGACATGGACACATCTTTTGAGGGCACCATTCAGGGGACTTTAGATTTAGGGGGAGACTATATCCCCTGAAATGTGTATGTGTTTTTCTGGAGAGAAAATGCATGGTTCCAATTAGATTCCCAAAATGTTCGTTTCAAAAAAAATTTTTTAATTACTTTTTTAGTAAAAGAGGGAGTTGAACAATACTTGGAGAATATGTAGTCCAACTTCCTCAACTGCCCATATGAGATTTATTGAAAATTTTCTTTGTATTTTTCCCTCATTTCCTTCTCTCTCCCCATGAGAACCTGGGCTACTCCGAGACAGCTTGTATGGAATCCACCATTAGCTCCCAAACTAATGAAAAGGAGAATTTGCCTGTCACTGTGCTGCTTCATTCATGTTGCTGCTTATCTCTGAGCCTCAGATACTGTCATCTTCAAAGACGTGTAACAGTCCTGAACAAAATAACTTTCTAAGGTCTTTCCTGATATCTCCTAAGACCAGGATATCATTACAAAATGATATCTATTCCTCAGCCCACCATGACTACTTCATGACTTTTACTGGATAAATGATCGTGCCTCCAGATTTCCTGCAATCACTCCCTCCCCATCTAGTTCCCACCCAGAGGAAAAATTAAACAATTTTATTTCTTTTATTCTAAGAAACTAGGATGAGATTTCTCTCAACAACTAACAACTATGAACCGCTTCTAACCTTTGGTAAGGGGGCTTCCTAGGCAGGATGATTGTAAGAGCCCAATAGAGAAAGAAGAGAGGATAAACCTATAGACAAAAAATGGAAAGATCAGTGTTCTGCAAATTCATAGCATCAGGTGGTTCCTCCTGATTCCTTTCTCATTTCAAGGTACCTCTCATCATTTCAGTGTCCCCAGCTTTGCCTGTCACACATTTTTTTTTCTACTTCCACTTTAGATTATTGAGTTTAATTCATATCTTACTACAAATTCACCTATTGTTTCTAAAGATGAACTTCTATGTAAAGCATGCATATATGCCATACTTGTGCAACTCTATTATTTAATTACCATAACTCACTTCTACTGAAATTTATATCCTAGTGTACAGCTTAATGTGCTAATTTTGCTGTAATACCAATTAAAGGTAACTACTAAAACTTGAAAAATGTCCATCAATCAACCCAACACATTTTGCATACCTGTGGTATTCATTCCATCTTTGGGAAATACTGCCTTCATTAATTCATTTACTTATTCAATCTGTGCCATAATGTAAGGGTTTCAGATCCCAGTGGTATGTCTCTTAATATCCCTAAGGAATATCCCTGACTTAAAAAGAACCCACCAATCACGCAAAAGAGGAGAGCAGACTTTACGGTGATTAGAGACACATCTGCTATCACATAGGTCTGTATATCCCATCTCTTGGGAAAACTATTCTAGAAAACGTAAAGATTCCAGGAAATCAATGCATGACTCATAGATTCCTTGTCAGTTGTTCAGTTTTTTTCCCCATTTAATGATGCCCTACCTAACAATCAGTTCTGTAACTCAGCCAGACTCTGCACTGTGATTTGGGCAGTCTCAGAAAGTCTATGTTTCTAGGCTGTTCACACACTTGCCGAAAGAGAGGTTGCGCCACGACAAATGGATCACGTTTTATTGAAGGAACCAGAGGTGAAGAATGGAGAAAGAGCAACTTTCCACACTGGGATTGAGAATTAAAGCAACAGATCATGTAGATGAGAAGCCCTTGGGTTCTTACAGAAGATAAGACTAGAGACAGGCTTATCATGGCACGCTGTCAGTGGCCTATGTGTGTACAGACCAAGCACCTGGAAAAGAACCCAGAGCTGAAAGAGGAGTCACGAGGAGGTTCTGTCACTGGCTGTAATATTATTGGACTTGGAACCTTCTCTTCTGCTCTTCCGGACTCATGGCTTTAACTATATCATTAAGAAATCTCATAGGTGAGTCTTGATGTATCATTGCTATCAAATGTGTAGGCTCTAGGGTCAAACATCCTTGGGTTCAAATGTTGCCTCCATCACTTTCGAATTATGTTGCCTCGAACACATAATTTTAAGCTCCCATAATTTTGAGCCTCAGTTGCCTCAAGCACAAAATGTATGATTGGGAGAATTAAAGGAGGCAATGCATGAACGCATGGCCCAGATCTGCTACCCAGCAAATGCTCAGGAAATGTAGCCAGAATCATCACCACTCTATTAATCAGCCCAAGTCAGAATCAAACCTGAATAACGGAGAGACTGTGGGTGACTTGGAACAATAAAAAGTGGAAATGAAGTGGAGACTTGTAGATAAAACCCAACTTTGAGTTGTAATTAGACGTTTCCCATGGACCAAGTGTCAAACATATCTGAGAACAGTCATCACAATCTCTGGAGCAGCTTTTAATAACAGGAGTCCCTGGGCCACACCTTAGGAGGGAAGAAGATCTCATGCAGTAGGTCTGGAACCCAGCAGGAACCTATGGGGTCTTCCCAGGACAGACACCCTCCCACACCTCACTACCCCATGTCCTCCACCTGCCTTTTGTCTGTAGAAAAACTTTAGTCATAGAATAAATTTAATCAGAGAAGTGAGAAAATGCAGATAGAAAGGGAAATAGTCAAGTAAGACAAAATAATAGTCTAGCTGTTAAACATACTCAAGCACCTGATCTACTCCTCGAGGGCTATAGATAATATCCTGAGCCGTGTCCTTTGAGCTGTTTACAATGCAGATACTGAAAGCCCCATCAGGTGGAAGAAGTTAACTGTACGCTACCCACAAGCACGCAGACCTCAGAGGGGTTGAAGCTAGAAGGTTGATGATGCTGACTCCCAATTACCTCACCACCAACCAATCAGAAAAATGTCCACAAGCTGATCACACACACACAACCCCCCCTCCGTCACCCTATATTTAAAAACCTTTCCCTGAAAGCCTCCGGGGATTTCGGGGTTTTAAGCACTAGCTACCTAGACTCCTTGCACCCTACAAAAAACGCTGCACCTTCCTTCACCACAACCTGGTTTCAGTAAATCAGCTTTACTGCATTCAGGTGAGTGGTCCCAAGTTTGGTTCGGCAACAGGTCTAAATGGAATCACCGAGGCTTTATTTTTGAGCATTTAAGGAAATTAGGGATAAGCACAAAAAACATTAAAAAAAATACTTCTGAGTGTACCATCTAGAGATGAAACAATTTTCATATGCTTCCAGGATGTACGTTTTTTGAAAAGGAATTACAACCTCACACATGAAGTCTCCTTCACCCTCCTGTCTGCTCAACATGCCACTCTAATGGACACCAAAGGTGGACCGGCTCCCTGTTGAAGGCAGATCTTCTTGCGCAATCACACCTGGTCTCCCAATTATACCCCTCCCTGTGCCTCAACAAAAAGCCATTCACATAACAGCCCAAATCACACTCTACCTTCAGGTTTAGAGACTTGGAAGCAACATGCTTCATGGCCATAGACCCTTTTCCCTACTTACTAATTTTCCACGAGGGTCCACACACTTCAACATGGTTTCCTCTCCCAGTCCCACATGCCAGGAAGCCGATTCCTGACAATGGATTCAGCAGAGAGGAGCCAGTCCTCAGAGCACTGCTCTCCTCCAAACGGTCTGAAGCGTTCAGATTGGCTTCTTAGTAGTTCAACTGCACCTCTCTCACTTAGAGTTCAAGCAATTCCTCCCCAGAGAACCCCTGACAAAGATGTAAAATTGGAAGAACACATCAATGAATCGGACCCAGTGACACACCAGAAAGTCAGAATAGATCAAATCTCCTTTCTGTCAGTCTGCGGCCTTAATTACAGCACCTCCTCTGCTCATTACCCATCTTTCTTTGCAGACTGTGTAAGCAGAGAGACCACGGAACACTTAACAAATGCAGAGGTTACGGGGCTCTGAGAGGTACACCCTTGGGACTCTGTGAAGTATGTTTTAAGCAATAGTGAACAGAAAATCAGCCTGTAGAGTTATTTGGATGAAAGGCGCCGCATAAATGCAACTCATTATCATTATCATTAAGCAGCTGTTCGGGCGAGATGAGCAAAGCTCTGCCTCCCCATCCTCTCCTTCCCATAGTGAAGAAAAGGACTGAATTGGTCCCTGTCCATTGAGAGCAGAAAATGTGGCACAGGAGGAAATTTTGACATTTGATTTTTGAGCCCAAGGTCCTTAATAGACAACATACCTTGTTCCCTTTTTACGAACGCTTTGAAATTCTTAGGCCAGGTTCTGACCCAAGTCCTCGCCCCCCTGAGCAAACGATACACGCTTTACATCTAACAATCAGAAGTGACTCACCCTAGCGTTGGCACCGAAGGTGGAAGCACATCGTGGGTACCAAGGGAGAAGCTGGATGGACGAGCAGGCTTCAGGGCCCACGGAGAGGACTGGCTAGAGGACGGTAGGCAAAACAGCAGAAGCCCGCCCCTGGGTTCAGTTAAGTAGAGCCACAGTAATGCTGATGGGCAACACCTGGCCAAAGAACGTTAAGTCTCGCGATGTCACCATGGAAATGCCTAACACCTCTAATGAGGGGCACATGGTTACAATTTGACTACCATGTACTGAAACCAGCAGCTCTCCAAGAAATGTGGGGTAGAGCAGAGGTCTGTAAATTAGCATGCATGAGAGTCACCTGGCGAAGGTGTGCAATACAGATTCTGGGTCTAGAGTTTCTGATTCAGGAGGCCTAGATCTGGGTCTAAGAATTTGCTTTTCTTGTCAGATTGCAGGTGGAGGGTAAGAAGCCAGAGCTGAAAAATGAGAAAGGATTGGACCTGTACCCCTGGCGCACTTAGTAACCTTAAGTCCATCACGTCCCCTTTCTGGCCTCAGCTGAGACAGCTGAATGAGATCATGCTTCTCAGAGTGTGTTTCTTTTCATCTACAACAGAATCACCCAGGCTGCTGGTGCAGTGCAGATGCCTGGGCCCAATTCTAGGGCTGGAGCCTAAGATTATGTAGCCTCACCATGATACCAGCTGCTTTTTATAATCATGAAAGTTTGAACATGGCTGAACTCCAAAACTTTTAGTGTATCTCCTAGCTCAAAGATGCCACAAAGTCTGTTGATACAAGAAAAAAATAATGTCATTTTCTATTCCTGAAGAGACAATAATCATCATCTCCACGAGTAAGTAAACCTTGGGGATTAAAAATCCAGACAGATTATTTTGAAAGTATAACCCAAATCCCGGCTGCCTATTAAGATCACCCATACTGCTTATAAAACAAAACACATACACAGATTCCCAAGTTTAAATCCATTTTTTGGAATCAGAGAGAAGGAGGTAAGAAGATTCAAGGGGGAAAGCAATAGACTTTCAATCCCCCTTACCCATCTTCTTATTTTTGTCACAGTGCTTATCACCTACGTTAGGGTTGTCCAGCGAAACAGAACCAATAGGGTATATTGAGAATGGTGGGGGGAGAGAGAGAGGTTTAATTTGAAGGAACTGACTCACAGAATTATGGAAGCAGACAAGACCAAAATCTGCAGGCTGCAGGTTAGATCCAGGGAATAATAGATGTTGCAATTTAAGGTCAAAGACCTTCTGCTGGTATAATTCCTTCCCCTTTGAGGGAGGTCAATCTTCGTGCTATTAAGGCCTTCAATTTACTGGATATGGACAACCCACACTATGGAGAGCAATCTGCTTTACTCAAAGTCCACCCATTTAAATGTTCATCTCATATAAAAAAAAAAAATCCTCACAGAAACATCCAGAACAATGTTTGACCAAATATCTGGGCACTGTGGCCCAGCCAAGTTGACATATAAAATTAACCATATCACCCTCTAACCTACTACATAGCATACTTACTTATTATGTTTCTTCCCTGTCACATACTGATAGCATGTAAGCTGGCTCCACTGGGGCAGTGTTTGTCTGTTTCATTCACTCATGCATCCCCAGAGTCAGGAACAATACCTGACTCATTGTAGGCACACAATAACTACCTATTGAATGCATCTTTATCATCATTATCATCTTCCCCACCTTCATCCAATGTCATACGGTTATTTGGGAAAGAGCAAAACTTAAACCCGCATCCCTAATCCTCATATGCAATGCTCTCTCCATTTCTATTACGGAACATCCATCTTCAGAAATACCTTTCAGTCTCAGGATTCTCTCAAATAAAGTGGGTGTATTTATTCATTGAATAGGGTCTGTGTCCTTTAAAATCCAAGGATGACCCTTGGGCTGGGCTATGGGTGTTCTCTCTCTTCTGCCAGAGAGGGTGTGAGGGCTTTTCTTCAGCATGGTGAAGGAGCATCCCAACTCTCTCATTACCAACAGAAATCTGAGTGCTAAGCAGCCCAAAACATAGAAAATGGTGCTAATTGGAAATGATTTACAGCTTTAATATCCCTTTTATATCTTGGCTGTCTGATTTAGGGAATTACTACTGCCAAGATTCACAGTGACAGGCTGTGGCGCCTGTGGTTTCTTGCCCCTCCTCCTTTCCCCATCTCACATTCATGGCCCTGAACTTGCAAGCTATTTATGGATAATTCCTGGGCAAGGCCCTCAGTGGTGAAGGAACAGTGCTCTCTTCCAAAGTGCTTTGGATATTCATAACCTGTACAGGAAGATGTTTCAATAAAGGACTGCCCAGTCCTGTCAAAAAGAAACAGAATGAAAATTGATACGGCCTTTTGGAAACCAATCAGCGATAACATGGATCAAGAAATTTAACAGTGACCTTTTTCTTTGACCCAGTAATTTCACTTTGGAGAATCTATGCTAAATGTCAGGAAAGATTTATATTCAAAATGTCTATCATGATATTTGTTCGAATAGCAAACGCTGGTAACAGCTTAAATGTCCAACATAGGGTTTTGATTGAATTGCAGTCACTCAGTAGAATAAAAAGAGGCATCCTAAATATCGTTTGTAGAGTTTACAACATGTATATAAAATTCTTCATTATGTTTAGCGAAAACTCAGTACATAACATTATTTTGTAAAATATGATCCAATACAAAAGTGAAGAAGAAATAAACTCATCCAAACACAAGACCGAAGAGGGGAAAAAAGACGATATTAACATTATCTTTATTTGGTTAAAATATGATTGATTGTCCCTTTTTAAAAATTCCTCAGGTTTTAAATACAATGCATATATACAAAGTTTTGACCCGCATGCTAAGTAACGACACAGTTCTAGTTATTAATTTTCAGGGGACATATTTTTATTAATGTTTAAATCTCTTTTTACCCATAGCCAAGGCCAAGACGGATGCTTTCTCTCCTCAGTATCTCTCTCTCTCTCTCTCAGAAGCTGGATGCTTTCTCTCTTTCCTTGCCCATCCTTTCACTAAGAAGCCCTTGAGTAGACTGACAGTGTCATTCATTGTCCAAGCCTGGGTATTTCTGAGAGGGAAACGGGTGCTATTAGTAATGATACGGAGAAAACGGGCATAAACCATGACTGTCCGGGGCAAGTGAGAATGTGGGCACCTTCCCCCTGAGAGTCTCTACTTTACCAGGCAAGGATTGGAGTGGGGTCTCATTCCCAAACACCCACCAGCTGCAGATGTAGCGCCTGGTCTCCTGCTCTTGGTTTGTCTGATGGAAATCAGGCTGAGGTTCCTAGTGTCCCTCAGGGCAGCTACTCTTTCAGTCTTAATTCTTTGCTTTAGTAGACTGGATTCCTGTCTTGATCTTGTGTTTGGGTCCTGTAAATTTTCCTCAAGGTTTAACAAGGTCAGCTGTGTATTTAAATAACTCTTCCTGAATTTCATCCAGGATCATCTGTGGTTAGTAGAAGTTTCCCTTTCCCCTCCAACCCAGCTTTCTAGTCCATGAATGGCCAGAATTTTGCAGAGGCCAATTGGTGGTTATTAAAACTTCTGGGGAGCTTTTGGAAAATATACTTTCCAAGATTCTCTCCAGAGGTTCAGTAGGTGATTCATGGACCAAAAGTGAGATATTTGCATTGGAATGCAGAGTCCATGGGGCAGGAGTCATCGCTGAATCCACAAAGCCTGGCACTTTGGCACAAAATACACACTCAGTAATTATTTCTAGAATAAAAGGATAAGAGAAAGAATGAACAGTTACAAAACTACTGTATTTTACAACAATATCCCACTTTCCTTCTAGCTCAAAAAGTATGTAATTCAATTATTTAACCTCAGTACAGTTTAAGTAATTGTATTTGATTGTTACCCACTTATAGTTGTTAGAGGAATAAATACCTAGATATTTTTTGACTAATACACTTTATTGAATGTGGACGTTGTGAAAAAGTCAATTTACAAAAGGTCTAATGGAGAGAGAAGATAATAAAACTGTCCTTGATTCTCCAAAGACAGAAACACACGTTCTATTAGCAAACTAAGTACGTCACTTTAAAAAATATTAATTCAACTCCCCTAAAGACATTTTATTGTGGGATAAAACTGTAGACTGAGATAATGAGTTTGACAACGAATTCTTTCATAAATGTTACTGAGAGGTAGGGTAAAAAAAAAAAAAAAAATCAAGACAAAAGCTCAGGTGTCAGATATCTGCACTGATGGCTGATTCTCACTTTTCTTTAGCTAATAGTCTACGTCTGCTTCCTAAGGTCCTTGTCCCAGGTATCTTTTCTTCTATTCCTTCCCAATTTGGCCTTTAAACAACAACAAAAGTCCCTTTCCTCACCCACAGTTCTCCTTGTCTCCTTCATTTAAATTTCTGATCTTTGTTACAAGACAATTTTATTACAGTCTTTACATCTTCCAAATGAAACCAAACTCAAACTCCAAGATTTGTATTTCTGGGCAAATAAAAACACATAAATAAATCTACTATGTTTTATTTTAACTTTTTTTCAAAAAAAATCTAATATTGACAATGTGCAATTGTAATTCCAGGAGTGTCTTAAATATGAAAGGGAATGAGAAGTCTCTTTTCTCCCATGGAATTTACTCTCTTCTTGGAGGGAGGGTGGGGCAGGCTGGGAGGGAAGAGAGACAAGATGAGAAACTAGGGAATTAACAAATGTAATTAACAAACACATCAGTCCGGTCTGAGGGAAACAAATGGCATATGTATTCTGGGTAGTAGAGAGACTGTTTCCCAAAGGCCTGAATAGAGGAAACCCAACAAGGAATAGTGCAGTGTCCTGCAGCTAGAAGAGCTGGGAGCTCTTCTGATGCCTGGGTCTAAAGGGCCAGAGGAAAGGGTGATTACCAAGGAGAGAGCTGTGTGGAGGTAGCTGCATGACCGAAGCTATAGCCTGGGGTAGAGCCATGAACAGCCCACTGCAGCCCACCCTCTCTCTCCCTCGCCTGCCTCCCCACTCATCTCCTGCCTGGTAAAACCTAACTGGAAACTGCAGGGCAAGGATCCTGTTGCAGTATAAAGATCAGCCTTCTGATCTTTAGACTATACTGGCACACGGGAGGATGGAGAAGGATCGAAGTGGATCAGAAGGGGGGCAAACTAAAGAGACCCAGCGCAGTAGAGCAGGGTTCTATGACAGCCCTTATGACGGCTCTTAAACACCCAATCAGAGGGCCAGAGGAGGAGATGTTCCTTAGAGGAGGCAACACCTCAGCAGGGATCTGAAAGCTGGGGATCGTTTACTCAGAAAGAGCATCATGAGATGTCCTACGGGGAGGCCTCTATGTGTGAGGGAGCATGGTTTGTGCAAGGAGCTAAAGAAAGACCACCATGCTTAGAAAAGACAAAAGGAGCAGTAAGGGAAAGGGGAGGAGGCATGAGAGGCACGCATGTCCGTGGGAAGTTATCAGACCGTTTTACGCAGGGAAATGGGACAGCTGACTTTACCTAGTGCTATAATATTATGGGAGAACTGAAACTCAAATGAAAAACTCTGGATGTCACAGACCAAAAAATCATCAAATCATGTTCTGGCTTAAGAAATAGTCCACACCCTAGTGAGG
The DNA here is from genome assembly GCF_039906515.1 of Pseudorca crassidens. Classification (NCBI taxonomy): domain Eukaryota; kingdom Metazoa; phylum Chordata; class Mammalia; order Artiodactyla; family Delphinidae; genus Pseudorca; species Pseudorca crassidens. Next base: position 129,082,123 of record NC_090298.1, read on the forward strand.
ACTTCTCTAATTTCTGTACTAATCCATCATGTATAGATAAAGGTCCTTGGCTTTAGGAGAACAGGTACATCTTTAACTCCCAGCTTCTTAAAGGGTATCTTGCTACCACTTGCGCACAGCCTGCAACCTTCCTGGGGCCTCGCAGTTCAAAAGCGCTAGGCTCCTGTAATTTGATGATTCCTTACTGTTATAAAGCGCTTTTAGGAAGAAAGGAGTACTGTGAAGTCCAACAAAAATCCATAACGGTAGGGAATCCCTGTCCTAGTTTGTGAGTTTGTACTTTGTTCCTGAAACAGCTAGTGAGATTCTCTACCAGATGAGAAAGTTCCTGTGCTTTCATTGTCATGCAGAATTACATTTCCCTGGTTCAAAAGCAGTTCTGTGGAGGAGTAGAATGGAAAACCCCAATGCTGAAAGTCCAACCAACAGGGGTTGCCTTCTCTCTCTGGAGAACTGAATGTCTCCCCTTCCTTTGTCTCTATGCTAATTTGCTAAAGTAAAATGCCACTCTGTAATCTTTAAATGCATAGCCATTTGATAACATCAGGACTCCCTATGTGGAAATACATCATGATGTGGTGGGATGTGAACCGAAGCAGGAGTCAGGAGACCTGAGTTCCAATGGGTGATAAATTCTCTCTGCCAGGAAACTTCTCCAGTCACCTTGGGAGAGTCACTTCATTTCTCTGGGCCTCTTTCTGCCCATGTATCATGTCAGTGTGGTTATTTATTCACTCGGTCATTCAACAATATATATTGAATATTCTATGCCTGCCACAGAGGTCACGTGAATATAGCAATGACCAAGACAGATAAAAGTCTCTGTCTGCTCTCACAAGGTAGAAGTTAGTGAGGGGAGAAGGCAATGATCAAAGCAAAGCACACTAGAATACATAGTATGTTAGAGGGTGATAAGTGCTATGGAGTAAGATGTATCAAGGGAGTGTTAGGTGGGATGCCAGAGACAGTGGATATGGAAGTTCTCAATAAGGGAATGATACTGGCATAAAGACCTGAAGGAGGGCTTCCCTGGTGGCACAGTGGTTGAGAGTCCGCCTGCCGATGCAGGGGACATGGGTTCGTGCCCCGGTCTGGGAAGATCCCACATGCCGCGGAGCGGCTGGGCCCGTGAGCCATGGCCGCTGAGCTTGCGCGCCCGGAGCCTGTGCTCCGCAACAGGAGAGGCCACAACAGTGAGAGGCCCGCGTACCACAAAAAAAAAAAAGACCTGAAGAAGGCAAGGGTTTGAATCATGTGGATATCTGGGTGAAGATTGCTCTAAGCAAAGGCAACCGCTAGTGCAAAGGTCCTGAGACAGGAGTAGGTCAGGCATGGTGGAAAACAGCCTGAAGGCCAGTGTGGCTGGAGAAAAGGAAGGGTAGTAGGGATGGATAGGGCCTGGGGGAGGGGGAAGGAAGCAAGAGGAACAATGAGAAATGACTCCAAAGAGAGATTAGGGAGCCAACACAGTACAAGCTCGTAGGTTGTTGTAAGTTGGGTTTAATTCTAAGTGAGTAACTAACAGATAATATCTATCGACTTCTGTATTACTTTTGTCTTTTGCTGAAACAAAGAAGATTGGAATGAACATCTACCCTCTCCTCCTCTGCCCAAGGAAGAAGGTAGGAATGATTTTCCCAGATCTTTGCAACCTAACATTTTTCAATGGGAATGGCTCCTACCCTTTAAAGTCAGGAAACTGGCTTGCTCCCATTTCCCACCGCATACCTAGTCACACCTGATTAGTGGCTTTCCCCGTGGTGTGCAAGCTGGCCGTCCTCCTGCTGTGTAGCCTTTGAAGCTGGCCTCCAGGCCTGCTCTGTGGACCCAGTTCTGCCAAAGGCTTGGTGGAAAGGATGGTTTGAGAAGGGAAAAGTAGGTCCTAAGCAGCCTCAGGTCTAGGGTTCATTCTCCCCGTCCATCTTCCTAGGCTACCCTGCTTTAGGTGGAATGTTGGGCTGCTTCTGCGGATGTGAAAAACGCTGTTACTTCTATTACACTGAACTAGTGACCCTTGTGTGTATTCTTCACTGGTCCAGACTTACGGGAAAGGATAAATTCCAATATTTGTTCCACCTTTAAGTTCTCTGGTCTTCATTACATAGGATCTACGATTTACAACGTTAGAGGAGAGGACTGTTGTTTATATGACTTGAAAATCCAAAAACAAATAAGCACATGTTAAAGTTCAGCAAAGAGTGGATTTGTGCTCATGTGAAACCAGTTTCAGTGAGGAGATCAGGAAACCTACATTCTAGTCTCAGTTCTGCACACCAATCCACTGGAAATCATTTAGATGGTCACTTAATTTCTCTGTATTTTATTTCTCTCATTGGTAAAAGTGGAGAAAGTTCCTACTCATTTACCCTACTCACTTCACTGGTATTCTATGAGGATTGATGAAGTAATATTTGTGAAAATGATTTGGAAGAATATAAAACATTTATACAGTGTTCACATATACATTATTACCTTTACTATTGTAAAGACTGAGTAACAATTTCCATCTGCCCTTGGATCTATGGAATATAGTTTGACCAACACATTCTCAAAGCCAAATCTTATCAAAACTCAAACTCCACCTCCCTGGGAAATTCTCTCTCAGCCATTCAACAATCATGTTAGTGATGGTAATGATAATAAGAAAAAAGAATAACAACCTAAAAACCATGTAAAAGAGGGATCCTGGATTTGAGGTTTAATCCAGCTTGAGGAAAAGACAAATGCCGTTAGAGAATAACGTAACATGCTCTGCAATCCAGCTAAATTTTACAGTATAAAAATAAATGCTGGGCTTCCCTGGTGGCGCAGTGGTTGAGAGTCCGCCTGCCGATGCAGGGGACACGGGTTCGTGCCCTGGTCCGGGAAGATCCCACATGCCGCAGAGCGGCTGGGCCCGTGAGCCATGGCCGCTGAGCCTGCGCGTCCGGAGCCTGTGCTCTGCAGCGGGAGAGGCCACAACAGTGAGAGGCCCGCGTACCGCAAAAAAAATAAATAAATAAATAAATGCTCTGCGAGTTTCAAAGAGGGAAAGAACAATGCAAATTGCAATTGGGTGGGGGTTAGGGTTAGAGGGGAGATGTACCTCTTGCTCTTATTCCTCCTTGAAAAACAGAGGCAACCTTCTAATGAAAATGCTTCCCCTCAGTGAGCTCGAAGTGGACTCAGTGGGAAGTTTCAGCAGTTGAAAGAAGATATAGTTTTAAAGGAGGTGAAAGAACCCTTGTCAATCCATCAACATGGCTGTTTTATCGAGGAAACAGGGTAACAGAAGGGGCATTTGCCAAGGAAGAATGAAATCCATTTCAAACCCATGTTTCTTCAATACAGTCAAGTACTATTGGGTAAGATTTGTTCTTTTTCCCCTAATACTTATCCCCTTATTTTTTAAATTGTAGAGAAATCAGAATAGAGAAATCATTGTAGAGAAATCAGAATAACTACAAGCAAAAAGATAAAAATTAAATAACATATTATTCCACCAACGAGACATTCCTGTTACCCCTTGATGTGTATGTTCCAGACTCTTTTGACGCATATGTACCTAGGCTAGCTCCATTTCAATTTTTTCAAAAATGTGTACTGTTTGTAACCTATTTTCCACTTAAAATGTATTCACTTCCTCCTACTAATTAAAGAAATTTCCACAATACCATGTTTATAGTTCGCATACCACTTTGTGTAAATGAACTGAAATCTATTTAACTCGTATTCGATTGATAAACATCTACATCTTTGTCGATTTTCCACTCTAATAGAAAGTGGTGTAATGTACATCTCTGTAGGTCACTTTTCATACAATTGTGTTTAGATCATTCGGATAAAATTCTAAGAGTGGACTCATTATTATAACAAGAATGAATTACTCGATATTACTCAAGGACAAGAGAGAACACATGGATTTATTTTCTTAGATCAAAACAAATCCAGGCCTGAGTCACCAGTGACTTTAATACTCATCATCCTCCCTGTTGCTCTACCACTCCCTTGAGTTACATAGCTCCGGGGCCCTCACGTATTCCAGAAAAATGGGGGCAAGGCTTATGCAGTCCTCAGTGCTCTAGTAATGCCATCATCATGCCTCCATTGTTGCAGTCAGTGACAAGTTTCCCACTTGCTTAGGGTACAGCCACTTTGGGGTCTTTTGGGTCCTGTTTGAGCCAGTTGACATGGAAGTATGTAATCGAGTTTCAGAAAATAATTGCCTCATAATATGGCCAATGGCCCTTCAAAGTATACATGTGGCAAAAGTCATGGAGCCCATGGTTCCTTTACTTCTCCAGCCTGGAGGGTCCCCCACTCCCTAAAGACTACAATGACCCTGGACGCTGCTTCCATTCACTTGTATCTCTATCTGGTGCACGTTCTTTGTACTGCATGTTTGCTGGTGGTTCAACAGCAACTTGAAGTGAAGGCAACTTGAACTGAGATTGAGCTGTCAATCTCCCTAATTTTGGAAACCAGCCCCAGCTGCCAAGGTCAAGGGGATGAGTTCCCAGCCCTGGCAAGCATCCACTTCAGGTAGCCCCCACTGGAGGTGGTACCACCTCAAGGGAACTGCACTGAGGGATTTGGGCCTTGCCCCAGAACCCACAAAAATCTAAGTCCCCTGTCAGAACCCCAAGGAGTACAATCAACCCTTCCCTGCGAATAGGACCACCTGTTTTCTGCTCTTGAAACAGGAATCCTCAGTCCTCTCCTCTTCCCAGGTAATAAAGCTTCAAAGGTCTCGTTGGGCCTTCAGAACCTTCAAAATCAGTCATTTCTTCAGTGTCGTGTAATTGAAATTAGACACTTAACTTCTCTGCCTCCACCCCTGCTACCATTTCCGTCATTTCAAATGGTCTGCAAAAAGCTACTTACCTGTACTCTTTAAATAAAACAGAAAATCACCAACGACCATCTCCACAATTTCATCATGCATACATCTGAAGAATTTAATGCATACTTATGCTCAGTTTTCCGTTCATTCACATCTTACCCATCTATGAAGATTTCATTACATTGACACCTTGCCATACGAGCTTTGATCTCTGTAAACCACAAGTGTTTTCAAGCAAGGGCAATTTCAAGCGAGGCTGGGGTGCTGCTAAACATCTTGTGATGGGCGGGGCAGCCTCCACCACAAAGAGCTGTCTGGCACAAACTGTCAGCAGTGACGAGGTTGAGAAACCCTGCTCTTAACTGGTATCATTTATTTGATACTTAATGTCTGCAATCCATATTTTGCTTGTTTTGTAAGGTCCTGGGGGTAAGAGGCCTGTCTGAGAAATTTTTCTGCCATCTTCCCCAAAGCTTCTGTCCCCATGCCTTATATGTGGCTGGCTTTCAGAGATCGTCAATTGCCTGGCAAATCCCACTGCAACAAATCCCCAAATGACGAAGGGGACGTCTTGGCACAAGCTGTGTCTCCCAGAAGCGTAATCTTTAGATTAGTTGTCCCAACTCTGGCTGTACCATACAATCATCTGGGGAGCTTTCAGAAAGTATCTTATCCTGGGCATCACCCCAGACCCCTTGAATCAGAATCTTGACATGAACCTGGGCATGAATATTTTAAAAATCTTCCCAGTGGCTGTAATATGGAGCCAGGCTTGAGAATCCCTCTTTACACTGCCTTTCAGGGTCTACCCCTCTGTCCTCACCTCCCATCTCTCAACACACACTTAAATCTACTGACGCTAATGCTATTCACAAAGAGATAGAAAAGAGAGGAGCTACAAGCCTTACCCGTCTCGGATGGATTTGCTTTAAAAATAGGGATCAAAGTCTTAAGCGACCCCCTCAGGCTCTGATGGAGCGCAGTTAAGGCCTCATCCAGGGAGGACAGGAGGCACTGTGGAGCTGGAAGTCATTTCTACCACTTCTGAAACCGCATCCTTTCTCCTGTGGCTGAAATCGGCTCTTTACTTAGGTGGCATCACATTGTACCTGTCAAGGCTCAGACCAACCCAACACCTTGCTTAACTACTCTGAGACTTGAAGCCATAAAGAGCTGAATTCAAATCACACACAGAGTACTTTCCCATTTCCTTGCAGTGTGGTTATGAAGATGAAGTTATATCACAAGGGTTTTAAAAGAAGAACATCCAGGATTATACCTTGTCAGTAATGTGACTTTCCTCGGCCTCCTCCTCTCTTTACCCCTTTTTCTTTTTGTCCCTCCCTTTCTTTCATTTTTCCATCCATTTTTGCAACTCATATTCCCTGAGCACCTACTTTAAGACCTGCACTGCTCTAGAGGCAAGAAGACAAAGTCCCTGATCTCAGAGCTCTTATACGTCAGTGGGGCTGACAGTACCCAGGAAGCAAAGGGTAAATAGGATAATATCAGGTGATGATTAATGCTATAAAGGCAACAGACCAAAGTTAAGGGTCAGAGGGTGACATGTTATAGGGGGAGTGCTTTTGTCAGTGTGATCAAGGGGGGTCTCAATGATGAGGCATCATCTGCACTGAGAACTGAATGAGAATGAGCTTCATTCACATGCAAAGGTCTGGAGAGAGGACATTTCAGGCAGCACTAACAGCAAGATCAAAGGCCCTGGGGTAGGAACTAGCTTGGAGTTTTCAAGGAACAGAAGACAGGTCTGAATGCCTGGGACACACTAACCATGGGATGAGGATGAGAATTGGGATTGCAAAGATTAATAGAGGTCATAAGGTGAGAGGTTTTGTAGGCCACATGGGAGTTTCTATTTTAGAGTTTCTATTTCTATTGTACACATGAGGAGGCCGATGTAAGCAGGGAGTGATGCCATCTTATTTATGTTGCAGAAGAGCTCTTTGGCTGCACCTGGATACGAAAGTGTTGAGGTACAGGAGTGGCTCCAGGGTGGCCAGGGAACTGCTACAATAGTCCCAGCAGGGATGACGGTGGTTTTCCATGCCCAGTTCCCTCTCTGAAAGCAAATGAAGGTTCAGGCTAGATGCCTGAGTAAAAACATAATTATTTGGGTAGTTATCTAATCGGTGGGAACAAATATATAGATTCTGAGATCACCAATTCGGCCACAAATCTAGTTGTATAGGAGAAGTGGCAGGTGGAGGTGCTGAGGATGCCAGGGCTGATCTCTGTTAGATATTGATGGGACAGGCTAATTGAACTTGGACATGAAAATTTAATCATAGACTCTTCAAGTTAGAAGTCACCCAAGAAATTGTGCCCAACATTCCCATGACATGGCTGGGACAACTGAGTCTCAGAAAGAGATTGACCTGCCCAAGGTCACACTGTGAGCTGGCACCAGAAGGCCGTTCTCCCAACAGCACCTGAGGACTCGTTTTAGTATGATCACCTTTTGGCATCACATTAACTGTTTCAATATAAAACCGATGTCGAGCCAGAGGAAGACTGCACACCTGGATGTTCCCTCCTTCACCTGTCCTCTCCCCTTCCCCACAATCCTTGACTCAAGCTGCTTTCGGCTTAGCCCCCCGTTATTCAGGGGATGGGAACAGCCCCTGTCTCCTTCCGGGTGGCTGGCTGTGTGTTCAGGTGTTCTTTTAGAAAACTTCATCCCTGCCTGGTACAGATGCAGATTGCATCCTCTCTCCACCCACCTGCTTTTCCTTTCCTGACTCACTGCTTCTGGCCCATTGGGAGCTAAGCGGGGGCGGAGGTGCTGCCTTTGTCACATCCCCACCTGCTTCCTCTTTGCCAGAACTCCGGAACAGACCCCAGTTTCAGCCAGGGGAGTAAATCTTTCATCAGCAGGGCGCTAACAGACAGCCGGGGCATGGGTAGGCACAGAGAAAACAATCACGGAGTGAGATGAAGTAGTCAAGATTACTGATCAAAATAATTCCCCTCCAATACCCACAGCTGTGCCTCCCTTGGACAAAGGAATTCTTGAATGTCCTCAGAGATAAAGAGACTCCCTTTATACATGCATTTGACAGTTTTCAGCCCTCTTCCACATGATCTGTGACTTTCTGACATCTATACCCTCACCCTCCCATCCTCAAGTCAATCACTCCTTCCTTGTTCGTGGCATCTCTTTTCCTTATACAAACTTCAATTTTGTTATTGATCAGACTATTTTGAAATGATCTGTCTCGCTTCCTGATTGGACAGTATTTCCAGTTGGTAGAACCTGGTCTTCTTTATCTCAGTATCAACAGCCCCTAGCAGAGTGCCTGGCACATAAGAGGAAGCAAATAAATGTGTGTTGACTTCCTAGAGTTAGCCTTAGAAACTAGGTCTTGGCACTCAAAGTACAGTCCAGGGGTCCAGTTTCAGCATCACCCAGGAATTTGTTGAAATGCAGACTCTCAGCCCTTACCCCAGATCTACTGATTCAGAATCTGCATTTTAAAAAAATACCCAAGGCACTCATAAACACGTTACAGCTTGAGAATATTCCATCTAACACAGTTCCATCTTTCGGAAGGGAAAACTGAGGCTGAGAAAGGGGAATGCACGTGTCCAAGTTCATACAGCCTGTTGGTTACTGGTGGCAAAGCTGTGTACAGGACCTAGGTCTTGCATAGGTGTCTAATGCTCTTGTCACTACCGTCTGCCCCTCTGTTTTACAATCCCCAGCATCTGACTCATCCTCATCAGGAATCAGTCCAGACTTAAACATGAGAGCTCACAGGCCACAGAATAATTCTTTGTCATTTTAAAGTGTCAAAGTGACATCCATTATCTCCCATAAATAGAGTCCTGCGCTGTGTAATCTGAAGAGACCTCAACACCCTTAGCTTAAATCTTTCATCTCTTCCTCATGCAGGGTCGAAATTTCACCATTAGAAATCAAATATTCGGTCCTTAAAGTAAATACCCTTGATATAGGCAATGATTGAAAGCCTTGTCAATTATTAGCTTAGTGGGGATTATCTGATCCCCAGCTAAGACGCAATGGGAGCTGTGTCTAAGAGCACATGTTTAAGAATTGGATGGACCTAGGTACCGCTGGGTGACTTTGGGCAATATGGCAGTCACCAGTCTGTTCACTAAATATTCTACGTTCTTCATGGACTAGATTATGAGATTGGACGTCCCTTCCCTCTTGAAGGGAAATGTGGCCTTGTGACTTGCCATGTCCATTGAAAGCTGAGAAGTAACACACATTATTTCTGGGTGGAATGCTTCAGAATAAGCACCCCATTCATCATGTTTCTTCTGTCCCTCTGCCTCATGGACTGACCATGATTGAGAGTGTTCTTTCTGTTGGCCTAAGTGCCAGGCTGAAGACATGTAAAATGGAGCTTCCAGAAAACCCAGGATGAACAGGAGCTTTTGATGAATGAGATGAATGAGAAAGACGAAGAAACATACCTTCATTATTTTCCCCTGAAATTCAACGTTCTTTTTGTTTCCTGTTTTTGACTCCTACAGACAGGGTACTTAATTTTTCTCAGCTTCAATTCTCTAACCTCTAATGAGATAGTACTACCTACCTATATGCCTGTGATAAGGTATATAAAATGTTCCCTACAGTGCCTGGCTCACAGAAGGAGCCGGTAACTCCTTTACCTACTTCCCTTCATTGGCTGAAATTTAGTCCTACAAAATGTATAGAAACGGTTAGGAGGGGAGAAGAAAGAACATCAGGGAAGGCTATTGAGGTGAGGGTAGTAAAGCGTTCAGAATGTCATAGGAAGAGCCTTGCAGTATATTTATGTAGGTGAAAGAATACTAAAACCGGGTATCATTGTCCACAGGGAGATACAAGGTCACAAAGAGGCACCATGTAATTCATTGGAAGGGACATGAGGGAAAGATGGGTAGAAGATAACTGGAGGATGGTAGTACCTACATTACACATACATCATATTATATATACGACCTCCCTACTCCCTCCCCTTATCCCAATTCTTCCCATCCTTCATTACTCAGATCCACTATCACCTGCTCTGTGATTTCCAGATTCTCAGTATCTCAGCTGAAATGTATGCTTTCTCTGAATTTCCATTAGGCTCAATCTGGATGGGATGCGTCAGCCATTAGACTAGGTATGGACTTCTGTAGACAATGCCCTTACCTCATTCAACTTTGCCTCCTCCAGAACGTCAAGCAGAGTACACCCTCTAATGGCAATTGTTCTGTTTATCAAAATCAGCCTCTACAGAGCACTTTAAATGCCTTTTTATTTAATTTTCCAGTAACCTTACAAAGCACATACTATTATCATTTCCCCTTGACACACAAAGGCACAGAGACTGGGAGAAGGTAAGAAGTTAATCTGGCTGCACAAGGTTACCCAAACCATCTCACAATAGAGCTGATACACAAACCCGGTCTGTCTGACTCCACAGCTGCACATTGTTTTGAACACCCTCCATCAGTGTTTGTTGAATGAAAAAAAGACAGATAATAATTATCAGCTATCGTTCATACACAGATCAGGCCCAGCTTCTCCTTTCCTGCCTGCCTTGCTGAGTGTCTGCACGCCCACGTCTGAAGTTCTAAGGAAAGCACTAAAGCACAATAGAGCAAAGAAAGAAGTCCTGAAAATGCACTCAAGACAACCTCTTCTTTTTCTGTTTTTCTAAAATGGATGCCTGCTTCCTTACCTCCCGAGTACTTTTCTGCAAAGCATGAGGGTTTGTAAGGATCAAAAGGGAATGGTAACAATGTTACAGGGGAGAGATTTAAAGCAGAGTATGACTTCAGGTAAGAGAAGACCTCATAAAAAGGTTATGAAGGCTGATGGTTTAAAAAGCAAATAGGGAAATTTCCATGTGGTGGTTCCAAAAGTTCATCTCACCCCCAAACTCTTGTTTTGATCAAACTTTGATCAGACTTCCCCAATACAGTTTCTCCCCACCTGCTTCTCAGTTGACTGTGATGGCTTTATTGACCTTGTCCAGAGCAAGTGAGCCTTAAGGTGATTCCAAAATCCTAAGGCTGAATTACCACCTCCATCTTTCAGACGACCCGTTATCAATTTCAAACAGCTCACTGGCAGGTGAGCTCTGAAGAAAAAGCAGATCTCCAGACTCCCAATCCAGTGCTCTTTTCATAAGTAACTTCTGGTGGCCAAGATCTATCCTCAGAGAAACGTGCCCGCTGATTTTCCATGGGATTCAGAAACAATTCTAACTACAGAGAAAAACTGGTGGCAAATTCTTTCATCAGAATCTTCACGATAGTCTATTCTGAAGGATCATAATGTATCAGCTAGAATCAGACACTGAGCCTTCCCCAAAACTGTCATTCCCCCCACTCCCCCAAATATTGATTGAGGCCGGGCTCCGGCTAAGAAACGCAAGTGAAATTTGAGCACTTCATTGCTTCCTGGCAGGTGGTAAAGGCTGTAATAAGTTAAAATGAGTTCACTCCCATCAGATGATTTTAGACACCAATATAAATGTAAATAGGTTCCTCACGCCTAAATGTGCTAAATGTTATCCCTGTTAATGGACATTGGCCCGAGGTTGGTAGAGACCCAGATGTAGCTCTAGATTTGTGGCCAGGCATAGGCAACAAAGTTTGGGATACTAGTCTGGGTTCCACCTGTGGTTTACTCATTCAATGCTTAACACTGATTACACACAAAATGCTGTGCTAAGTATTGCACGCTTAGGAAAAAATAAATCAAAGGTCAATCCTACCCTGAAAAAACACCAAGTCTATTTAGAAATTAGATAAAAATACACAGAGATTGGGACTTCCCTGGTGGCACAGTGGTTAAGAATCCACTTGACAATGCAGGGGGCATGGATTTGAGCCCTAGTCCAGGAAGATCCCACATGCTGCGGAGCAACTAAGCCCATGCACAACTACTAAGCCTGCGCTCTACAGTCTGTGAGCCACAACTACTGAGCCCACGTGCCACAATACTGAAGTCCGTGCACCTAGAGCCCATGCTCCGCAGCAAGAGAAGCCACTGTAATGAGAAGCTCGCGCACCACAATGAAGTGTAGCCCCCTGCTCACTACTAGAGAAAGCCCGCACACAGCAATGAAGACCCAATGCAGCCGAAAACAAATAAATTAATTTATAAAAATAAAATACACAGAGGGCTTCCCTAGTGGCGCAGTGGTTGAGAGTCCGCCTGCCGATGCAGGGGACACGGGTTCGTGCCCAGGTCCGGGAGGATCCCACATGCTGCGGAGCGGCTGGGCCCGTGAGCCATGGCCGCTGAGCCTGCGCGTCCGGAGCCTCTGCTCCGCGGCGGGAGAGGCCACAGCAGTGAGAGGCCCGCATACCGCAAAAAAAAAAAAAAAATACACAGAGATAATAAAAGGGGGTAGTGAAAAGCTTCTTACACACTTAACTATCTTTGTTCTTCTGAGTTGGACATGAGTATGTACATTTGGGCTAAGAACTGGGAAGATGAAATTGCTCTGTGAGATAGAAGGAGAGTACAGCGGGGTTCCTAGGGACAGTCCAATTTCAGGAGCAAATGCCAATGACATCTGGGTTATTATTGTTTCTACGGCTCCATCTCTAGCCACAAGATCTCAAATATGAAACCTAGATACATAAATATATCATGAGTTCATCTATCATTCTTTATAAAACTCCTAGTCTAGGGTAATAGCCTCATCTAATAAAATGTTACTTACCTTCTAATGCTCTGATCAGATCACACAGCCTCTGCAAAGGCTTTAGAACACATTCCTTTGGCTACCAACACAATAAAATCTGCAGCCCTTAATCTGGCATTCTAGGCTTTCCATACCAAATCCTATCCTCCTTTGTCTTCTACCGTGTCCTGGCTTCCGTTCCACAATCCTGCTTCCTCATACGTGGCCTGCCCTGGCCCTACTGCAGCGCTTTTGCTCAGGCCGTGTTCCCTGCCTGGGATACCCCTTTCTCCAGGCTGTATGCTGAAGCCTTGACCCTTCTTCTAGATCTCATACCCTACCTTCTCCAAAAGGCCTTTTCATTGCTTCCAATGTTTTCTAACAACACAACCTCAGGCAACTTGTGTCTCCTCAGTTTCCTCATATACAAAAATGGATAACAGTAGCTACTTCACATTAACGTGGGGATCACTGAATGAAATAGGATATCTAAAGCACTCAATAAGTTACATGGTCCACAATGAGCATTTAAAAGGGTTTTAAGAGTAACAACCATATTAGTATTATTGTTATTTCACTGGTACTGTTACTTATCTGTTCTCTCACTGAGTTTGATTCCTCTGATACAGCCTCTGCATACCCAGTGGGCCTTGGGTAATAGCTACAATCTTTCACTAAGTTGTGAGGGAGCCCGCAATGGACAGGGGCCTTGTCATATCCAATTCATTCCCCAGCATTGCCCCATGTCAGGCATAGCCTTGCTCTTAGCACAGACTTGACAAATGATTGTTAAATCTTACTGAACATACATATTTTGTGTGTCATAAAAGCTACAACTTATATTCAAGAAGAGTCCAATGGCAACAAGAGTCTGAAGGATAATGTTTCACAGCCCAAACTGAGCCAGGCAGAAGAAAATATATTTTCATCAATGTGGAAGAATTTAATTTACAAGGTTAATTAAGAAAAATACAATCATGGGGTATTGTGTGTGTGTTTATTTCTTCTTTTTATTTTATGATTTGCCTTCTCTAGAATCCCTATTTTGTGCCAAAGGCTAGTCAGGACAAGGGCATAATTTTACCTGAGAGGAAAAAGAAGGCTAATACCCAGGATGTAGAGAATCAAGAAATCCCATTCCCTGCTACCGAGAATATAATTTAGTGACCCTTACAATCAGTGGTATATATCAGGAGCCTTAAATAAGCACAACCTTTGACCCAGCCATTCTGTCACTAGGAGTTTATTTGAAGGAAATCATGAGAAATATGAGTGAGGGAAATTGCACAAGATTATTAATTAAATTGGAAATAAATTGTCTCGAAATGAGATTTGGATGTGTTACATAAATTACGGCACATTCACATATCAGAATATTATGCAGCCATTAACATCATGATGTGAATGAATAAAAATGGGGAAATGTTTAACATAATTGGGAAATTATTAAAGTGGACTACACTTGGCAGATAGATACATACATACATACAAACATAGACACATACACTTGGTAGATAGACACATACATACATAGATACATAGATGGAAGGTCCCAGTAATTCCCCAAAATCTTTGAGATGATACTGAAGGACAAGGACAACAGATATCATATGATATCACTTATATGTGGAATTTTAAAAAATGATATAAATGAACTTATTTACAAAACAGAAATAGACTCACAGACATAGAAAACAAACTTTTGGTTAGCAGGGGATAGCAGGGTGGGGGGGATGCATGGAGATAAATTAGGAGTTTGGGATGAACATATACACACCGCTATGTATAAAATAGATAAACAACAAGGACCTCCTGTATAGCACAGGGAACTATACTCAATGTCTTATAATAACCTATGATGGAAAAGAATCTTAAAAAGAAAACAGATACATATATATGTATCTATAAAACGGAACCATTTTTCTGTACACCTGATGCTAACACAACATTGTAAATTAACTATATTTCAATTAAAAAAAAAACTGATTATTGAAAAAAAAGCAACGAGGTCAAGAAATTAGGCCCCTGAAGGTAACCTTACCCAAGTCTATCAAAAGAAGATACAAGAAGTGCTAGCTGCCATATGCCAAAAGGATACAGTCATATATATTGATATATATAATGCATATTCATAGCTTTATAAATGATTTGCAATGTATTTCTTTATATGATACCACATCATATGAAAAATGCTGGAAAGATATTGGTTAACTTTGAAGCATGAGTTTAGAAGGGTATAATTTAAAAATATTGTCTCTGTGGGGTTCTGGGAGGCACCCCAGGGAAAAAAACCAGGCCCCTTCATGAGAAACTAAAAAAAAGAAAGATTCAGTGGGAGATCAAGTGACTCTTACTCCCAAGCAGTACTCCAAACACATTAAGATACCATGGACAGAAAAAAAACAAACCATAGTTTTAAGTAAGAATCTCAAGTCTAGGCATAGGAACAGAGGCCCAAATTGCAGGTTTGTTTGCCATTGAGTTGCTTTTCACAAGGACAACTCCGCTGGAAGAGGTCTGGCAGGAATTGCTTTATTTAATGATGGTTAAAGATCTCCCAGACAACAGTGTGGAGAGAGGCTGCTATCTATACAATATATGAGCAGAGACATGTGAGCCCTGACTGTCTGATCTCTTGGTCTCCCACAATGCAGGCAAAATCAAAAGATGAAGTGTTGGGGACCTAGAGATAAATTTTGCCTGCTTCATGATTTCCATACTCTTAACCAGAAGAAACAGGAAAGATGTAGCTTGGTAGCAATATAATCTAGTGCAAAGAAAGTCATGCTTTGGTCCCACTAATGAAGGCCACATTCAGGTCATAATTCTCTGAAAAAACTCTGGTTTTCCTTTTGCTTTCCCAACTGCTCTCCACTGGAAGTGGCTGCCTCATAGCTTGTGTGCTTGAAGGTCCAAGGAGGCTTATGCCTACCATCTATTCCAAGGAGGATTTCATCCCTAAGGGTGAGTTTAGACTGAACGGCACTGAGAAAGCTCTCTTCGCTCAAAAATCTTCTAATTCCCACCTATCCAGAAATTTTGTATCAATGAGGATTTTTTTCTAAGTAGTCTTCCTGCACAAGAACCTTTAGATGGGCTCCCTACATTGCTAGGGCAGTGAAAACAGAGGTGTCCCAGCTTTCTTATTAAAGGAACACTGTGCACACAATTAAACTCAACAGATGAGAAATATAAGACCACAGCTAGGATTGCTGGCCTGGTGCCCAGGCTTCTTAAGAAAGTGCATTGAGGGCTTCCCTGGTGGCGCAGTGGTTGAGAGTCCGCCTGCTGATGCAGGGGACACAGGTTCGTGCCCCGGTCCGGGAAGATCCCACGTGCCGCGGAGCGGCTGGGCCCGTGAGCCATGGCCGCTGAGCCTGTGCGTCCAGAGCCTGTGCTCCGCAACGGGATAGGCCACAACAGTGAGAGGCCCGCGTACCGCAAAAAAAAAAAAAAAGAAAAAAAAAGAAAGTGCATTGAGGATAGTTTATTAGAGGAGACTAGGAATCTCCTGGGAACAGCCATTTGCAACAGAGACCCATTTTTTTGCCTTTTGAGCAAATCCCAGTGGTAGTGATAGTTATAGTTTAAGGCTTGGCTTCCTCCCCCAGTACTCATGTAGATTAAGTGAAAGTTTCCAACTGCAGGCCAAAGTTTTGATTCTTCCAGACATGCTCACAACAAAATCTCCAAATATATTATATTTGAGAAATCACTATGAACTCCTAGGGGTTCAGAGAGTGGAACGAGCACGAATATCTAGAGTCAGGCCCTTGCAGGTTCAGATCCTATAGCTTCACCACTTTCTTTTCCATACGATCTTGGGCAAATTTCTTTATATATCAATCTCCTCAACTGTAAAATTAGGATAATGATATTTACTCTGCAAGATTATTGCAAAGATTAAGTACATTTAAGGTCCTGATTGCAGTTGCTGAAACGTAATAACACATTTTTTTTCTCTCTCTCTTGCTCTTCTGCTCTCAAAAATATTACCACCTATGTAGACAGACAAACCTTAGTCACTTGGAAATTGTGACCAAAGGGAAGACCACAGGGAAGTTGCAAAGGAATGCTGCTTTCAAGTACCCCGTGATAGAATGCTTACTCAGTATCATCATGGTGAGTTGAGCAGGTGCTACTTCACACATATCCCCCCTGGGCCTTCTCCTTTCAGCTCGTATCACCTTACCTGCCAAACATGTCAGTTTGTCTTTGGCTTTCCCTAGCCACTGGAATATAGTCTGTTCACCTGCCTGGCCAGAGATGCAGGGGCAGCCTTTAGGAGCAGCCCTTTAATCAATCCTTGGTGAGAATTGGTAAATACCAGAGGTTCTCAAATTTTAGTGGGAATCAAAATCACCTGGCAAGGCTTTGATTAAATCACACACTGCTGGGTCTATCCCAGAGCTTCTGATTCAGCAGGTCTGAGATGGGTCTGAGAACTTACATTTCTAACAAGTTCCCAAATAATGGGGATTCTGCTGGTCCAGACATCACAATTTGAGTAACAGCAGGGTGCACATATCCTACTCTCATCACTCTTCAGCTGGGGTAACTGAGGTGCGTCATCCACACTGGCTATATTAGTCTGCTGCTATAACACAATACCACAGATTGGGTGATTTAACAACAGCAATTCATTTTCTCACTGTTCTGGAGCCTAGAAGTCCAAGATCATGTGTCATCAGGGTTGGTTTTTCCTGAGGCATCTCTCCTTGCCCTTCAGATGGCTGCCTTCTTGCTGTGTCCTCACATGGCCTTTGCTCTGTATACATGCTTCCTGAGTATCTTTTCCTCTCCTTGTAAGAATGCCGGTCTAATTGAATTAGAGCCCACCCTTATGACCTCATTTAACCTGAATTACCCCTCTAAAGGCCCTGTCTCCAAAGGTAGTCACATCGGAGGTGAGGCCTTCCACATATGAATTTGGGGGGGGGACACAAGTCAGTCCATAACACAAGCTTTCAGAACTCTCCAGGCAGTTAAGCTCCAGGTATTAAGAACACAGCCTTTGTCGGTCTTCCATTATGACTCAGTTCCTCACTCCCTTACTGTTATTTCCTGGAATCACATTCCAGACCAACTATTTGTGTGCCAGTCCTTATGTCAGGACCTAATTCTAGGACAGTGCAAACTCAGACAATCATTGTTCTTTTATCAAGTGCTTACTTTTAAAAGCACACAGTGTGGGACTTCCCTGATGGCACAGTGGTTAAGAATCTGCCTGCCAGTGCAGGGACACGGGTTTGATCCTTGGTCTGGGAAGATCCCACATGCCATGAAGCAACTAAGCCCATGATCCACAACTACTGAGCCTACACTCCAGAGCCTGCAAGCCACATCTGCTGAGCTCACACAACACAACTACTGAAGCCTGCATGCCCTAGAGCCCGTGCGCTGCAACTACTGTGCCCATGTGCTGCAACTACTGAAGCCCACATGTTCTAGGGCCTGCATGCTGCAACTACTGAGCCTGAATGCTGCAACTACTGAAGCCCGCACGCCTAGAGCCCGTGCTCTGCAACAAGAGAAGCCACCGCAAAGAAAAGCTCGCATAGCACAATAAAGAGTAGCCCCTGGGGCTTCCCTGGTGGCGCAGTGGTTGAGAGTCCACCTGCCGATGCAGGGGACACGGGTTCGTGCCCTGGTCCGGGAGGATCCCACATGCTGTGGAGCGGCTGGGCCCGTGAGCCATGGCCACTGAGCCTGTGCGTCCGGAACCTGTGCTCCACAACGGGAGAGGCCACAACAGTGAGAGGCCCGTGTACCACACACACACAAAAAAATAGAGTAGCCCCTGCTTGCCGTAACTAGAGCAAGTCCACATGCAGCCAAAAAAATAAATAATAATAAGAGCAAAGCTAAATAAATGTTTAAAAAAAGCACGCAATGTTTACATCAACATGGTTAATGTACAGAATTAAAAGTCAAGAGACAAACTGTAATTCCAGATTTGTAGCTAACTCACTAATCTTAAAGCACTGAGTGATAAAATGTCTCTAAGCTTCGATTTCATTATGTAGTAAATGTATGTATCAATCGCAGCCCTGACTAACTTCTACAGGCAGTGTGAGGATGTGTATCGCTAACAATTCTTTGACTATAAGTAATAGAAGGTTATTCTAGCTAGCCTAAGCAATAAAAAGGACGTTATTAGAAGGTTATCAGATAACTTACAGAGTTAGAAACTGATAGGAACACGCGTTTTCCATGTCAGCAGACACCACTTGACCCCCCTGCCTGTGGAAGGATGCTGACGTAGCAGAGGGTCATATGAAAACAAATTCAGGACCATGAACCCCACAAGGGAAATTATCTAAAGGTGTAAATAAATCGAATATGTTTCTGTTGTAATCTGTTGAATCTACATACTGTTGAGTTAGATACTAATTTGATAAGTACCTTCATCAGTCGTGCTTGGAGGACTCTCACTTTTGAAGTATGTGCCTCAGATTTGACGGAGCTCCATTTCAAGCAGGCTTCTGATATTTGGGTGCACTTAATGGGGAAAACCAAAGAAACCTAGGGGAAATGGAAATGCACTATGCAAATAATAGTTATTGAATATCATTCATGATCTTGGCACATCCCTGAACCCATATTCTTGAAAGCAAGTGAGATGTTACTTAGCTTTTAATGATACATGATCATCTGATCATCATGGTGCAATCTGTCACAACATCAATTTTATATCTTTTACAACCCTAATGAATGACCTCTAAATTTGTCCCTATCCTGAAGCCGTCATATTCAAGATTTATAGTCCTGGGAGAGAGAGTCTGATTGGAAAAAGCTTGAGTCACATGACTTCCCTTTGTCTGTACAAGGCCAGCAAAAGGAAAAATCTGAAGAAAGAAATCTTCTGGTAACACTGATCTCTGCAATAAAAAGGCAAGGTAGGGCTTCCCTGGTGGCGCAGTGGTTGAGAGTCCGCCTGCCGATGCAGGGGACACGGGTTCGTGCCCTGGTCCGGGAAGATCCCACATGCCGCGGAGTGGCTGGGCCCGTGAGCCATGGCCACTGAGCCTGCGCGTCCGGAGCCTGTGCTCCGCAACGGGAGAGGCCACAACAGTGAGAGGCCCACGTATCGCCCAAAAAAAAAAAAAAAAAAAAAAAGGCAGGGTAACTTGATTTGCAGTCTCATTGAGGTAACATGATACAGGAGAAGAAATTTCTCACACCCATCACACACATGCCCTGCTGTCAGGAAGAGAGAGTGGGTGATTAGGTGCTGGATGGCTCGATATGACCAGTTTCCATTACAAAAAAAAAAAAAAAAGTAAAAAAAAGTAAGTACTAGTGTTTTTAAAAGTATAGAGTCATATACCAATAGAGAAGATAGTTATTGCCCTCCTATTATTACATATAATTATTAATTATAGGATCTGACAGTATTGGCAAAGAAGTCTGAGCAGGAAGACTGAAAAAGATATTGAACTGGGGGCCTGATTAACCTCTGTGTAATGAGGTCATCCAAAGAAGTGCTGCCACATCCTCTAATCCCATGAAAATGCTATGAAGGAGTGCAGGCAATACCCATCTCTTTTGATGGGTATTTCTAGAGAACCTGACTTGATGACTATGGTATTTAACTTTGCTAGTAGTGGGCTGTGCTGTATTCTACCTCTGTTTTAGTCATAACCTTGTTGTGTGACCTGGGCATTTCCCTTCTCCTTCTCAAACCTCCACTTCCTCATCTCTAAAAAGAGGACTGAATTAGGTCTTTGCAGCTTGAATCTTATGTTTCACAATTGAAAGCTGACTGAACAGTAAGCAGCTCTACTGTAGAGTGAGGGAGTCAATATGCTGTAATGGGTACCCATGGAGCTGAGGCCTGGGCTGGGGATCCCAGGAGATCTAGCGAGGAGAGAGAGAGAAGGGCAGGCAGCCACCACTGTTAAGAAATACCATGGACTCCCATGGATAATACCTGGATTTAAGAATCAAATTCTGCCCCTACCACTGAAGCCCATTCAATATTTCCATCAAGTTGTAATTGTCCAAGTGGAGGCCCATACTGTGGGTAGGTCTGTAGCACTTTAGATTAGAAAATGGAATTTAAAAAGAAGCACACGGGGAGGTAAACCTCCAGCTCTATATTCACCACCTTCTTAACAATAATAATTTTGACAGTGCCTTCATTTGTCAGAAACAAATTTTTCTCCATAAAAGTACGTGTGGGTAAGGGAGGTGGGAGATTATTTATTAGATGTTAGCCTTTTTAAACACTCTATTGAGTCTCTATTGAGACTTGTGTTTCTATGACACCAAATCAGATAAAGGCACTAATGACAATGCCAGCTTGTGAAGACCTACAGCCTGAGAGTGACAGCATTTAAAAATTCTTTCTCAAGAGCTAACTGTGATTACAGCCTGATATGATTCAGGCAGGGCAAATCATGGACCCCAGGAGGAAACCCAGATTACTGGAGAAATTCTCTCTCAGAACAGCATCCAAGCAGCAGAAAACAGGACTGATAGAGGGAGATGGATTTGAGCAGGTCATTTCATTCATTCATCTGTATTAGGGTAGGATCACTCAGAAACCATTCCATGAATATGACTTTTAAAAATAAGTTCTAGACTTTTATATCTGACCAATATGGAATAAAAGAGATCCAATTTGTCCTCCTGAAAGAAACTACCAAATACAAGCAACAAACAAAATATATAAAACAATGGTTTTAAGGCCCTGGACATCAGGCAGTGAGACAATAAATAAAGTGAACCCCATGATTGTCCTAGGTTACTGTATTGAGAGAGTTTTCAGGCCCTGGACAGGGAGAAGGGACTGAGGTAGAGCCTGGAAGATTCCCTGAGTTGAGGAGACAGAGCGGAGAAACCAAAGCAACTAGAATTCATAGGAATAAGTACCAGAAAGGAGAAAGCATCACAGAGAGACCTAAGGAGTGTCCCCCTCAGGTATTCAGCAGAATATTAATGAGCGAGTAAGTGAATGTGTGCGCATGTGTGTGTAAACTACTCAAGGTCAGAGAGAAAAACCTCTGATGGGATTAGAGGGAACAGTACCTGACTCTCAAACTGGGCTGGAAATAGAACTGGTTCCCACAAGACAGAAAGGAAAATTCATAGGGGAGTCACGGGGCATTGGGTTAAATATTAAGGAAGGCCTTATCTCATTAGTGAGGGAAAATTAATTCTAGATGAAGTACTGCTCTGGAGCCTCATAATGAATCATAAAATCAAGAGCCCAAAAAATTCAAACTGTTTTCAAATAACTAAACCACCTACCGTAACAAAGCTCAAGAAATACACATCACCCAGCAAGGTAAAATTCACAATGTTTAGCATCCAATCAAGGATTACCAGAGACGTAAAGAAGCAGGAGGACCTGACTCATTATAAGAAAACTTAATAAGAAAAGATAAGAAAACTTAATCGATCAGTCAAAACCAATAAAAAATTAACACAGATATTACAATAGAATTATTAAACAATGGCATAAAGACAGTTGTTATAATTGTATTATATATGATCAAAAGGTTAAGCAGAGATGTTCAAGATACAAAAAAAGAACCAAAATAACTTCTAGGGAAGAAAAATGCAATCTCTCAGATGAAAAATACACAGGATGGAATTAACAGCAGCTTAACCATTTCGAAAGAAAAGATTAGTATATTTGAATTCACAGCAATATAAATGGTTTCAAATGAAACACAGAAAAAAGCAGTAAAAAAGAAGAGTGAAAAGAGCACTAGTGATCTTTGTGAGCATCAAATTGCTTAATACATATATAACTGGAATATCCAAAAACTACTGGGGGAAGAAGAAAAAGAATACCTGAAGAAATGATGGCTGACAAAATTTCCAAATTTGATGAAAATTATAAACCCACACATCCAAGAAGCTCAATGAAACTCAAGCACAAGAAACATGAAGAATACTAAACCAAGGCACATAATAATCAAATTGCTCAAACTAGATAAAGAAATAATCTGAAAAGCAGCTGAAGAAAGGAAACACATTATATACACAGGAACAGAGATAAAGTTAAATCAGATATCTTGTTGGCAACAATGAGAGCAAGAAAACAATGAAACAACATTTTTAACGTACTGGTAGAAGAAAAAGCTGTCAACTTGTAATTCTATTCCTTGTGAAATATCTTTCAAAACCAAAATGAAATAAAGAATGCATCAGCAGGAGACTCACACTAAAAGACATATTAGAGGGAGTCCTTCAGGCAGAAGGAAAACAGTACCAGATGTAAATATGGATCTACATAAAGCACAGAAGAGAAACAGAAATGGTGAATATATGGGTAAATATATAAAATTTCTTATTATTTAAATCTCTTTAAAATATAAAGTTAAGCTTAAATAAAAGTAATGACAATGCATTTAGGGCATTACAACATTTATAAAAGTAAATTTTGTGATCATAAAGTCCAGAAGGGATAAAATAAAAGTATACTATCATAAGCATTTTAAATTATATGTGAAGTGATATGTATCACTTGAAGGTAGACTATGATAAATTAAAGATGTAGACTAAAAACCTTAAAGCAACCAAAAAATAATAAAACAGACTTATAGTGAACAAGTCAACAAGGGAGATTAAATGAAGTCTTATGTATTCAATTTAAAAGAATGCAGAAAAAAAGAGAAAGTAGGGCACTAGAAAACAAGACAATAGATTTAAACCTAACCATATCAATAATTACATTAAGTACAGATGGTCTAAAAACCCATAATTAAACATCAGAGACTGTCAAATTGGATAAAAATTTAAGATTTAAAGGAAAAAGATGACACGCCATGATAACACTAACCAAAAGAAAGCTAAAGTGGCTATGTTAATATCAGACAAAGTAAACTTCAGAGTAAAGGATATTTCCAAAGATAAAGAAAGTAATTTTATGATGATAAACAGGTCAATTTATCAGGAATACATAGCAATCCTGAAAGTTTATATACCAGGTAAAGCTTTAAAATTCATTAAGCAAAAACTGAGAACCATAAGGAAAACAGACAAATTTATAATTATAGTTGGAGACTGTAATACTCCCTCCCAATAACTGATAGATCAAGAAGTCAGAAAAATCATTTAAGATACAAGTCTTTAACAAGATGCTCAAACTGATGGATCTAATTGACATTCATGTCACACTCCACTCAACATCTACCGGGTACAGAATCTTTTCAAGTGCACACAGTATTGACCAAGGTAGATTCTATTTTAGGCCATAAAACAAGGCTCAATAAATTTTAAAGATTTTGAGTTATACAAAGTATGTTTTTTGATCAAAGGATATTTTTTAAATGTACTTTTCCACTGACCTGTGATAATGGGCCATTGTAGTATATTGTTATTTTGCCCATATACCCCTTACAATGCTGAGGTACTCATTTTCCCAGATGCCAGTAGTGTTGCCTGTTGGAATCATGTTGTCTTTTTCCAGGGCTACAGTATCCTGGCCGTCTCAGTTTCAGATGTTCCTATGGGATTGACTGAGGTTTCTGTTGTAAGTGTATCATATTCCTCATTTCTTTATAGGTGTTATTCTTAAGAACTCTCCCAATAAACCATCTGAATGCAAACCTCTCTGAGTCTGTTTCCCAGAACAGGACTTATGACAAATGTGTTTACTGCAGCATTGTTTATTATTTCACTAAATTGAAAGCAACCTAAGTGCCCACCAATAGTTAACTAGTTAGGTTAAATGAAATATTATGCAACTATTAGGAGATGACAATGGTGGACCTCTTGAAAAAAAGATAAGTAGATAAGACAGAAAAGTACAAAAACATGTAAACAAGGACCACAGTGGTAATGAGAAAGACAAGCCTCCTACCTCACGTTACAGGGCTGAGACCAGAAATACCAGAGCCGGGCAGAGGGAAGTGAGTCTAGTTCACTTATCAAGGTTATAAGCTATTAAAACAATAGAAGGAAAGAAGCTAATGTGAACAATGGAGAGAATGCAGGATTGGGGGCATGTGACGGAGGCATGGGAAAGTTGGAAGTGGTAGCCTGGAAAGAAGAATCTGGTCCAGAGATAGAAGCATGGAAGGATGGAGTTGGGGATTAGAGACTGAGTCAATATTTGAGGGCTAGGAGTGATAGACGAAAGTGAGGCTATGACTGGGCAAGTTCTTCCAGGGACAGAGTGAAGAATGGAGCCTAAGCAGGAACACTAGGTGGGGTGGCCAAGCAACTTCAAAGCTGAAGGAGGAATAGTACTGGGACTGAGAACAAGGAAAGGTGGCACTTAAGAGAAGAGGAAAGAATCAGGCTGAAGCAGGTTGTAAGCAGAGGTTGTAGGTCCGACTGAGCACTAGAAGATTTAGAGGAAGAAGTTACAGATTACTGAGAGATGGGTGGAGGCTGAGGAGGGCATGTTCTCCTCACCTTACAAACCTACAGACCCAGAGAGAGCCAGTGATTGTGGAAAGTGATGCCTAGACTCCTCATTGACCTTTAAATAAGCTTCCCCAATACAAAATATTCTCAACAGCAAGATCTGAGGGAGAGCTTCTGTCCTGACCTGTAACAGATTGCATTTTCCAAAGGTGTCCACACAAAATATCTCCAATCCACATGATCTTCTTACAATGTGATCTTGTCATTCCTTCTTCAAGAATTCCTCCTTGAATTTGGGTGGGCATGTGACTACAGAGGAAGTGATGCTGCATGATTTCTGAAGCTGGGCTATGAAGGATAGTACAGCTTCTGCTCTGCTCACCCTTTTGAAACATGTACCTTGGAAGCTCTAAGACAATAGGTAAGAAGTCCAGTTTCCATGAGGCTGCCATGCTGGAGAGATCACATGTAGAAACTACAGAGTGATAGAGGGGTCCCGTCTGTTCCAGCCCCCCCTGCTTGCCTCTTTCTAGCCCAGACACCAGACAGGAGGGTGAGCAAGGCTTTAGTTGCTTCCGTCGCCCACATTTTGAGCTGCCCAGCTGATTTCAAGTCTCCACCAAGCCCTGCTCATATTGTTGAAGTGTGAGAAAAATACATGTTAAGTCATTAAGTTTTGTGCTGGTTTATTAGGTAATTGGAACACTATCCCACCTGCCTCTTGTTTGGGAAAATAGCTGTGGACAAGCTCACTGATCTTTTTGGGGTGATTGTGATGATCAGGATAATGGGATGGCCATTCTGGCACCTCCTACTCACCATTGAGACTATGAGATTAACCATATTAAAAGGTCACAGCATTTCATCATAAGTGCTTTTGAGATCTGGCTCAAACCAGCGATTTTACTCTGGCCTTATCAGGCAAAAATTAAACAGAGGAAGAAGTAATCCTGGAAGGCAGTGTGGGATTAAAGGAGTTATTTGATCTGCTCCTGGATGCAATGGTACAGTTTTTAAAGACGTGTGCTATTCTAAAAATCAATGAATTGTTTTAAATAAGGCAAAGGCTGAGAAGATTAGGATTTCAGTTTATACTTAGAATGTTGAGAACCCATGCCTTTTCTTCTTGTGGGATAATGTAACCGAGAATGAATTCATTTGCTGACACAAAAGGTCATTTACAAAGCAACTCAAAACATTTTTAAGCTAAACCTAAAAGGAGTAAAAAGATACGTTACCTGACATTTATCATTAATTAAAAATTTCTGGAAACCAAAACTTCTTATATGCCCCGATTCAATTTTCAAGCTAGTAACTGGCTCCCATTCTCACAGTTAATGTGAGTAATCGGATGAGTTTCTTAGAATTAGAAATGGCCCTAATAAGGAGTTGTTACGTATTATTCCTAGCATATTCAGGAGCAAAATAAATTAATCTCAGCCTCACAGGACTTTTGTTACAAATTTCAACAAGCATATCCTAATACACTTAGGATAATTTGGACTGAAAGTAACATGGGTTAGCATTTAGTAGAATATCATCTAAAATTCTGAAATCTGTATTTGGAAGAATTACAAGATTTTTAGCTTGGAGATGAGCTACGGATCATAAGAATATTTTCAGTATCTGAAAGAGACTGCTATGTGAAAGTGAGTGCAGATGTAATCTGTGATGTCCTGAGTATACTGCCAGGACAAAAAGAGGGATGCTACAAGGAACTGTATTTCAGATTAATAATAATAATAATAATAAATTCTCTAATGAATACATTTGTTCAACGAGGAAATGCACTCTGCATTGCTAGTGTGTTTAAGCAAAAGCTAAGCACTGGCATATCAGAATCAAGAAGAAACTAAATGAAAATTGTATCTTCAGTAGAACTGAAGTCCCATGAGGGCAGAGATCATGAGCAATCATCCTGTCTTGTCCAAAGCCTTAATTGCAGGGTCCGGCACAGTGCCAGGTCCGTATCAGGCTCTCAGTAAATACATTTTGTATCAATGAATAAATGCATGATGCAGAGCTGCGCTTAGTGACCCATTTGAAAGAGGAATACTCCTATTCCGTCCTTCCCTTTATAAAACCCTGAGGGCAAGGCTCTTTGAGCAACTGATTCAACTTGTTCAACCGCAAGCTGACGCACACAAGCTGATGAAGCAGAAGTTATTCTTTATATTCCAACTTGAGACATTTTTTGCTTGTATTTTAAAGCACCAATCTAGCTGTCCAAAATGCCTTTGTTCCAATAGAATAATAATCAAATTTTAGTTCAACAGCTGTGTGCAACGCATATTTAAAAAGAACATTTTTTGAATTACTCCCATTTCCATTTTTCCATGCTGCTCAGTTTTTCTATATTGATGCTATTAAAATCATAGTTGAGAAGAGTTGAAAAGAAGAAGGAAGGAGCAAAGTGAATATCCACTAATCTCTCCGAGGATGCTGATTAGACATGAGAATTTTTCTGCTTAGTGCTAAAAAGGTTTCCTAATTCTAGACTGAGAGAAAGCAAACTTCTACTGCAAAGGTCTAGATAGTAGATAATTAGGCTGTATACTTTCTGCTGAAACTCCTCACTTTAGAACAAAAGCAGCTGTAGACAACACTTAAATGATTAAACATAGCTATATTCCAATAAAACTTTATTTACAAAAATAGGTGGCAGACAGAATTTGGCCTGTAGGCAAGAGTTTGGTGATCCCTGTTCTAGGTCATGTGTTTTGCTTGTTTGCTGCTGTATATATTTTACATAGGGCCGTGAAATATATTGTCTCATTGGAGACTCAGCTGGCAATTTGACATAGCAGGGGTTTTGAACCCAATTTTATAAATGCAAGTGCTAAGGTGCAGAAAGCTGAAGCCACTTGAACAGGATCACAGAACAAGTCATTTGCAGGGTCAGAACTAGAACTCTGGTCCCTGAACACCTATTCTGCCAGCTGGTGAACTACAATATCCTGTTACCTTCGTATCTACTCATGGGCAAGTATTTGGTCACGTATATAATGTGATTTAAAGGAGTGAAATATACCTCCCACACTGGTATGAACTTGTGCTCAGATTTTCACAATAGAAATTTATTTCTTTGACTAAGGACACAGTCTACTTTAAAAGAGAAAATTTCCTTTAGATAGTGTATTATTCAGGGCTTCGTCAGAGCAGGAGACCAAAACAACTGGCTTAAGCAAAAATAAAAAGAATGGAGATTTACTGGTTAACATAACTGGAAAGTTTAGGGATATATTGGCATCAGACAGGGCTGGATTCAGGGTGTAGTATTCTTTTCCACCTCTGTTTGTTCTGCTGTCCTCCAGGTTTGTGTCACCTTCAGTAAGGCTCTCTCCATGCAGTGTCCTACAATACTTCCAAGTTTAGACACCCACAGCTCTGAGCTAATGGAAAAGGAAGCCTCTCTTCCTCAGCAGTATCAACCCAGGTTTAGGCTTATCTCTCACTGGCTTAAAATGGGTCACATGTCCATCCTTAAGAAATCAACCAATCCAATCAATCTGAGTAAACGGCATGTGCTGACTGGCTTATGCATGACTCATTGGCCCCTGCAGAGATAAGGTCAGTCCCATTTCAACCATATGGACTGAAGGTATGGGTGGTTTGGCTCCAGAAAGGAAACTTGGATTTTCTGTTGCCAAAGGAAGGAGGAGTGGATTTTGGCAGCAAACAGAACAGATGTTCACTATGGAAGGACAAAACATAAACTCTGTATTAAACAGTATCCATTTATTGTAAAATAATCTCAACAGAAATTAGTCATTCAATTATTCTGCAGGCCTCGAAATAGATTAATTTTAAGGAGAGAGTTGGCAAAACCAATCTAGCACTTAGTCATGGAACCAAATCATGATGCTTAGATTCATATCAATGGCTCTGTGCATAAAAATTTGTGCTATTTTGGTTTTCAAGTTGAGCTTCCTGTGGAATGCTACCCCAGTTTTATCCACAACCCACTTCTCTCTTACCTTTCTATACTACAAAAGATGGAAAACTAAAATTCTTGATTTTCTGCTCTTATTTACAAATACGAATGGCCCTGTCACACAGAGGTGAACAATGAGATTGGGAAAATGTTCCTGGGAAGGGCTTTATTTTCTGCACATAAAGACAGAGACCTGCTAGAAATAGGCCTTTAATTTCTTCTTCCTGCCTGGAAAGTGGAAATGAGGCCTGGAGATAGAGCAGCCATCTTATAACCATGAGACAACATACGTGAGGACAAAAGATCATAGAACTACTATAGCAGCCCTGGATTGCCTACCTCCTGACTGCTTGTAGCACGAGAAAAGCAAACTCGTGTTTCTTAAAGCCAGTGAAGTAGGGTTTTCTATTTTCTTACAGCCAAATATATTCCTGCCTGATTTAATTCTCAAATTAATCTAATGTTGCTTAAGGATGCTGGGAAACTGGGACCATAGACCCCAAAGTAGCAGCCCCTACACTCTAGACATTAACAGATCACTCATAATCTTGGAAATCTTGGCTTCTTCTGTTGGAAGGATATTCCTAGCAAGTTTTGATTATCTCCCTCTCCAGAGTTTAGAGAGACCCCTGGTAATTCTTACAGCCATACGGACCTGAAAGTAGATAAGCGGATGCTCTGTTTATATTTATACTGAGACACGGAATTTACTCATCATTTTCCTTGGCAAGTAAAATTGCAAAACCCTTTCCCAAAACAATCCATTGATTCCCCACCCCTTGCCAGATTTTACCTAAGTGATACTTGGGAAATGCTGGGAGGCATAGGAGATAAACATTTTAACCTTCATTAAGTTTCCTAAAATGTGCAAAGATTTGAGTCCAGAAGGACAAAAAGATATAAAAATTTCAAGACAATATAGGTAAGGACTTGAATAGAGACATTTTTTCCACAATTTCTTTAATAGGTTTAGAGGACAACAGAAAATCTCTACCTAAATTGGAAGTAAACAAAAAAAGTATATATTATAAAAGGAGTTTTCTCTTTAATTACAAACTACCATTAATCTAGAGGTAAGAAAAAGATCATAATGTGCTATTTCTTCCTGGGGAAAAGGCCTACCAAATGGCTTTTCAGTTCATTTCATTAATTTTCACTCTTGCCAACAGTTTAAAAGACTACTCATTTCCCTGTATGTATAATTACCAACAATTTAACATATTATAAAATGTTGTAATATTTTCAAACACTCCCAGGCTCACTTCTAGCACTCAGAATGCAGTTTGTCAAAAAGAAGAACATTAAAGGGTCAATGACAAAAATATTATTTTATTACTACAATAATAATTATTATTATTATTTTAATGGATAATCTGTCTTTAACAACAACTCCACCTATTCATCTTCCAAATAATTATCAAGAATCTAAGTGCATCAAAATGGATTCGAGACCTGAATGTAAGACCGGACACTATAAAACTCTTAGAGGAAAACATAGGAAGAACACTCTTTGACATAAATCACAGCAAGATATGTTTTGATCCACCTCCTAGAGTAATGGAAATAAAAACAAAAATAAACAAATGGGACCTAATGAAACTTCAAAGCTTTTACACAGCAAAGGAAACCATAAACAAGACGAAAAGACAACCCTCAGAATGGGAGAAAATATTCGCAAATGAATCAACAGACAAAGGATTAATCTCCAAAATATATAAACAGCTCATGCAGCTCAATATTAAAGAAAGAAACAACCCAATCCAAAAATGGGCAGAAGACCTAAATAGACATTTCTCCAAAGAACACATACAGATGGCCAAGAAGCACAGGAAAAGCTACTCAACATCACTAATTAGAGAAATGCAAATCAAAACTACAATGAGGTATCACCTCACACCAGTTAGAATGGGCATCATCAGAAAACCTACAAACAACAAACATTGGAGAGGGTGTGGAGAAAAGGGAAGCCTCTTGCACTGCTGGTGGGAATGTGAATTGGTACAGCCACTATGGAGAACAGTATGGAGGTGCCTTAAAAAACTAAAAATAGAACTAACATATGATCTAGCAATCCCACTACTGGGCATATACCCAGAGAAAACCATAATTCAAAAAGACACATGCACCCCAATGTTCACTGTAGCACTGTTTACAATAGCCAGGTCATGGAAGCAACCTAAATGCCCATCGACAGACGAATGGATAAAGAAGTTGTGGTCCATATATACAATGGAATATTACTCAGCCATAAAAAGGAATGAAATTCAGTCATTTGTTGAGACGTGGATGGATCTAGAGACTGTCATACAGAGTGAAGTAAGTCAGAAAGAGAAAAACAAATATCGTATATTAACGCATGTATGTGGAACCTAGAAAAATGGTACAGATGAACCGGTTTGCAGCGCAGAAGTTGAAACACAGATGTAGAGAACAAACATATGGACACCAAGGGGGAAAACCATGGTGGGGTGGGGATGGTGGTGTGCTGAATTGGGCAATTGGTATGACATGTACACACTGATGTGTATAAAATTGATGACTAATAAGAACCTGCAGTATAAAAAAACAAACAAAAACAACTAATACTAAACTTTCTTTGGGTTATTTGTATGGAAATATGTTAATATAAATGTTTCAGACATTACATGAAATTTCTAAAAATCTTATATGTTCTGGTATAATACGTCATAATTCTACTTATTACTTTAAAATGTGTATCTCAGAAATAACTAAATTTCCTTGTCAATTGCATTATTTTGAACTTTCATCAAATCTTTAACCATAGTCATTTTTAAGTCTTTTGTCATTTACAGACAGTTCTGGGTGTACTCTGATGCTTTTGCAAAAATGTTCCTATAAAAGGGTTTCATCTTCAAGGAATTCATGGAAAAGACTCTGACAAGTACAGGTTTCTGGTAACTGACTACACTGCTGAACTGAATGAATAAGCATTTTCAGAACTCTAATGGAAAACTGATGAATTCATAAAAGTGCTAACAAAAGATCAAGATGAAAAAAAATTAATTACATGGGACTGAGTGAACTGATGAGGATGATTATAATTTTTGTGACTTTCTGTTGGAATAAAAAAATAAAAAATCCCACAAGGACTCAGAGGCAAAAGATATACAAATCAATTTTCACTGCAAAGTAAAGGAGCTGTTACAGTGGAGGATTCCTGGACTGAATGTCAATATTATGACATAGTATGAGTATGTTTTGTGTTTGGTAATTGCAATCATTGTTGCTTTTGTTGTGGTCATCCATTTACAATGCTTGGTGTCAGTTTATTATCTCTTGTAAAAATAAAATACAGTGTGTGTGTGTGAGTTGTGGGGGAAAAAAAAAAGGAAATTAAAAAAAAAGAAAAAAGAATCTAAGTGCAACTCTTGTATGTTCATTGCAGCATTATTCACAATAGCCAAGATATGAAAACAACCTAAATGTCAATGGATGAATGGATAAAGAAATATATATATATATACACACACATACCCCCCCACACACAAAGGAGTATTAGCCTTAAAAAGAAGAAATCCCGCAATTTTCAATAACATGGAATAATCTGGAGAACATTATGCTAAACGAAATAAGCCAGACACAGGAAGACAAATACTACATGATCTCACTTATACATGGAATCTAAAATAATCAAACTCATAGAAGTAGAGAGTAGAATGGTGACTGCTAGGGGCTGGGGGTAAATGGAGTGATGTTGGCCCAAGGGTACAAAGTTTCAGTTATGCAAGATGAATAAATTCTGGGGACCTAATGTACAGCATGGTGACTATTGTTAACAATACTGTATCATCATATGCTTGAAATTTTCTAAGAGGGTAAATCTTAAGTGTTCTCACCACATTTTTTTTTAACTTAAAGAGGAATCTAAGGGCAAGGTGCTACGAGAGATAGTGAATCAGATGTGTTCCTGAAACTTCATCCTAATCCTTCATTTTATTCCCTTTCACCTGAATTTCTGTAATAGACTCCTAATAGATCTCACCGCTTCTGGTCTTCCTCCATTGTGATTCATCTAACACATCACCGCTAGATAGTTTAATGTTTCTGGTAGCACAAAAGCAAATGCCAGATATGCTGAGATTAAATGATCACTAACTTAAATTAGTGATCTGTAATAAAGTCATATTTTCCTAAAACATAACTTCAGGCTATTCTAACTTTCATCATTTGCTTCTTAAGTCAGAGCTTCTAATCAGTGGGCCTGTATATTTATCCCTCAGCCTTGGGATAGGAACTGTTGCCTTGGGCCAATTAACTTCATCCAATTACCTCAGTTTGTATATGAATATGTTAATATTTTATGTGTTACAACATGGAAGAGACTGGAAAGCACTGGCTTGAGTCATTCCTACTTGATTTTTTATAAATCCCCTAGATGCAAAATCTATATTTGTTTTATATTTTTAGTGTATTTCTTAGGAAATCAGTGGGTAGGAAGAAGAAACAGTTTGAAAAGATCTGATAAGAATGTGTGTGCTTCTTTTTAATTATCAGAATGTAAAGATCAAAGGAAATGTGCCCATTCTCCTAATGGCCTTCGGGTCTACTTGGTAGTCAGTCAACCCTAGGAATTCTTACTCCCTATGATAGAATTCATGTTGCTCAAGGTCTTGCTGTCCCAGGGATACAAATGAGGTGATATCAGACTGATAAATTGATTTCCAGGTTCTTGTACCTCATACTTTTGGGGGACTCCCTGGTGGTGTTCTGTTCTCCTCTTGAACACTCAAGGCAGCCACCGTGTTCTTTTCCGCTTCTTTTCTTCCCCATAGTCACCTTGTTCAGATTTGGGTGTATTCTTTTCACCAAGCTGTTTTATGAGCTTACGGGGATGTGGCGGTTGCCAGTCTTGGATGCTCAATATCTACATGAAGAGTACCTTCTCCCGGGTTCCTCAAACCATCTGTCTTTGAGGAGCTCTTGCAAGTGTGATGAGAACAATGTCTCCTCAATCCAGAGATAAAGATTGTTCCAGGGCCTTACAGCTCTATTTGCACTCAGAGACTCACAAAATTTTACTTTAAAATAATACTTGGCTTCTTCAATTCACCATCTTCCTTGAAGAGAAGTTTATACCTTGTCCAAGAGACCAGATATGGGACAGATGGCAGTTCATTCTTTATTACTTCCATATTTCCCCCTCCTTGGGTCTATAAACAGACGTAGACACAGTACGTGCTTTACAAAGAAAAAAAAAAAGCAAAAAGTCTCCATGTATAAGAACAACTTCAGTAAACACCTAAAGATACCACAAGCTACCTCATGCCTCAGCTAAACTCTGGCCTCAGACAGACACCCCGTTATATTTGCATCGTCATTTCTAGATTTGAGTTGACACCCATTTGGAAAGAAGACCTGTTTGGGAAACAAAGAGCTTTAATGTATTGTTGCACTTTTCCCCCTGTCCGTTATTGTTTATCTGGTCAAGTTGCATCATGTTTCTACATCAGTTTTTCCATCCATAAAATGAGAAGGAATGTTGAGGTTACCATTATCTCTTTCATGGCTCATATGCTGTAATTCTTGAGTATACACTCCCTAAATCAGTCAAGTATTAAGTAAATGTGTGTGTGTGTGAGAGAGAGAGAGAAAGATAGGGAGAGGGAACCCAGTTGCTGGGTATAGAACAAAATAATGATTAAAAGCATTTGTTCTGTCTCAGGCCAGCTACTTTACTAGAGATTTGACCTAGTGCCTGTGATTTAATCTCTTTAGCCTCTTTTCCATCTCCTCTAATATTGGGATAATAGAATCTACTTAATAGGGTAGGTTTGGGGATTAAACAAGATAGTACATGGAAAGCACTTCAGACATAATCAGTGTTCAATAAATTAACTATTATTTTTATTGTTACATAACTGACAAATATGAAAGAACATCAGATATGCAGGACTGTCTGCAGATATGCAGATAGTTTATAACTATCTCTTAAACTGTACCTTTAATTATAAGTACTTCAGAAGATCAGAAAATATAAAGATCATACTTGTCTGAGTTTTATTCATAGAGTAATTGCTCACTAAACATCTTTTGAATGAGTGAGTAAATGAATGTTTTTCAGGATAATCTGCCTCCAAGTGCTGCACATAATTATATTCTCCTGGATGTCATCTGAAAGACGCACTTGAGACAAAGACTTGCAAATAAGGTATTTTTTGAGGCACAGGAGAGTGAATAGGGAAAGAGTGAAACCCAGTAAGAGGAAGAAGGGTTACCAAGTGGGCCACCAGTGCAAGCAACCGGTTATTGGATCAACTCTTATGATCAGCTCTGAGAATGCTTGCCTGGGAGAAAGAAGGGAGAAACGTTACATCGACCCATCTCCTGTCGCCCTTGGTCACAGGTGGCGCCCTACACTTCTCCATTGCACATGTGTGAGGAGCAAGCAGGTTCCTGGGGATTCAGTAGTGTCAGAGAAGTCCCAGAAAGGAAGGGAGAGACACAGTGCAACTCTGAGATGAGGTTTTCTCAGCAGGAAGTGAGTCAACATCTTTGCAGAACTAGGTGTGGTCACCATGGCTGAAGTCCAAGGTAAGTCTAAGAGGATGAAAGATGTTGATGGGAGGTGCCCAATTCAACAAACAGAGCTCATGCAGAGAAGAGCAAGCCAGGGTGGTGAGGGCACTCTCCAAACCACATCATCAGAGGAATGGAGACGGTGGAATCATAGGAACAATAACGACCAGTGTGTATCGATCACTCACTGTGTACCACTGACCATCTAGGTGCTTTGTATTCACCGTCTCATCAAATCCTCCCAACAGCAGAGAGCCTGAGCTTTCGGAGCCTAGAGGTATTGAGGAGAAGCTGCAAGTAGATGTCTGTCCATAAGGTGGGGTGAAACTTGGGTTTGTAAAACTTGTTAACTCTCTGGAACAGCTAACTTCTCTGTTAGACGGCCGCTGTTTAAAATGAAGAGAAGGATCACTCTTCCAATGTTTGAAGCACTGTCATTCATTATGGGTGTATTTTATTTTATTTATTTTTTTTTTTTTTTTGTGGTACGCCGGCCTCTCACTGTCGTGGCCTTTCCCGTTGCGGAGCACAGGCTCCGGACGCGCAGGCTCAGCGGCCATGGCTCACGGGCCCAGCCGCTCCGCGGCATGTGGGATCCTCCCGGACTGGGGCACGAACCCGCGTCCCCTGCATCGGCAGGTGGACTCTCAACCACTGCACCACCAGGGAAGCCCCATTATGGGTGTATTTTAATTCATACTTAACAGGCTGCCCTTGTCTTTTATTCGTTCAATTTCCCAACAATCCACAGTTTGAAGCATCATATATTGACAGCTCTAACCCAGCTCTAGAGTACCACATCTAGACTTCATACATCAGATAACGAATAATGTTTCAAGATAATGCATTCATCGGTGAAGCCTGTTTCAGACATATGGTGTGTGCACACACATATACACACTCATACACACAACTGCCACTGGTCATTTGGAAAGCCACCTTGCCCTTTACTGTAGTTTATTGGGAATTGGGACTGTTAAATTCAATCTTCAGAAATGTTGAGGAGATGTTGGGATTATATTATCTCTAAAATTACAATAATATTAAAGTTTTATCAATTTTAGTTCTGTGAAATGAAATCATGATTAAGTCATGCACATGCATTGTTTAACTTTTATGTGTAGACATTTAAATAACACATTAGTTATAAAAGTAGGAATCTACTTAAAATTATCAGATAAGTATAAAATATCTTGAAGTGGATTCCAATAAAAGGTACTAGAGAAAAAGATGTTTATAAAATAGAAATCAGGTTAGCAAACACTATACACATAAAGCAGAAATTACATTCCAAAAAATCTAAATTAATATAGTTTTTGAGCTTCCTAGCAGTCAATCAAAAAAGAGATAGATGATATTCTCACAGCATGGCAAAACAAGTTTTTTTGTAAAGTAAAATAAGGCAAATTTTAGTTTAATCTCTTCACTTCCCAAACTCTATTCCCTTTTGGCTCACCCTAGCCCTGGAATAGAAATTAGGAGCAAAACCATGAGTTTAGATATTGTTGTATAAGATGGAAAGGGATATCTGTGTGGTGTGAAAGGAGGACCGTAAAAGGCCCGTATGAACATATATATCTCTCCTATAAATGAACTGAAATACTTAAAATTTCCATCAGTTGGAAGGACTAACAATGGTGTATTTAATTGGAATTTAAAACATGTAAATCACCATAATTAGAGTGTGGCTTAGTGCACTGAGGTCAAATAGGAGACCAGACTCTAATCTCCTTGTCACACAGCCTCATCCTCAATCAAGTCCCAGTAAATATTTTTATTCTGAGCTGGATAAAGACATTGATTGCATTTTGAATCAAATTTGCAGATGCTGCAAAGCTGAAAGAAGCAATAAACATTGTGCATGATCATTTTAGATGTGTGGCAATAATAAAAAGAATTTGAAAAGTTGACATTTATTAGGGATAGAGTCCTAGAGAATTGACTAGATGGTAATAACTTAGGGATCTTTCAAACACTGAAATACTATTGTTTGATGCTAAAGGGGGATGGGTGTCCTCATACACAATGGAGTTGGGGTGCAGGAGGTGTCATTCACAGACACTGCAGAATGGATACTGTTTGCCTTCCTCCCAAGTACACAGGGCAGCAGCCCTTCAGTATGCCAAGTGCATCCACTCTGTCTCCACTGTTATCACCTGGTCCAAATCACCAACATCTCTCTCCTGAAACACTGCAATAGCTCATGAAAGATCTCCTCTCTCCAATATTGCCACCCCCTAAAGTTTCTCCTCCACACATAAGCCGGAATAAACTTTTCAAAGGTAAAATAAACTTTTACAATAGAAAATGTAAAAAATGTTCTTCTCACGTTTCTTTTGAAAACTCTCCCCATAGTTCCCCAATATTAGTTGTTTTTGTTTGTTTGTTTGTCTTTTTAATCTTGATAATGGCTGTCACAGCCCCACAATATCAGGCCTTTCCATTACCTCTTTGCCCAACTCAGTGGTCCCCTTCTCACACTCGGTGTTCAGTCTGCTCCGGCCACACTAGCCTTCATTCTTTTCCACAAATATGCGAAGCTGGGTTCTAGGTCAGGGTCTTTGACTTTGCTGGCCGCTCCGTCTAGAACACCCTTCTCTTAAGTCTTTATGTGACCGGATTAACCTCATCATTTTTTTTTTCCCTTTTCCTGTCTTATTTACAGCAACTATCCTGGTTTTGATATTTCACTTAATTTTCTATTATGTCTTTATTTTCTCCTTCTTGTTCGAATTTAAAGTCTATGAGAACTTGTTATTTGTATGTAATTCTCTCCCAAATCTGCAATGTCTAAAATAGAACTATGTCCAGAGTGGAATTTAATGTGCATTTGTAGGAAGGGAGTGAGGAAGAAGGGAAGGAAGGGAGGAAGGAAGGAAAGGAGCAAGGAAGAAAGGACAGAAAGGCAAATGGCAATTACCTGTAAAAAAAAAAAATGCCTTTAGAACTGGCTATATGCCTGATTCCAGTAAAAATAATGTCTATGATGCCAACGTTATACTCATAAAGGTACACTCACCCTTCAAAAACAGAAGAGAATAGAGAATTGTGCTAGTTATTATCTTTCATAGAACAGAAGTTGTCTTCAAGCAAGGTATTTTTCACATGTAATTTGTCATTCATAGCTAAAGTCCAATTAATCAAGTTCCTAGTAATGAGACTTGAATTTTCACTGCAAGAGTGAAATTAAAGACCATTATAAACAATTATGCAAAGAAGAAAATCAAACTATGGTGGGCTATCTGTTTACCTCCCAATAAATAAATAAACAAAAATGCAAAAAAAAATTTTCTATATACCACTTAGGGGATCTGGTGTGTCAGATGGCAGTAAATTTGAGGTAAGGGTGTTCACCAGTTTCTCTTTGTTAAGTAGCGGCAGATTTAGTCTTGAAATGGAATCTTCTTTCAGATGGAAGGCTAGGGATTAGCAGCAATAAAAAAAGAAAAGGAGAAAGATTTGACATTTTCATAGGGAAAATGTGGGAAGCCCTTGTTCTCCCATTAAAAATGGTATTTTAGTGGCTTGCTGCTCTGAGCGAGAATGTTCTGTACCTTGCCTGTGTCTTCTCAGGCTGAGGGGAAATTAGTGATTTTAGCTTAAAGTATAAATAATTGTATGATATTGTCTGCATTCTGCATGACTGTAATGTTCCTCGTCAACAAAAAGTCCTTATTTTAACAAGCCATGGTGATGATGCTGAGGGGAAAAGAAAGGTTTTGATTGCTCAGGATACCATAGCTTTTATTGTGTCTCTCAAATGTTTTTGCCATCGATTATCCAAATCCCATGTCCATCTGAATTCCTCATTTGCCCAGTGTTCCTTTTCCTTGGATGAGAAACATCTGTGCTTACTTCTGTTCCTGCCCATGCCACACATATTCTGAAATGCAGGAGCTTTAAATGGATGGAGAATCAAGCAAATCTTTCTTCTCCTATTCAGCGCCCAGGACTGTGCTCATTTATTTGTTAACTCAACAAATATTTATTGAGTCCCGACTAAGCACTGAGGATATGATATTGACAGAAACGGTCCCCACCTACATGAAGTTCATAGTCCATCGGGGATGACAGATGTTGATCTAATAATTAGTCATGTGAGAAGCATTATGAAAGAGGAAATACAGGGTGGTACGTCATGACTTAGTTCTCTCTTAGGAAGTGATATTTAAGCTGAAATCTGAAGGATGAGGAAGCATGATCCAGGTGGAAAGAATGAAGGATATGGGATGGGGTGAGCGCTAAGCTTCCAGACAAAGGAATAAGTAATACAAGTCCTAGAGGAAAAGAAGAGGGTGGGGTGGGGGCCACTTTCAAGGAACTGAAAGAAAGAGGACAGGAGACAAAGATTTGCCATGAAAAGCTCATGCCAGGCCCTCTAGATCGAGCAGTGGAGAGAGCCTTTTGGAGGTGTTTATGCATTAAGGTAACTTGGTCAGATTTACTTTTTGTGAGAATGACTCCAACTACTCTGTAGAGAACTTCCCAATGGGGACACAAGGAGGGAGAAGGCAGGCCTAACCCGAGGTCAGTGCCATACTCCGGGAAGGAGAAGGTGGGGGCTCCACAGAGTGCTGGAGGTGGACCTGGAGATGAGTGGAAAGATGAGAGAAACACTGAGAACACATCATTTGGGGCAGAATGATGAGTCTGCCTTGGAGAACTAAGTGACGGGTGATCACTGAGGCGAGATGTCAAACCTAGAAGGTCACATTGGCCTTTTCAGTTCTATAGTCAAGGATCTACTCCCTAAAGGGAAAAGTTCAGTCTCTTCAA
The DNA here is from genome assembly GCF_039906515.1 of Pseudorca crassidens. NCBI lineage: Eukaryota > Metazoa > Chordata > Mammalia > Artiodactyla > Delphinidae > Pseudorca > Pseudorca crassidens. Next base: position 129,122,177 of record NC_090298.1, read on the forward strand.
TCTATCTATAACCAATTTTCTCAGCACTACTGATATCTGACAGTGGATAATTCCTGTGTGTTATACTATGATGAGTAGCATCCTGGCCTCTACCCACTAGAAGCCAGAAGCAGCTCTCTCTGCCCAAGTTTTGACAACCAAAAATGTCTCCGGAGGGGGGCAAAATCACACCTTTTGAAGACCATTATTAACCTGTGCTGATTCCACCTTCACTATGCAACTTCCTATGTTCTTTCCCCAACGTGCCCTACCCTGGACCATCACATTTTTGTCCTCACTATTTCCTGCATGTATCAGAAGACCGCAGGGAGCTTTGTTTAATAATGTCATTTTGGGCATCACACAGACCTGGGTTATCCTAGCTCCATAATTCACTAACTGTATAATCTTAAACAAATTACTTAACCACTTTTAGTTCTTCATTTGTAAAACAAGGATAATATCAGTTCTTCCTCATGAGACTGTTCAGAAGATTATCACAGTCAAATGAGAAATACAAAGCATAACACATCTTAGGTTCTCAATTAATTGTAGTTACTATGAAAATATGTTCATTCCATCTTTCAGGCCTTTGCCCATGGCATAGCTATGGACACTCATCTCCCTTAACCACCACCCATCTATCCAATTCACATTTGACTTTCTGTCAAGACCCTCATTGACATTTCCTCCCCATGGAAGCTTTCTACCAACTATTCTAATATATACTGATCAGTGCCATTTTCAAACTCCAGCAGCAGTTAGAGCTCATACTATGTAATTTAGAACCTTATCATATATTAACATATTTTCCATTTGTTTTGTCTGTACACGTTTTCAAACTTCCTAACAGTATATAAATCCTATGATGATATGAGAATGATATATTGTTGTGGGCAACAACTGATGTTGAGTGGATGACAATGGATTGAAGTCACCCACATGTGTGAGGAAAGTCAACTTTCAATTATAACTAAGTAGCCACAGGACCGCCCTGTGCAGGAGCAGCTGGATGGATAAGATCAACGTATTTCTTCTGATCTTTTTCATGCACATGGATGCCAATCTGCATAAAATATAAATGAATTCTCAGCAAGAGTGAGCTCCTCTAAGAGACTGACATTTCCCCTGTGTTTGACAAGAGTGGAGAATTCTAGGAATTCAAGGTGAGTAAATGGCGCTGCCATACAGCTTCACAGGAGGCTCTGACTGTGAGCTAGGATCTCATTTGGCTTTGAACTCAGCATGAACTCAACTCTCAAATCTACTGTAGAAGCTGACTTTAAAATTAATCATTTATTCTTTGACCTTGACTTTACTAAGTCACAGAAATAGACTCAAAGGAAATGGAAGTCTTGACCATTGGACCCATCTAAGTCATAAGGCAGAGAGTTAGGAAATGTGGCTTCTATCGCTACCTATATCAAGAAGCTTGCTGTATCTTTGTTATTAGCCAAACTCATGGTAGGTGCTCCGTAAATGTTTATGGAAATAGATTCTCCAACTCTATGTCTGTGGGGCTTTGAACAAGGCCTTCTTCTCTTTAGCTTCAGTTTTTCTATCCATAATATGAAAAGCTGAATCAACATCAAGGGGTTTCAAACTAAGTGTCTAGCATTTCATAGAGGTATCCCAAAGTCCCCTTGGGACTGGAGACTGGCCAGGAGACATTAAGTGACCAGAATTCTGAACTTGCCATTCTCATTTCCATCAGATAATCAGCTTTTTGTTATTATTGTTGCTGTTTTATAGTTGTGTCTCTGCTTAAAGTTTCATCTGAATTAAGGAGCCAGCTTCTTAAACAAAAACTTTCAAATCACTGACCTAGACAATCTTTAAGGTTGTTCCAACTGTGTTATGTGGTCTTCATTATGGACAAACAAGAGGAAATGAGAAGGAAAAAAAAAGCACTGCTTTTCTGCTTTAAGGATAGATTTAGGTTATATTCAGAAAAGAGTTTAACTGGAAAAACATTAGAGTTTAAGATAGAATAAGGAAATTAGGCAAATCTTTTCCTTAAATAATTCAAAGTTTGGCTAAAAGTTATCTTTGTAAATAGACATTCTGGGGGACCAAGATCAATTTCACTTAACCAACAACATTATCACTACATTGAGTATAGCCCTGAATTGAGAATTGTGACTCAGACATGTTTCCTGTCTCAAGATGTTCACAATCCAATATGGGAGCTAAGGTATCTAAAATAAATACCTGGGATAAAACTAAGAAATTATAAATGCCATATAATATATATATATATATATATATATATATATATATACACACACACACACATATATATATATATATATATCACATCTTCTTTATCCATTCATCTGTTGGCGGACATTTAGGTTGCTTCCACGTCTTGGCTATGTAAACAGTACTGCTATGAACATTGGGATGCATGTATCTTTTTGAATTAGAGTTTTCTCCAGATAGAATAAAATAAAATAAAAGCCATATAAGACAGATGGAGAAAGTACAGAGGAGTGTTATGGGGTATCCAAGAAGGGAAAATTAATTTTGATGGGAAAGATCAGAAAATACTTAACTGAGAAAGTAGATTTTGAGCTGGACCTTATAGGACAGGAGGAATTTGGAAACAGGGATGTGGCAGAAAGGTCATTCGGTTGAGAGCATAGAATGAATCAATGACCTGACAAGAGAAATAGCTCTCTCCAGAACGCAGCAAGAACGCATTTTGTTGGAGGAGAAGTCAGTCCTCATTTGTGCTCCTCACCAAATAGTTCCAGTGTTATGTCTGGGCACCTGCCCCAACCCCTTAAAGCTAGAGGTAGCTACGTCACTTGCTTTGACCACAGAGATTTGAGAGGAAGCAAGATTTGCTACATGTCATTTATCCTACCTCAGCAGCAGTGCAGTGTGGAGTTGGAGCCTCCTTCAGGCTGGCTCCCTGCCAATGACGCAGAGCTAAGGCCCTCAGCCAACCCTTGACAGACACAAGCCATTGTTTTAAGGCACTGAAATGTAAGGGCTGTTCGTTATCACAGTGTGGTAGGCAGAATTCTAAGACAGTCTGCATGATTTCCATCTCCTGGTAGCCTAACCTTTGGGTAATCCTCTCCCCTTGAATAGTGACTCTCTTCTAACCAGCTGAATTCGGCAAAGGTGATGGAAAAGTACCTCTGTGATTACCTAATGTGATGTTAGACTCCATCTTAACAGATTCCCCTCTGACTGTGAAGAAGTAAACTTCCATGGTCTGAGAAGGACATGTGGCAGGAATGGTGGGGCCTTTAGGAGCTAAGAGTGACCTCTAGCTGACAGCCACAGGAAAGACAGGAACTCCTTCACCCACCTACAACTGCAAAGAATTTAATTCTGCCAGCAATCAGGTGAACTTGGAAGATGCCCTCAAACTCCAGAAAGCGTAGCTGTCTAGCCTGTACCTAGACTGTAGCCTGTGAGACCCTGAGCAGAGGACCCAAGTAAGCTGTGCCCAGTTTCCTGACCCACAGAAACTGGGAGGTAACAAATGAACAATTTTTTACCTGTGAGGTCTGTCATAATTTGTTACACAGCAGTAGAAAACTAAGGCACACAACATAAACTAGCTTCTCCTCATTCATACAAAAATGGTGGAAATGAAGTCTAGAAAAGTATTTGAGGTCTCTCCTTCAGAAGCCCTAAGATGCCTAGCTACTGAGTCACAGCTTTTCTGTGGACCATGAGAGCTTCTTTATTATTTTTTTATTTTTTTTTAACATCTTTACTGGAGTATAATTGCTGTATAATGGTGTGTTAGTTTCTGCTGTATAACAAAGTGAATCAGCTATATGTATACATATATCCCCATATCCCCTCCTGCCTCCATCTCCCTCCCACCCTCCCTATCCCACCTCTCTAGGTGGTCACAAAGCACCGAGTTGAACTCCCTGTGCTATGTGGCTGCTTCCCACTAGCCATCTATATTTTACATTTAGTAGTGAATATATGTCCATGACATTCTCTCACTTTGTCCCAGCTTACACTTCCCCCTCCCTGTGTCCTCAAGTCCATTCTCTATGTCTGCGTCTGTACTCCTGTCCTGCCCCTAGGCTCTTCAGAACCTTTTTTTTTCGATTCCATACATATATGTTAGCATACGGTATTTGTTTTTCTCTTTCTGACTTACTTCACTCTGTATGACAGTCTCTAGGTCCATCCACCTCACTACAAATAACTCAATTTCGTTTCTTTTTATGGCTGAGTAATATTTAATTGTATATATGTGGCACACCTTCTTTATCCATTCATCTGTTGATGGACCACTTAGGTTGCTTCCCTGTCCTGGCTAGACAATGAGAGCTTTTGAAGGTGTTTGAGCACAGAGACAGCTTGGTTAAAATAGTACATTCACAGGAGTAATTTGCAGCCATATGGATGGAAAGATAAATTTGAAAAAGATTTGCCATTTATACTTTTTTTAGATACCTAGGAATTAAGTAAATATAGAATATTAAGTTCTCTTACCAAATCATTCACATGTAGGAAGTAACCTGTTCAAAGGAGCAATGCTGGCATTCTTTCCTATACCAAATAGGATGCTGTTTCTACCTGTAATTCTACTTCAGCATGATTAAAATACCTCCAGTCTGCCCCTGGAGTTAAAACGACAAATGTAACCCGTTGCACGCCTCCATCTTGTCACTAGGGGACTGTTCCATTTGTTAAGAGGCATTTCTTTTTGCCAGGAATTTCGTTTTCGAGCACGAGTAAATTGCCTTTCATCTACATCAGAATTTGAAACATGTACAAAAGTGGTTTATGATTTATTTACCACTTGCTCTGGCAGGGAGGTGGGTTTAGGAGAGCTTAGATTCACTTTCCCAAGCCATGTGGGCTGCAGTAGGAAACTGTACTGCAACCTTTTATTTGCCATGCTATAAAGCTCATGGGGACAAAACTATTCGGCTTATGTGAATCCCAATACAAGTACTTTCAGAGAAGTACCCAAACCAGCACACGTGAATTTTTCTTTTGCTGGTGAAATTCCCTTTCAAAGAAGTATAAACTGGCTGATCTTCAGTTTTCCAGACTTTAGAGGTCAGTCTTTCCTTTAAAACGCTTGTGTGACCAGATGTTGTCTAAAGCCCATTGTTCATTCTTCCTATTTTGTATTTCTTCTGGCAGGTCACTCTCACCCCACTTCTAGTCTATATGATTTGGGTGAGACATCGCTAATTTGAGTAACTTAGGGCGAAGCTGAAAAGTATTTCCTTCCTTAAGCTAATTTAAACTGGCTAAACAGAGTGCATCTCAGGCCCTTTGAAGAAGTTACGAAAAAAAGAAGCTCCTTCTTTTTGTGTTCAAGAAGCTCCGTACCTGAACACAAAAGGATGTGAACCCAGAGTTGGTGCGCCATCTTGCCACCACACAGATCTGCAAAGTTTGTTAACTGAGGGAGGATGGAAGATGACAATGAGCCTTTAACGCCAGCAGAACTTGAAGTCAGTTATACCCTGCGTTCAGCTGTTTTATTTATCTGAGCCAACAAAGGCTCTTTTAGCATAAGCAACTGCTAGTTGGGTTTTCTTACACTCGCAACTAAGCCATCATCCCACAGATCTCCAGAAGTCCATTTTTTGACCAGAATCTTTCTTCTAACATCCCAAGCAATTTCTGAGGAATGCACGCTGGACACTTGTCTCTCCCGTCAGTGAACTTTGATTTCGTCCATCGTTATTTCAGAACTGTGTGTATCAACTCTTGCCCTCCCAGAAGTAAATGTTTACTGCCATTTGCTCCCGCGATCCTCATAACTCTCCCAAATGTGCACACATCCTGTCCCACAATTCTCCAAAGAGAATAATCTAGGCAATAGGCAGTCACAGTATTTGATGGTATATTTGCCGTGGTTAGCCTCAGAACAGTCAATTCGCGGACCACAGATAGAGAGTATAGTAGGGTAAGACAGATCTCAGACAGCATTTTGTACTCTGCTTCATTAAAAAGAGTTACAAAATTACTACCAGATCACTTTGTGCTCTATTAGCAGAACCTCAAGTTAGAAAGAAAGCAACAACAACAACCTCATTAACTGGGACCTCACCAACAGGGAACTAACCGGCTATACACAAAAAGAGGTAAGATAAATGAATCATCTATCTATCTATCTATCTATCTTTAGATCTATCTATCTGTCTATCATCTATCTGTTTCTCTCTCTCTTTGTGCACATGCATGTGTATGTGTGTATTAATGGTGGGAAGAGAGGCTATAGAGAATGGCTATTAGTTGCCTATCCAAAAACTCTTTCCACTCCTTCCTTACTGACAGAGGCCCCCCTACACACACACATGTGCACACACACACACACACACACACACACACACACACACACACACAGTGTAATGCCAGGTCCTTAATTTCCCAGCTTCCGTTGCTGGAAGCAAAGTCTATATGGCGAACCTTGGTCAATGGGGCATGAGGAGAATTGGGGGCTCTGAGAAGCGTTCCCTCCCTCCTCTGAAAGAGAGAGGATGACTGAAGAAAAACTGCCCCTTGTCTGCATATGAGACCCATGGTGAGAATGTGAAGCCTGCAGCTGCAGCAGCCTCCTCACTGTCTTGGCATGACTGACCTAAGAGGGAAAGCCACTGCCCACAGGAGACAGAGGAAGAAGGAGAAAGCCTGGTCCTAATGACATTGATGATGTGACAGGATGGATACAGGACTACTATGGCTCTGGACTTTTTATGTGAAATAGTAAACATCTCTACTGTTTAGGCCATGGCTAGTTAGTCTGTTGTCTGTGGCTTCAAAGTGCCCTGGCTGATGGAGGTGTAATATGATGGAAATGAACAAAACCACCAGGAAGACTGAGAGACCAATCTGAAATGCAAAAGAAAAAAATGGGTTCAGAGAAAAAAAAAGTGATCTGCAAAGTTAGGACAAATATGGAGGAACATAAATATATGGCAAATGGATTTAATGCAAAGAACTATGAAGAAAGAAACCAAGGATGTTCATATAGAAACTAGATTCTGAAACTGGAATTAGGTCTCATTTTTCCCAATTATTGTTTGTATTGGACAAGCCACAAAACCACTTTGGGATCACGTATTTAACTTTTAAAACAAAGAGAATAACACCAGCATCACCTCCTATTGCTTTGTTGATGTTATCGGTATTGGTGGTGGTGGTGACGGGGTGTGTGTGTGTGTGTATGCATGTTTGAGTGAAGACTAAATGAAAAATATAAGTGAAAATGCTTTGTAAACAATGAATCTTGGGCTTCCCTGGTGGCGCAGTGGTTGACAGTCCGCCTGCCGATGCAGGGGACACGGGTTCGTGCCCTGGTCCGGGAGGATCCCACATGCCGTGGAGCGGCTGGGCCCGTGAGCCATGGCCGCTGAGCCTGCGCGTCCGGAGCCTGTGCTCTGCACCGGGAGAGGCCACAGCAGTGAGAGGCCCGTGTACCAGAAAAAAATAAATAAATAAATAAATAAAACAATGAATCTCAAATAATGTAAAAGTCGATGAGGCAGCAGAGACCACTGTCTTCATCACACCCCCCTCCTCAGCACCTATGCGTTAGAGATTGTTGGATTGTTGGTCCTCCACCCAGACCCCTTTACCTGGCCTGTGCACCCATCCTCTAGCTGCTGAGACTGTTGGCTGATAAGAGCTCACAGCTGCCCCCTTCTCTGGGGCACTGTCCTTAGTTGCCAGAGTCTACTTCTCCTGCAGTAAGCCACGCTCCTCCTCCTGCAGGGGGCCTACAGACAGTGATTGCCAAATAAGGGATGCCCAAAGGGCAGCCTCATTCTGGGGTACAATTCACATTCTAGAGCTCCTCATGAGAGCAGGCTGAAACCAGACCCCAGATGAAAACCACATCCTCCCTGGCTTCTGCCCTTTCCCTGCCCTGCCTCCCTCACTCCTTTACAGGTTCCCACTGGAAGCACATCCTCCATAAGTCACAGGCACAAGAACCCCCATTGCAAACTCTACTCTGAGAAACTTTTTCCTAAGACATCTTTCAAACACACACAGAGACAGCATTCAGAAATTAGGGAGGAAAGGAGTAAGGAACGCATACTTGCAAGTTATAGAGGTAAGTCCAGATAGTTTTTAAAATTGATAGAATAAAAAAAATATGTACAACTTTATTGTTTAAAAGTTATAAAAATAAGCAATAGAAGAAATAAAAAAATAATAAAATCATCAAGCATTGGGGGAAGAGGTTAAGAAGGAAAAATAATAGAACAAATAAATCTTCAGTTCTTACACAATGGAGTAAAAAGATATTGCCTAAAGTTGATGAATGAAGAAATGGTGTGCAGGCATACTATTTAGATATATGGGATACCTTCAGAAAAAAGAAAAACGGAAATAGTTAAGAGGGTTTTCCTCTGAGGAAAACAGAAAACAGAAAAAGGCAAGCAGGTGACTGCAGCCTTTCATTATAAACTCTACATTTTGCCTTATACCTGAACCGCTATGTCCAAAAAGAAACACACACACACACACACACACACACACACACACACACACACACACATAAAGGCAGCAGCCATTTTTTTCTGGAATTGACTGTAATATATCTCTTAGTCATTCTATACAATAATAATAAAGATATTAAAAGCTTTAGGCCTTGAGCTAAGGGTATTATGCTAAGTGAAATAAATCAGACAGAGAGAGACAGATACTGTATGATTTCACTTATATGTGGAGTCTAAAAAACAAATGGAAAAACATAAAACAGAAACAGATTTGTAGATACAGAGAACAAACAGGTGGTTGCCTGAGGGGAGGGTGCGGGGCGAGGAAAGAAATAGGTGAGGGAGACTGAGGTGTAAACTGCAAGCTGAAAAATAAATGAGTCACGGGTATGAAATGCAGAGTGTGGGGAATATAGTCGATAACTATGTAATATCTTTGTATGGTGACAGATCATAACCATATTCATTGTGGTGATCATTTTGAAATGTACAGAAATATAGAATGACTATGCTGGGTAACAGGAACTAACACAGGTCAACCGTACTTCAGAAATAAACTCATAGAAAAAGAGATTTATATTTGTGGTTACCAGAGGTGGGGAGTGGAGGGAGGTTGGGTGGGGGGGACTTGAGCAAAGGTGGTCAAAAGGTACAAACTTCCGGTTCTAAGAAAGATAAGTACTAGGGATGTAATATACAACGTGATAAATATAATTAACACTGCTGTATGTTATACATGAAAGTTTTTTAAGAGAGTTAAGTCCTAAGAATTCTCATCACAAGGAAACTATTTTTTCTATTTCTGTAATTTTGTATCTGTATTAGATGATCGATGTTCGGTAAATTTATTTTATTTATTTATTTATTTTTTTTTGCAGTACGCGGGCCTCTCACTGTTGTGGCCTCTCCCATTGCGGAGCACAGGCTCCAGACACGCAGGCCCAGCGGCCACGGCTCACGGGCCCAACTGCTCCGCGGCATGTGGGATCTTCCCGGACCAGGGCACGAACCCGCATCCCCTGCATCGGCAGGCGGACTCTCAGCCACTGCGCCACCAGGGAAGCCCTCGGTAAATTTATTATAATCATTTCATGATGTAAGTAAAATCATTATGCTGTACACCTTAAACTTATACAGTGCTGTATGTCAACTATATCTCAATAAAGCTAGATGAAGAAAGAAAAAGCTTTACACAGTCTGATTTAATCCTCAGAGACAACCTATGAGTTAGTTACTATCGTCATTCCCATATTAAAGGCTGGAAGACTGAGGATCACAGAAGTGAAATAACTTTCCCAAGGTCATGAAGTAGCTTTTCAGGATAAAAGTGAGACTCAAAACTGAAAATTCACACCATTAACTGCTGAGCAATACTCTCTCCCAGATTATTTACAATGTCCTACCTTGTCCTGAGGGAAAGTCTACTGTAAAACTAACACCCTTGAACTTCCCCAGACTCTGCCCAGTGATTTTATCTGCAATGGTGGTATTCATTTCTTGAGAATTAATAATGAAAACAGAATGAGTTTTAAAACAGCTCACATACACCCAAGTGTCAGTACACAAATACTTTCCTGTGTTTGAATTCACGAAATAAAAATGAGTATTCCAGTTGATAAATTGAGTGCTTTGCTATTTTCTATTACCGATTTTCTGGCATTTTGGATCTGTTACGCAGCCTTGGTAAGCTTGCATATAGACTATTGAGTGGTTTCCTGAAAGAATCAAGCAACGCTCTTAAACTTTTTAATCATCATCTGTTGATAATGCTAGGTGTAGAAGATGTGAATTGTCCAATTAGTGCCTGTGTGTACAGTTTAAAAGAAAATGCTGCACGTAATTAAGTCCTATCAAAAGTTTCTTTTTTGCTTTAGGACAAACTACAAAGAATATGCCCCACCCCCAAATAAATCTTGTCTTTCATTTTGTTCATTCATTTTCATTCTTCTCCAGCTGAGATGCCATGAAAACCATCCAGCTCAACATTAGAAACTGAAAATGAATGCTGGAGCGTGACAATAGCTAAGAATAAGAGGAGAATATCCTGGAATCATAGGCATTTCTTGCAAACAAACTAAAAGAAAAACAGATAATTTACTGCTCTGTGAAGCCCTACAGCTGGCTTAGTTGATGTATTTCTTACTTTGCCCAGGCAAAATGAATAACTGAATGAGTATCTCCCAGACCCTCTCCTTGGAAAATGTGGACAAGGTCTTCAACACTTATGGAAGAATAGCTTCTACTGTGAGTTTTCACAAGGTGAACAAGCAGAGCACATGTTGCATATACAACATCAGGACAAATCCATCCCAGCCAGGCATTCTGAGAGCACCCAAAAGTCCTCCAAGGATCTGGTCCCTTTTTCCAGCCTCAACTCTTCTCCTACCTCTCTTCTCTTGCTCCCTGGGTTTGAGTCACGCATGCTCTTTCTTTTCTTCAAACCCCAAGCAGTCTTCTTCTTTTGCAATTGCTCTCTTTCAGCTTGAAGAGCTCCTGAGTTCTTTGCATATTCTGGTCACATCTCAAATGTCACCTCCTCAGAAAGATGTTCCAGAATCCCTCTCTGAGGCATCCAGGCTCCTCCCACACATATACTCTCTATTTCGTTCCTATCTTTTATTTTCTTCTTCCAATATTTCAAAAAAAAAAAAGTTTTTTTAAATCCAGCGACTGGTTTTATTCGTTTGGCTCACATAACCCATCACTGGGTCATAAAATGGCCAGAGGGTGGGGAACTTGGGACCTGGTTTCCAGTTCATCTTTTGCACTGAAAGAGCTGTGTGGCTCGGAGCAGGGTTTCATTTATAAATGGAGGGCTTGGATTCTGACACCCAGAACTATCTATCTCCACACAGCTTCCTGTCTACTCTGATATGACTTTGCTAGTCCTCTGTCTTCATCAACATGAATTCACTATTTCAGGATATGTTTCCCAGGAAGAGGAAATAACATAATTATACATTCCAAGAACTTACCTGAAAGATCCATCCATTCTTCCACAGAAAACATCAGCTATTTCTACCCCAAGACCCTTTCAATTGTTCACCTCAAAATCCTTGCCTTGTTGCGTCCACCAACTCTAAACTATCGTATCATGATCCCATCTGCTCCTAACAAGACCCCCCTACTCCCCTGAAGGACCCTCCTTAAACCAGACTTCAACAAATACTCTGACTGCTATTTCCCCCACTAGATGTAATCAAGACTGGCAATGTAGGTAGTGTTTTCTCTTCCCACAGTGAGTGAAAAACTCAGCTCTGACTTACCAACGAGTTGTTCTGATAATATTTGGGGGAGCCTGCCTTGGGCTGTAGGGTTTGGATTAAGCCTTCCTGTCCTCAGGGTTTCATTTATAAATTAAGGAGGTGGGACTCAGTAGTCACTAAGAGACCTTTCAGCTTTGATATTCTTTAAGACCCTTTTGCAGGGCAATCCCTTTCCCTCTTGGTGGTCTTTTTCCAAGCTGAGAGCTTCTTAAAGAAAAGGACAATTGCCTCCTGTGGTTGTCAGAAAGTGAATTCAGGTCAGGTTCTTGGGGTGGCAGGGAGTTCAATGGCTGAGTTTTCAAAAGCTAGCTTTATACTTTCCTCTGCTTGTCACCTCCAGGAGAGAGGAGGTGGCCACTGTTTGCTTTTTTCCTGCTACACAAAAAAGGCCCCGAGTTGGAGGGTAGAGAAAGGCACTGCCTCCTTGGCTAAGAGCCACACTGATGCCTGAACGGAGCTTCCTCCTGAGGACGGCTCTTCTCAGCCCCCTGGGGGAGACCTTTGGCTGCAGCCACAGCGGCAAGTAGCTAATTGTCTCCAGCGCTCCTTTGGCTGCACAAACGGAAGCACGAAGCCTTGTGGAGGTGGGAGCTGAACTGACCCCAAGCCTTTGAACAATGCAAAGACAGATGATGAATGGGTATTTTGGAAACATAACAAACACACTGATTTATATTCATGATGGGCTAATCCCAGAGGGGCTTCTGGAATGAGCACACAGCACAGTTCTTTGATCTTTCAGAGTGTGAACTGAGTGAAAAATGATTTCAAAAACCATTCCCCCCTGTGAGGTCCAGAGACAAGAGGGTTGGGCTCTTTATAAAGATAATTTGCTTTTTAACCAAACCTCAGATTTGGAAGGTTGAAAGAAGGGCAACAAAAGTACTCAAATGTGATTCAGGCAGTTGGGGGGCGGGGAATAAAATTTTAAAAAATACTTTGAATTTGAAAATGCAAGTTTCTATTATCATTACTATTATTATAAGTTTGAATGAGGTAACCGAATATATTTTTAAACTAACTAAGCCTGTGTTTGACTATCAAATCTATTTGGGGAATATATATACTTGGGTTCTTTGATGCTAATATAACATAAGCCCATCTCCACAGCCCCACTTCTGCCCCCATCCCTCTTTTCTATTTTTTCCCACATCTCTTAATATGTCCTCTTGGTATATTCCTAGGTGTGACAGTTGGGCGTTTTAACTATTTTCCTAGTTCCTGTCACAGGAGGAATCAAGTCAAGGACTCCTTTCATCTGTAAAATGGGCTCCTTTCAATCTGTACACATAGCTGCACCCACAAGCTTTGTTAAGATTCAGCTAAAGAATGGGTGTGAGAGCTCCTGACGGGATGCTTTCTACAGAGCCACGCTCATTGAATGTTTTCTTTACCCCTCCCTCCTTCCTTTCTGTTCTACCCGAATGGAAGACGAGCCAGGGATCCTCCACACGGAGGAAGGCTTGACGGAGTTCCCTTTGTCATATTTGTGATAATCAGCCTTCCTGTGCTCACCAAATGATCACACTCCTTCACCTATTTATAAAGAGTATGTGTATTTTAAAAGGGGGAGGGTGGAAAGCAGTGCGTCAAAATCAAATTACTCAGGGTGATCACCTTTTCTCCCACTCTGAAGAAAAATAGAGTTTTCATTTAGCCTGTTCCCATTCAGCCAGCATCCTGAGCATCTTTGCAAATTAACACAGTTAACAAAAGGAAAGACGTGCACAGCCCAGGCTCTCAATAATCTCATTACGTATCTCTCAACAATTAAGTGCATTAATTAAGTCCCCATTTCAAAGAGGATACTGGTGAAGTGGCTCATATTCAGTCCCATCGTTCTGTGCTTCCTCTTCCCATAAAGTTTTGGGTTTTTTTTATTTGTTTGTTTTGTGGTACGCGGGCCTCTCACTATTGTGGCCTCTCCCGTTGTGGAGCACAGGCTACGGACGCGCAGGCTCAGCGGCCACGGCTCACCGGCCCAGCCGCTCCGCGGCACGGGGGATCTTCCCGGACCGGGGCACGAACCCGTGTCCCCTGCATCGGCAGGCGGACTCTCAACCGCTGCGCCACCAGGGCAGCCCCCCATAAAGTTTTGAATAACTTTTCACTGTACCTCGAAGGGTTTGGGATTAGTACCAAAAAACGTGACCCTAGATTATTCTGCATGAGTGAATTCCAAAGTCCCAGCTGTTCTTTTACTTTTCTTTGTAGCAAGAAAGACTTTAGTATAGTAGTTTGGTTTCAGAGATCAGAAAAACCTTGGGCTCACATCTTGGTTTACCCATTTATTAGATCTCTGACATCTCTCTGCCTCAATTTCCTAATCTGGTTTAAAAGGTCAATAAAAGTATCAACCCCACGAGGCTGTGGATATTAACTGATGTAACTAAGGGAAGGTACGTAGCTAGGTGCCTGGTTTGTAGTAAGTGGTCAATAAATCACACTCCGTAGTAGTATTAGTAGCAGCAGTATAAATTTAACAATGGAAGCCAAGTGATATAGCAATAGAGCAACGGGCTGGTAAACACAACACTTGGGCTCTGATCCTGGCTCCTGTTAGCTCTTTTGACCTCTTTGTCTCAACTGCCCTCTGCTGTGCAATATTGTCTTGAGAATTAACTGTGATAATAGATGTAAATGCACTCTGTAAACTATAGAAATGTACATAATTAATGTCATTAGGAAGTCATCTGTGAATGTCATTGCTTTTTTTCAAGTCTATTAAAAGGATAATAGCAGAAGCACCTAAAATGTATAAATTTCTGCTCATCACTAATAACTGCCAAAGTCAAAGCTCTCTCATTACAAGAAACCAAAATCAAATCAAACTGCTCACGTAAAAATGAGGTTTGTGGAGAGAATAAAATAACACATCATGGGTATCCATTCATTCATTAGACATATATTATTGAACACTTACTCTGTTCTAGAAACTGTGCTTGGCATTAAGTATATTAAGAGGCATCAAGAAGTTAACAGCATATTTGAGGAAAGAAAATGAAATGTAGGGTGGGAAATAGGCAAATATATGGCAAACAAAAAGCTCATGCATATTTACAAATTAAGAAAAGAAAGTGAGGCTATGCATGTAATGACTAGTGTTATCATTACAGAAAGCATGTGGGAAATGGCAGGATACCACAGAGGAGAAAGCTTTGATGTCCACACTTGAAGGAAGAGCCCAAGGAAAGCTTTGTAGGCAGAAGGAATGCATCTTCCAAGACTTTAAGGAAGGCAAGACCTTGGCAAATCAGAGAAGTTGAGAGGCATCCAGTGTGTCAGGGGCTTGGTATAGCACATAAGGGGGATGGCTTAGGTCCGGACAGGAGACACAAATCCAGTTCATTTATTCATTCATCCGTTCATTTAGTACACATTTATTGAGTATCTACTTTGTGTCAGGCACTGCTGTAAACCAGACAGGTGAAGTTTGCCCAAGGTGACTGAACCCACATTCTAGTAAGGAATAAGACAATTTTTTAAAAAATGAATATATACATGCAAACTTAGAATATATCAGCATATAACTATCATTATGCTGAGATCATCTGTGAAGTGTGTCTTAGTCTGTTCAAAATGCTGTAACAGAATACCATGGACTGCGTTGCTTATAAACGACAGCCATTTATTTCTAACAGCTCTGGAGGCTGGGAAGTCCAAGATCAATGTGACAGCAGGTTCAGTATATGGCGAGAGCTTGCTTCCTGGTTCACAGACAGCTGTTCTCCTGATGTATCATCACAGGGTGAAAGTGGTGAGGGAGCTCTCTGGCGTCTCTTGTATAAGGGTACTATTCCCATTCCTGAGGATTCCACCGTCGTGACCTGATCACCCCAAAGGCTCCACCTCCTAATACTACCATATTGCAGATTAGATTTCAACACATGAATTTTGGGGGGACACGAACTTTCAGCCCATAGCAGAGTAAATGTGAAGAGAGAAGAGAAGGGAACTTATAATGGAGTCCAGGAAACTCCACATTTTGAGGTCAGCGTAGGAAAAGAAGCCAACAGAGGGGATTGAGAGAATGATTCTAAGAGGTAGGAGAGTAATAAGAGAGGATGGTATCACAGAAATAAAGAAAGGAAGAAGGTCAAGGAATAAGTGACTGAAGATGGCAAAGCATTTACAACCAGACTGGAAGGTCAGTAATGGATACCCTTTCTCCTTCTGGGGGGCCACACAGTCATTTCCACAAGTCTCTTCTGCTTTCCTATTTCATTTAACAGACAGACGTCCTCTGATGACTCCTGGCTACCATATGCTCCTCCGGAACGTTGGTTTGCATGGTCTTGGTCTTTGTCTCCCATCACCACCCCCATCCAGACTCAGTTCTGCATGAGCTTTTAGTTTCAGTGCTGCCATCATCGGCCACAGAGACAACTTCTCACTATTGCAGCTCAGAACTTCTGGGAGAGAGCATCTGATTGGTTTGTCTCAGATCAGGTGTTGACTGACTTTTGCTCCAACCATCTGTGACCAAAGGGAGGGTAGTCTCACAAGATTCCTGCAGCTGTCTGGCTAACTCCTCTCTCTTCAGCAGGTTTGTGGGTGGGAAGAGCAAATAATTTTAAAGAATCAAGCATGACCTGGGAATGTACCCCAAAATGGGCTGCTCTAATAATGTACCCTGATACATGACATTCTCTCAAATCATTAATGAATGCATCTGTATCTAATAACAAGCTCACAATTGCTGTTGCTAGTCACACCACGCTAAAGCATGGTGTTACATTCTACATACCCTACCAAGGGATGGCAGACTCAAATACCGATTCAGATACAGAAGACAATGTACATGAAGTAAAGTAGTGCGATAGTACTACAGCAGGGAATGCTGGTGACTGCAGCAAGGGGGAGGAAAAAGCGTTATACAAAGGGGGGCAGCCCCTTCTCACCTCGGACTGACCATTTTCATGTAGGAATGTGGGGTTGGTGCTTGCCAGATCCTCTGATCATTCAAAAAGTTTCAAGAAATGTAGATGAGGATGCAAAATTATCCTGAAGAGATGAGGATGCTCAATTTTAAAGTATTTGCAAATAACAACAAAAACGCTCCCTGACCACCGCCAGCAAGGGCAGACAAAATACTTCTGCAGGTGAACTCCAGCCCAGAGGCTGTCTGTGTGACACCTTTGCTCTAAATCCTACACTGGAGAAGTTAGAAAAGCATCTGAAAACTCACTTGTTAGGACAATTGTCCATTATCGTTATTATTATCATTATAAAAACTAAGACATTGTTTCAGACACCATCCCAAGTATTTTAAATGTGAACTCTCATTTTATCTTTACAAGAACCCTGAGACAAAGGTAGTTCATTATCACATTAGAGGGGAAGGAGGATGAGAAAGGTGAGGTAACTTGTTCAAGGTCACCTATTTTTTTTTTTTTTTTTTTTTTGCGGTACGCGGGCCTCTCACTGTTGTGGCCTCTCCCGTTGCGGAGCACAGGCTCCGGACGCGCAGGCTCAGCGGCCATGGCTCACGGGCCCAGCCGCTCCGCGGCATGTGGGGTCTTCCCGGACCGGGGCACAAACCCGTGTCCCCTGCATCGGCAGGCGGACTCTCAACCACTGCGCCACCAGGGAAGCCCCAAGGTCACCTATTTAGTTAAGCAAATTTGGTGTATGATGCAGCAGGAATGTGAGCCAAAGTTATCCCACTCAAAAGTCTGTCCTTGTGACCAAGTTACTTAGGTTTTATTAAGTAATATTTATGAAGCTTCCCTCTCTAAGAATCTAGGACTTTCTTAATCACCATGTTGAGGCTCACAGGATACACAAGTTCTTTCCTGGTTCACAGCAGTTGTGTCAGTCACTGAACTCTTTGTAGAATGAGCTGCTCTCAGTGCCAGCCCCACCCTTAAGGATCCCCCAGAGTCTCTCTCATGAAGAAGTCTCCCCAAAGGATTCTGAACCCTGGTGGTTTCGAAAGATTAACCATGTTAATCACCACAAAATCAGTTTCTTCATTTATTCTTTTCAAATGGTGGGGAGTGGTGGGGGAAAGGAGGAGGATGTCTGTGAAAGAGCAGGGCTGGGGATCATGGTGTGAAACAGGAAGTGATTCATATGCACATTTATGTATGATTCAGACAGAAGCTGACAGATGCTTAGAAAATCTTTTAGAAAATGGACAAAATTTTACAGTCCCAAGGACATTTGTTTAAAAATCGAAAGCTTGGCACATGGGAGACGTAAAAGACGTAGGAACGGGAGAGTAGTGGGAAGGTTCAGAAGACCTGTCCTCCCCAGAACTGGTTCATCTGTTCTTTGCCCCAATTCAGGGATGCTAGCTCCAATCTTGCTTCTGATGTAGCCCATCGGTAATTAAATCACTGCCCTGGCTCTCTGTTGTTTAAAAGAAGTGGGTTTTAAAATAGATCCACTGCTTAGCAAATTCTTGTGGGTCTGGGCTTTTCATCCAATTCTGATAAGCTTTTTGCCACCTAACTCTTCTCTCCCCTCAGTTTATTAACTGCAGAGCTGATTCCTTGGAGCTCCTTGGTGCAGAGCATGGACTGAATCATTCAAGGGAGCTAAAACACATCCCTAGGCTCTTCGGACCAGGTAGGAATGGATTCAGCCTTTCCACTGGGCAGGTGTGTAAACTGAGGCCAGTAAAGGATATGACTGCCACATCTGCAGCAGTGAGGAGAAACTCCACTCTGAATCAGCCCGAAGCTCTTTCCAATTTTTCATACTGCTTCACTCATAAATATGGAGCAAAGATTCATACGGCAACATGACCTCCATCAATGCTCTTTTGTTTTTCTTTATGCCAACAATAGTTCATACTTACAGAGCACTTACTATGTGCCTGGCTAAGGACAGTACAAGTGATATTGATATCTCATTCAGTCATTGCAAAAAATGCCCGTGCTTCATTTTGCAGATGCAGAATTTGAAGACCAGCATGGCTCAGCCATACTTCTAAAGACAGAGTCAAGATTTGAACCTAAGTCTCTTTGATGCTCAAGCTGTCCTCTTAACCATATACCATGCCAAGGCTGGCAAATCACACCTTCTAATCTCTCCAGTCACTCACAGTGGCCAGGAGACTTGCTATAAACGTGTGATTCCCCCTGACCAGCAGAATTAGCAACTCCCGAAGGCTTGTTGGAAATGCAAAGACTCAAGGCCCCATACCAGGCCTACTAAGTCAGGATCCACATTTTCATAAGATGTCCAGGAAAGGCACAACCAACACATCGAAGTTTGAGAAGCGTTGGCCTAAGGGCTCTTCCACAGAGAAACATGGTGTAACAGAAATGGTCTTCCAGAGCATTTGGTCAAATACCCTGATTTCCTGAAGAGGAACCAAGGCTTAAAGAGAGACTCACTGGGCCCACCTTCTAGATGCTTCAGTACTTAATTCAAATCAAGTGGATGATAAAGATTGGGGCATGTTCCCTGCATACCTTCTGGACCTTACCATCTCCACCCCTACCCCCGATACTAGGTAAGGGACAGAGTGCTATCGTAGTCTGTCATCTCTAAACCACTTTCAGCAAAGAGACCAATAGAACTCTATGTAGTTCAGAGTCAATGTCATACTCCATTTCTTATAGTCCTATTAATTCAGACCCAGCTAAGAAGATAAAAAAAAGAAACTATATTCAGAAAGTTGATATTTTTTCTCTTGTTAAATTGAGCTGTGGGAGGTGTCATACGCTGAACTAGTACATTTCAAAAGACAAAAACCCTGATGGTTTAAGGAGTGTTTTTCCCCATTAACATGTTGCTAAGCAACATTTTTACAATATCAGCAGCTCTATAACTGCAAGCTGAATGAATGTCTGGAAATGGAGAAAGAATCAGAGGAGCAAAAACAGAATTTATTGCCCCTGTTAGCATTTTGATACTTCCTTCGTTATTGCAGTTGGAGTGACCTCAAATATGTTAAAGCAGAGATAATGGAACACTTTCTCCCAGTTCAGTTAATAATAACTATGTGATATTCATGAGGGTTATGCCCTAATTTTAGTAATGTGATTTTTGTTAATTTTTATATTATGAAACATTTCAAATATGCACAAGAATAGAATAGTATCACGGACTCCCATATATCCATAAACCAGCTTTAACAATTTTCAACTAATGGTCAATCTTGTTTTATCTATTTCTCCTCCTACTTTCCCCTTATTTGAAGCAAATTCCAGACATCATATCATTTTATCTGTAAATATTCCAGTATTTAACTTGGTAAGGCAAGGGCTTTTTTTTTTTAACAAAAGTACAATATCATTATCACTCCTCAATCAAAAATTAATCATCATAGTTCTTTAATGTTAACACATATCCAATCCATGGTCCAATTTGCAATTATGTCACGTTTTCTTTTTTTTACCACTTCAATGACGATCTGAATAAGGTCCATACATTGATTAGTTGATGTGTGCCTTATATTTATTTTAATCTATAAGTTCCTCTCAGTCTCTTTTTCTTTCAATTTATTTAATAAAGAAACCAGATTATTTGTCCTGTAGAGGCTCCTGAGGTTTGGATTTTATGCTTGTATCCCTGGGCTTCTTGCAAGTTGTTTGGATCTAAAGTCTTGATCAGATCAAGGATTATTATTATTTTTTTTTTTTTTTGGCAAGACTAATTCACAAGTGACATTATATTGTTGTATCAGGAGGCATGTGATGTCTGGTTGTCTCTCTTTTTGTGATGTGAGCAGACCTTTAAGATATATACTGTGATCCATTAATTCATTACAGATTGCAAAATACTATTCATTTACTAGGTGTAATAATTCTATAAAGAGAAAGTTGCCTTGACCATCTATTTATGTACCGAGCAATACAGCTCATATAGGAAAACAGGATAAATGCTTGATTCTTTCCGGCTGTTTATCAGTTTTCAAAATAATGGGTTGGTTTACTGGTATCCTTCCATGGTGACCAGCTAGGATTTGTTTGTTTTGGCGCCATTATAGATGAGACATTTAGAATGTTTCAGTCCTTTGCAGTTATCTTTGTTGATGTTCAAATGGCAACTGAGAGCCTCTTCAAGTTGACTTGAGTCCTTTTTTAGTGTTACTGGGGGAGGGGAGGCAGGGACTGGGCATAATGCTTTTCTGGGTGAGTTCTTTCACCATTTTATCTATTTCTTCTATGCATGTCTGCTCTTTTTAGACTTTCTGTCTTTAATGAGGTCAATTTTGATAAGTTATATTCTTCTTTGAAATCACCCATTTCATTTAGATTTTCAACTTGAAATGCATAGAGTTGTACAAAATAGTCTCTGATGCCTTTAAATTTCCTCTGTTTTGAAGATTCTTTCTTCCTTGTCATTTCTAATTTTATATATGTGTGTGTTCTTTTTCTTGCTTATGCTAGCTAGGAGATTGTCTATATTTTTTGCTTTCAAAGAATCAGTTCTTGGACTTATTAATTCTACTCATTCTCTTATTTTATTTATTGTTTTATACAGCAGGGTCTTATTAGTCATCCATTTCATACACATCAGTGTATACATGTCAATCCCAATATCCCAGTTCAGCACACCACCATCCCCACCCCCGCCACTTTCCTCCGTGGTGTCCATACATTTGTTCTCTACATCTGTGTCTCAACTTCTGCCCTGCAAACCGGTTCATCTATACCATTTTTCTAGTCTCCACATATATGTGTTAATATACGATATATGTTTTTCTCTTTGACTTCCTTCACTCTGTATGACAGTCTCTAAATCTATCCACATCTCAACAAATGACCAATTTCATTCCTATTTATGGCTGAGTAATATTCCATTGTATATATGTACCACATCTTCCTTATCCATTCGTCTGTCGATGGGCATTTAGGTTACTTCTATGACATGGCTATTGTAAATAGTGCTGCAGTGAACATTGGGGTGCATGTGTCTTTTTGAATTATGGTTTTCTCTGGGTATATGCCCAGTAGTGGGATTGCTGGATCATATGGTAGTTCTATTTTTAGTTTTTTAAGGAACCTCCATACTGTTCTCCATAGTGGCTGTATCAATTTACGTTCCCACCAACAGTGCAAGAGGGTTCCCTTTTCTCCACACCCTCTCCAGCATTTGTTGTTTGTAGATTTTCTGACGATGCCCATTCTAACTGGTGTGAGGTGATACCTCATTGTAGTTTTGATTTGCATTTCTCTAATAATTAGTGATGTTGAGCAGCTTTTCATGTGCTTCTTGGCCATCTGAATGCCCTCTTTGGAGAAATGTCTACTTAGGTCTTCTGCCCATTTTTAGATTGGGTTGTTTGTTTTTTTAATATTGAACTACATGAGCTATTTATATATTTGGAGATTAATCCTTTGTCTGTTGATTCATTTGCGAATATTTTCTCCCATTCTGAGGGTTGTCTTTTCATCTTGTTTATGGTCTCCTTTGCTGTGCAAAAGCTTTGACGTTTCATTAGGTCCCATTTTTTTATCTTTGTTTTTATTTCCATTACTCTAGGAGGTGGATCAAAACATATCTTGCTGTGATTTATATCAAAGAGTGTTCTTCCTATGGTTTCCTCTAAGAGTTTTATAGTGTTCGGTCTTACATTTAGGTCTCTAATCCATTTTATTTCTGTGTATGGCGTTAGGAAGAGTTCTAATTTCATTCTTTTACATGTACCTGTCCAGTTTTCCCAGCACCACTTATTGAAGAGACTGTTTTTTCTCCATTGTATATCCTTGCCTCCTTTGTCATAGATTAGGTGACCATAGGTGCGTGGGTTTATCTCTGGGCTTTCTATGTTGTTCCATTGATCTCTGTTTCTGTTTTTGTGCCAATACCATATTCTCTTGATTACTGTAGCTTTATAGTATAGTCTGAAGTCAGGTAGTCTGATTCCTCCAGCTCCGTTTTTTTCCCTCAAGGCTGCTTTGGCTATTCGGGGACTTTTGTGTCTCCATACAAATTTTAAGATTATTTGTTCTAGTTCCGTAAAAAATGCCATTGGTAATTTGATAGGGATTACATTGAATCTGTAGATTGCTTTGGGTAGTATAGTCATTTTTACAATATTGATTCTTCTAATTGATTCTTCTATCATCTTTAATTTCTTTCATCAGTGTCTTATAGTTTTCTGCATACAAGTCTTTTGTCTCCCTAGGTAGGTTTATTCCTAGGTATTTTATTCTTTTTGTTGCAATGGTAAATGGGAGTGTTTCCTTAATTTCTCTTTCAGATTTTTCATCATTAGTGTATAGGAATGCAAGAGATTTCTGTGCATTAATTTTGTAATCCTGCAACTTTACCAAATTCATTGATTTGTAGTAGTTTTCTGGTGGCATCTTTAGGATTCTCTATGTATAGTATCATGTCATCTGCAAACAGTGACAGTTTTACTTCTTCTTTTCCAATTTGTATTCCTTTTATTTCTTTTTCTTCTCTGATTGCCATGGCTAGGACTTCCAAAACTATGTTGAATAACAGTGGTGAGAGTGGACATCCTTGTCTTGTTCCTGATCTTAGAGGAAATGCTTTCAGTTTTTCACCATTAAGAATGATGTTTGTTGTGGGTTTGTCGTATATCGCCTTTATTGTGTTGAGGTAGGTTCCCTCTATGCACACTTTCTGGAGAGTCTTTATCATAAATCGGTGTTGAATTTTGTCAAAAGCTTTTTCTGCATCTATTGAGATGATCATATGGTTTTTCTTCTTCAGTTTGTTAATATGGTGTATCACATTGATTGATTTGCGTATATTGAAGAATTCTTGCATCCCTGGGATAAATCTCACTTGATCATGGTGTATGATCCTTTTAATGTGTTGTTGGATTCTGTTTGCTAGTATTTTGTTGGGGATTTTTGCATCTATATTCATGAGTGACATTGGTCTTTAATTTTCTTTTTTTGTAGTATCTTTGTCTGGTTTTGGTATCAGGGTGATGGTGGCCTCATGGAATGAGTTTGGGAGTGTTCCTTCCTCTGTAATTTTTTGGAACAGTTTGAGAAGGATGGGTGTTAGCTCTTCTCTAAATGTTTGATAGAATTCACGTGTGAAGCCATCTGGTCCTGGACTTTTGTTTGTTGGAAGACTTTTTTTTTTTTTTTCGGTATGTGGGCCTCTCACTTTTGTGGCCCCTGCCATTGCAAAGCACAGGTTCCGGACACGCAGGCTCAATGGCCATGGCTCACAGGCCTAGCCGCTCCGCAGCATGTGGGGTCTTCCTGGACCGGGGCACGAACCCGTGTCCCCTGCACCGGCAGGTGGACTCTCAACCACTGCGCCACCAGGGAAGGCCTGTTGGAAGACTTTTAATCACAGTTTCAATTTCATTACTTGAGCTTGGTCTGTTCATATTTTCTATTTCTTCCTGATTCAGTCTTGGAAGGTTATACCTTTCTAAGAATTTGTCCATTTCTTCCACATTGTCCATTTTATTAGCATAGAGTTGCTTGTAGTAGTCTCTTAGGATGCTTTGTATTTCTGTGGTGTCTATTGTAACTTCTCCTTTTTCAGTTCTAATTTTATTGATTTGAGTCCTCTCCCTCTTTTTCTTGATGAGTCGGGCTAACGGTTTATCAATTTTGTTTATCTTCTCAAAGAACCAGCTTTTAGTTTTATTGATCTTTGCTATCGTTTTCTTTGTTTCCATTTCATTTATTTCTGCACTGATATTTATGATTTATTTCCTCGGCTAACTTTGGGTTTTGTTTGTTCTTCTTTCTCTAGTTTCTTTAGGTGTAAGGTTAGATTGTTTATTTGATATTTTTCTTGTTTCTTGAGGTAGGCTTGTATAGCTATAAACTTCCCTCTTAGAACTGCTTTTGCTGCATCCCATAGGTTTTGGATCATCATTATGTTTACATTGTCATTTGTCTCTAGGTATTTTTTGATTTCCTTTGATTTCTTCAGTGATCTCTTGGTTATTCAGTAACGTATTGTTTAGCCTCCATGTGTTTGTGTTTTGTATGTTTTTTTCCCTGTCATCCATTTCTAATCTGATAGTGTTGTGGTCACAAAAGATGCTTGGTATGATTTTAATTTTCTTAAATTTACTGAGGCTTGATTTGTGACCCAAGATGTGATCTATCCTGGAGAATGTTCCGTGCACACTTGAGAAGAAAGTGTAATCTGCTGTTTTTGGATGGAATGTCCTGTAAATATCAACTAAATGTATCTGGTCTATTGTGTCATTTAAAGCTCTGTTTCCTTATTCATTTTCGCTTTGGATGATCTGTCCATTGGCGTAAGTGAGGTGTTAAAGTCCCCCACTATTGTTGTGTTACTGTCGATTTCCTCTTTTATAGCTGCTAGCAGTTGCCTTATGTATTGAGGTGTTCCTATGTTGGGTGTCATTCTCTGTTTTCTAACTGAATTCTGCTTTTATGAATTTGTTCTGGTCTCTTTTGCTTACTATGGTTTTCTTTTCTAGCTTTTGATTTTTCAATTTGTTTACATTCAGAGTTTGATTTTTAGTGTTAGCAGTATTTAACGCTCTCAAGTTTTCTCTGTTAACTACTTTATCTGTACACTGTAGATTCTGGTGTGTGTGTGTGTGTGTGTGTGTGTGTGTGTGTGTGTGGCGTTATTCCTATTCATTTTCAAGAAATTCTGTGATCCAAGGGTTGCTTAGTAGCAGGATTTTTTCTTTTCCTTTTCATTTCCAGGCAAAGAGCCTTTATGGTTTTGTTTTTATCGTAGCTTGTTTTAGTGCACGGCCACCAGAGAATGCTCCTAGTATTATTTCTATTATTTGGAATTTATTAACCTTTTCTTTTTGGTCTATGATATGATCAATTCTTGTGGACACTGCATGTACACCTGAAAATAAAGTATATTCTGTGTTATCTGGGCTCATAGTTTGATATCTGCAAGATCTATTTTATTGGTTATGTTATTT
This sequence comes from Pseudorca crassidens, assembly GCF_039906515.1. NCBI lineage: Eukaryota > Metazoa > Chordata > Mammalia > Artiodactyla > Delphinidae > Pseudorca > Pseudorca crassidens. The sequence continues at coordinate 129,147,697 of NC_090298.1, forward strand.
AAGTCTTCTAAATTTCAACTCAATTTTAGTTCATGTGATTTGTTGTAGACTGAGAAAAATGTGTGAAAAATCTCTTATAATTGGTGTGTCTATGTCAATTTATCTTTGCATCTTGTTTTTGTTTCTGCTTTATGAAAATACTGTGTTAATAAGTATATAACTATTAATAACTGACACACCTTCACTGTGAATTGGAGCCTCTATCATGATAAGTTTTCCTCATTTCTCTGTAAGGCCTTTTCTTTACACTTTGCCTTGTTATGATAACAATATCAAGACTTCCTCTTTCTTTTTATTTGCATTTCTCTGGTCCAAACTTCCCCCACCCATGAATCTCATTATTTTAGGTATTCACATTGTTTACAGCAGCATTTTACTTTGCTAACCAGTCAGAAAAAAATTTTTTTGTCTTAATAAGTTGGTAAGTCCAATTAAATTTCTTGGGGTGATTGATAAGATTGGCTTCTTTTCTGCCATATTGTTTAATACAAGTAATTTATATGTATTCAAAAATATGATGTATTTATTTTGCTTTCTTTGTATTTTGTCTACTCATTTTAGTTATTTACTACTGGTTCACAACAGTGAGCAATATTGAACTAGCTAGTAACTTCTTCTTCCCCCCTCTTCTCACTGGCCTAACATCTAATATGAAGTACCATTCTTTTCTTCTAATTAATAACTGGAAGGCAACTAGCAAGCATACTTTTCATATACTTTCCACATTCTCATCCCATGTTTTAGAGTTATAATGTGTTTATAATATCAAAGTACATAGCTCCTTTATACTATACTCTCTCCCTTAGAAACATCGTTTATTATTAGTTCTATAAAAATCCATTATTTAATGCTCACCACAAGTACTTATGTACCAGTGTATTCACAGGCATTTCAGTTATGTAAAATGTATTTACTAGCACATTCCTCAGCAAAGTCCCATTGAAACAATATGTCCTGTGTTTTGCATGTTTATAAGAGAATGTTTATGAACTTTACATTTGAAAGTCAGTTTGGTAGATTAAAAAAAAAAAAAACTATGGCTTAAATATCCTGTCTTTGAGAATCTTGAAAATGATCCTCCATGGTTTTCTAACAAAATTTTACTTTTAGAAAATCTGAAACAATCTTGACTTTCTTTCCTTCATGAGTGCCCAAGTACCCAAAGATTTTCTTTCCCATTTTGTCTTTAAAGTTCAGTAGACCTACAAGGATATATCTTCTAGTTAGTCACTATGTGTGGATTTGCCCAGGTACACAGTGTTTCATGTTTTGCTTTTATTTCAAGAACAATTTCTTGAAATAGTTTTTCTTCTAGTTTTTGTTTTGTTTCATTGCTTCAGAGATCTTATATTTTATCCATGTTAGATATTGTTTGCCTGGCTCCTATATCTCTCATTTTCTCTCAAATTCTTTTAGCTCTTCACTCTTTTTTAAAATTTTCATAATTATCTTCCCTTCAATTTTCAATTTCCATTAAGCTGTCTGTGCTGTGTTTATCTGCTCCCATGTACCTTCTGGTTTAGTCTTTCATTTCTGAAATGAATTTTCTTTTACTTATAATTCTGTCCTGTATTGTATCACCTCATTTCTGATTTCTAAATTTTTTATTCTGACTTATATCCTTCTTATATTTATTGTGTCACTTTATTTCTTTTTGTTAATTGAGTGTAGGGACATTTTTCTGCTGCTTCTTATCTTTTACTCTTATAATAACTTTGTATGAGATTTGAATGCTATTCTTCAACTGTTGCTCACTTCTACATAAGAATACTTTTCCTAAGCTTGTATGAAGGAAGAGTGGGCCAAAATTCCTTTTCTAGCTTGTTGATCTAGAGCTCCTTCTGCCTTTTTCTGAAATGCACGTACATGTGCATGCACGCACGTGCATGGACACACACATGCACACACACACAAAGCCTCTCTCTCTCCAATATAATCTTGCATTTTCCAAGATCTTCTTCCTCTGCTTTCCTTCATCTGAGCCTTCTTTTTCCTTTGATCCTATCATATCTATTCTACTCAGTTTGGATTCTATTCTCAGGAATTTTTCTCAGTCCTCGGATGGAGCATCAGTTAGCCAGTTTTGAGAATTCTTTGGGCTCATCATATTTTGGTCACCTTATACCTTACCATGAATGCCTTGTGCTCACTCCTGAGTTGGAGTATGCAAAGAATCCTTTGATGTTTGCTGTTCTTCTTAAATTAATCCACCATGGTTCCAGATTTCCTACTTGTGATTTTAGAACTCTCCTGTTCTCAGTTTTATCCAAACACTCCATTACTTCCTCTGCTTCTTTCCACACCGATCCCAATATGACACACACAGGTGGTGGTTTGTCTCCAGGCTTCCATATTTTGTGTATATTATAGATATTACTGATGACTGTTGTTTTGCTACCCTACCTCTCTGTTTCTATAGAAAAGTTTAAAGAAATTCTTAAAAGTACACTGTCATTATAATTTTCTTCAGTAAAATTTTAAATTGTCTAACAATACAATATTTGATCAGTCTTTTCCATGTTGGCAATAGATCCTGATGTGCAATCTTAGGGCTGTAACAGTCTTAAGAATCATGTTATCCCTCCATATTTTATCTTCCTACAAATGCCTTTTTATACCTAATGATTTGCCAGCCTTCTGGGAAACTCATTCTATTGGCAAAGGTCTGGATTGATTAAAAGACATCTTTTAGGTTTTAATTAAATTTAGGGTTTTATTCTACATTCCAGGATAACTCTAGGCATATTTTCCTGGTTGGTTCACATGAGGGAAACCCGTTAAGAATAACAAAACAGCAATAAAGAGTATAACACAAATGAAGGAATTTAATTCTCATGTGCATTAATTAGTATGACAACTTTATGGCAATATCTGTAAGTTAACTCCATTTACAGTCATCTTAAATATAGGATAATAATTATATGAGACAAATTATTGAGCATTTATAATGTGTTATGCACTGTTCTAAATGTTTTACACATTTTAACTGATTTATTCCACACAATACTCTTTGGGACATTCTAGTGTTTATTATTGTACCCATATAGAAACTGAGGCACAGAGAATTTAACCAACTGGACTGAGATCATACAGTTGGTAAGTAATAGACCAGAAATCAAACTCAAGTAATCTTATCCCAATGCTCATTATCTTAACTATTATGTAAATATTTTTGCTGGGAAGCTATCTTTTTAAAGGCAGGAGGTGTCTTCTGCTAATCCCAACAAGTTAGTTATAGATAAGCCATTATAATCACCATACTTCTCCGGCTTCTATTCTTTGATCATAATATAAATACTGCTCTACTAGTTCCCAGAAGTCAGGGATGAGAGGAAATGTTTTATGTGTGTGGAATATTATTATTGTCTAATGATCATTGTATTTACTTCAAAAAATCTTGCTACTACAAAGTGGATGGCTTCTGGAGGCTTCTTATCCTTCAGAAATTTTTGTTCATTATTCTATAACCTCTTCAACAACTAATCCCTTTATACTGCTTCAACTGCTACAAACAACTATCATTTGAAAGTTTACTATATGTGTGAACATGTAAGTTCTTTAGATGGATTATCCCATTTAATCTTTGTAATAACACATGGAGGCAGGTAATATTACTATCCTGCTTTTACAAAGAGGAAACTGAATTCACAGACATTTAAAAAATTGCCCCAGATCATCCACCTAGTAAGTAGTTTGAACCTTACTCTGTTGGGCTCCACAATCACATCTCTTAATGTTCACATTAAACTGACCTGTGTGGTATTAAGTGGTGGTGGTGTGTCTGTGGCAACACAGCATAAGCCAGGTTTTCAGATGAAGATACTGGCCCATATAACTGATGCCATTCACCCAGAGCCACAGAGTATTATGAGAGGAAGTAGATGCATTCTGATTTTACAGGCTTGCTATAACTTTGCCTGCCGTCGAGTATAGCAGTTCAATAAATACTCATTTAAAGAACATAAAAATGTATTTTTTTAGGTTAAGAAAAAAATACCCTTCATACAAGATATCAAAGAGATATGTGCACTCTCATATTTATTGCAGCATTATTCACAGTAGCCAAGCTATGGAAACAAAACAATTTAAGTGCCCATCAAAAGATGAATGGATAAAGAAGATGTATACACACACACACACACACACACACACACACACACACACACAAGTATATAAATGTATATACACAAGTATATAAATGTATATACACATATATATGCATATATATATATATGCAGTGTGTGTGTGTGTGTGTGTGTGTGTATGTGTGTATGTAGTATGTAAAATGAACTATTACTCAGCCACTAGAAAGAAGGACATTCTGCCATTTGCAACAACACAGGTAGACCTTGAACACATTATGCTAAGTGAGATAAGTCAGACAGAGAAAGACAAGTACAGTATGATATCACTTACATGTGGAATCTAAAAGAGCCAAACTTGTAAAAACAGATAGTAAAATGGTGGTTACCAGGGACTGTGTGGTGGAGGGATAGGGGAGGTATTTCGTAACAGTACATACTTACAATGAGTAGTAAATAAGCCCTAGGATCTACTGCATAGTATAATGAATATAGACAACAATATTGTATTGTAATCATGAAACTTGCTAAGAAATTAATGATTCCAACCACTAAAAACAAAGGATACTTATGTAATGTGATAAAGGTGCTAATTATCACTACAATAGCTATTATGATACATGTGTATCCAATTCACGTGTTGAATACCTTAAATTTACATAATGTTATATGTCACATATATTTCAATAAAAAATTTTTTAAAATACCCTTCTTGATTGTGGGATTTTATCAATTTTTTACCCCCTCCCCTCATATCCAATATCAGTTTGTTTATTCATCTTAGCCAAAGGGTTGTAAACTCAAAGGCTTTATGTTCAGAAGGGGAACACAAATGAGTGAAACAGGCCGAGTGAAGACTTCATCAAACCATCCCCAAAGGGGCAGCTATTATTTGGCTTCTGGATGAGGAAAGTTGCCTGCCATATCAGTAAACAAAGGATGTTGGAGCCGTCAAGCCATTGGCCACAGCAGCCCGAGGATGGAGAAAAGCAGGATACTGGCCTAGATAGTTAAGGTGTATATCAAAGGAATGATTTCAATGAGCCCAGACTCTTGCATCTTCCCACACATAGAAAGGTGCTAAGTTCACTAACTTGAGATGTCTTGTTTTCTTTAATCAACAGTAACCTTTTGATGTTCTGACTACCTGGTTTTTGTTGCAAAAACTCCTATATCTCCTGGCTCCTCCCCTACCCCTTCAGAGCAGTTCCCCACCCCTGCTCCAAGCTATCTGAGGGGCAAGTCCTCAGCAAGTTTGCCGAATAAAACATAATTCTCAGCTTTTAGGTTGTGCATTTTTTTTCAGTTGACAGGCTCTAGGCTATTTTTGCAAAATGGATCTTTAAACTTTGAACCTATTTAAGTGGAATTTGTCTATGAACCTCAGTCTTGTCAAATCTCAAAAGTTTTTCATGAGAAATCAGAAATCAGATTTGATTATTAAATCCTCAGATTTTGGATGCCTGACAAATAAATTTAAAGTGTTTAAACTCTACGTTGTCTAACAAAACACGATGCAATCCCATGCTTTGCCAGGTCTTGGCATAGTCCTTAAAGGAATATACATGGATGCCTTTACCATCAGCAGGAGGAAGAAAACAGGATGAGAAGAAACTGATAGAAACAAAGGCTTTCATTCTTCTGTTGAACCTACCATGTACCAGGCCATGTGCTGGCTGATTAGGAGATGATGGGGAATAAACCAGGAAATATTCCTGCCTTAGTGAAGTTCGGAGTCTAGAGTGGCAAACAGGCAAGTAAACAGAAATTACGATATGGCAAGTCTTGTCACAGCAGGAGAAAGTTCAGGGTGCTGTGAGAGCTGTCAAGAGGCTTTGACTTAATGAGTAACAGAAATATCTCTGGAAAAAGTAGCATCACAACTGAGCCTTAAAAAAATAACAGAGTTATTAGGTATGGAATTATTAAGTATTATTAGTATTAAGCAAATTCCAGGCATGCTGCTAACGCATTTAATTTTTATAACATTCTGTGGATAAGTTTGATGACGATGATGATGATGGTGGTGGTGGTGGTCTCACCTTTTACAGATGAGGAAACATAAATGTAAGGAACATATAGCTAGTAAGTGGCCAAGCCAGGAATCAAATTAAATTAGATTCAAGCATGTCTGACTCCAAAATCCAAGCACATTCATAATGATAATAATAATCATAAGATTAATATTTATTGAGCACTTACCATGTGCCAGTCACTTTTCTAAATGTTCTAACATGGGTTAATTCCTCATGACAATCTTCTGAGATATTTTCACTTTCTGGAGGAGGACAGTAAGGCTCACAGAGCTTCAGCACTTTTCCTATAGTGTTACACAACTAGTTAGTGTAAGACCTGGGACTGGAACTAAGGGAGAACTGCTCTTAACCACTGGGCAAGGAGATGGTGGGCAGACTGAGGGTGGTGAGTGTTCTAGGTAGAGGGAACCCCATATGTTTAGACATGGAGGTAAGATGATATGACCTATAGGAGGGATTTTTTTTTTCAAGTCTAGCATGGCTAGACCTGACAAGAGAAAGTTTTGAAGCATAGTTTGATATTCAACTTCGGTACAAAATTGAGAGCTTATAGGGCTTAATATGTTTTTTTTTTTTTCTAGTAAGCACTTGGAGAGCTTCACTGTCAGATGGGAACAGCTGACAGGACACCAGTTCCAGCTTAATTCCATCTGCTGATGTGCCTAGGAAAATTATCTTTCTGTTCTTGATGGGCAGGGGTGTGGTATACCAAAATACTTGTACATTGGAGTCTGGTTTCTATGATTCCAGGTCATCAAAGGCATTGTTTCCTAACAAAGAGGCTCTTGACTTTTGGTTAATTCCATTTGGCCGGTGCTTCCTCCATATCACCCCACCTCATTCTCCAGAGAACATTTAGTCCCCCAAATTGAAAGCACCATTGTGGAAGGCAGGGCTCTAGCCCAAGAAATTTGGAAACATAATGCTCTAGCTCCATTTGACAACATCAGGAGCTTGTCAGCATGTGGTCCATTTGGGGGATTTTTTTTTCTTCTTTATGCAGCATTTTAAAAATGTAAGAGAGTCCAAGCCCAGTGGAGAGGGAGAAGGAAGATGAAAGCCTAGTCCTCCCTGCATAATAAAGACAAAATTCAAGACTTGTTAAAAGAGGATAAAGCAGATTTCTCCCTCTATGTGTGATTTTGAGTTTTCAAGAACAGCGTGTGATATTTCCATAAAGATGAGAAAACAGACAGGTGGTTGTCAACCAAGGATAAGGTAACTAGGTGTCCAGTCCTAACCTGTGCCACTGACCTGCTTGGTAATGTTGAGAAAATATGCCCCTCTCTTAGAGCCTGTTTTCCTATTCTGTATCCTGTTTGGCTGTGCCTTTTGGGGGAGCTGGATTTATTTCTGATGCATCATTGTTGCCGTCCACCCCAGTGTATAACATTGTTGCACCTGAGTATCTCAAAGGTCAGCTTCAAATATCCGTTGGCTCTATGACTTAGACAGAGGGGAAAAAAACAAAACAAAACACATTCCATGGCTGTTTGGAAAAAAATTTTTTGGGATCAAAAGGGAAAAGACATTGTATAAAACATTGAATTTCTGGCAGTAATACACACTGAACACTCAATTAATTAACTTCTTATCTGTCTTCTTGGCATGGAGCCTTTATTTATAAACTAATTTCTCCTGAAGGTAGAGTGAATCAAAGGTTCCATTTTCATCATGAAAAATGTGAGTATACCTAGTTATAAATTCTCAGCTGAACTCCAAGGAAGGCAGTATGTTGCCCTAAGTAGTATGGAGCCAAGTTCAGGAAACAGGAGGTGACAGAGCTGGGTTGGGTCTGTCCAAACCATGCTGATTGTTTGTGATGAAGCAACTTATCAGTCTAATTGTTATATTTTGCCTGAGAAAACATGAATGGTGTGTCTGACTGTCTAATATCTATGATGCATTGGAGGAAGTGTTAACACTCTTATAATAACTAATGTGTAAAAAGGGCTCACTAAGTACCAGGCATGTGCTCAGTCCTTTACTTTTATTCACTCATAGGTTTATATAATAAACCTGTGAAGAAGGTAACTATTATTTTTACATTTTATAGGTAAAGAAATAGAAATTGAGATGCTAATCAGCTCTCTCCAGTTGGATAATTAAGTGGTCAAGCCATTCATTCTTTTGTTCAATAAATACTTATTCAGTGCTCACTGTGTGCTCAGACACCCTTTTTGGCAGCTGGGATACACCAGTGATAAAATAAGCATGATCTGTGTCCTTGAAGAGTTTAAATGGAAATAGATAAATAATAAACAAATAAATAATAAACCATCAATAATAAACAAAATAAATAAGTAAACCCAAGAGCATCTTAGAAGGTGATAAGCACTAAAGAGTACATTAATGAGGATCTAGCAGTGTCAAAAGGAGCCAGAGGCTGGGTTCATTGTTGCCACTCTGGAATGACCCTGGGGGAACTAGAAGAAAACAAAACCACCAAAGGGAACCCCTTCAAATTCTACTGCTGTCTTAGTCTGAGTTCCCCTAAAAGTAAAGTACAAGGACCTGGGTGCAGGTAGTTTGTTTAGGAGATGATCCCAGGAAGCAGGAGTGAGGAGGTGGGCAAAATAAGATGCAAAAGAAAAAGTAACAAAAATGAATATATTATGAAGGTTTTTGACTGTAAGCAACAGGAAGTGGATTCTTTTTATGAGAAGTATCCCGAATTCCTCCCAGGATTGTCCACAGGAAAGCCAGGAGGATGGAGTATTTAGCCAATGTCATTGGTTGAGGGTTTCCTGCAGGGGTATTAACTCTCCTGAATTTCTGTGCTGCACCTGTATACAGGCTAAGTGGGTGCTCTGGCTTGGGAGAGAACCGTGAGGTACAAGAGCTGAAAGACAATAGCAAGCCCTTGAAGTAGAACACTGTCAGCAGGCACGGCGCTGCTCTCTGCACTACAGCTGAAATGAAAGGTAGGTCAACGGCATATGAGGCAAGGTACCCAATTCTCTCTCGAGACCTCATTTGGGAGAATCTAAGAGGAAATCAGCGGCAAGGGAATCTGGGAAATATATTTCAGAGTCCCAAGACTAGCATCAACGAGCAGAGTTTCAGAGAGTAGATTTGGGGCTGAGAGTCATTAGGTAAATAACCAGCACAATATCCAAATGGAGAGGCTGAGTAGCCACTGGATATACAAATCAGGAGAGAGGTCTCAGATGGAGGCATACATCGGAATACAGATTGTATTTAAAGCCAAGATGGGATGAGATCAACAAAGAAGCATGCACAGAGAAAGAGAGCAGAGTGTACACAGAATGAGCACCCGTATCATTAACAGGATAGGAAGAAGAGGAATCAGCAAAGGATGTTACGGAGTGGTCAGGGAAATAGAGGAAAAACCAAGAGAAGATCGTGTCCTAGAGTACAAGGAAAGCTGGACTGAGCCAGGTAGTGTTTTGCCAAGCCATAGAAAGGGAGAAGAGAATCAAGGAACTGATTGTAACAACTGATACAGGGTAAGAAGGATAGTGAGGGCATCAAAGGGCAGAGGGATAATGAGAATTCTGTAGGATCATGGATTAGAGAGCCTGGTAGGATCTAAGGATTATTGAGGTACTACAGGCAAGTGAGTTAGGGAGAAGGGGGTTCTCAGAGAAAGGGATATATGAAATGAAAATAATGGAGGGTTTGAAGTTACTGATTTTGAATTGAACTTAAGAATCTGATTCCATAAATCAGTTCTTTAAGTTTTAATGATTATTTGGCTTCAATTTTCCTAATAATTGCCTCCATTCTGGCCTGTGTCCATTCTGCACGTTTAGACTTAATATAAATCAGCAAAGCTACTAACACACCTACACAAAGCAATATTAACTTGGAACATACAAGAGGGAATCTCATTTATTTTGTCACTGAGGGCATTTCATGCTGATTTTTACCTAAATCATTCCTATTACCTCTAACGATCTTGGAAAATTGCCAGGGGAATTCTGTGGTTCCCAGCTGACGTATGATTTTTACACTGGGTTCAAAATACTTCCTTTGAAGAGGGAGCCAGTTTCAAGGCTCCAGAAAAATGAACATGCTGCTGCTTCTGATAATTCAGGAGCTCACAGTTCTGTTGCAAACTGGTGTTAGGACTAAAAAGCAGATTTTGCCGTTTCCTCCTCAACTTACATTGCAACAGGCTCCTAACCGGTTTCTCCTTTTGTAGTTTCTTTCTCACTGCAACCAATCTAGCTTGCAACTTCTTAAGGTGCAGTTTACTATTTGATTTCCTACTTCTGAATCTTTCAATAGCTCCCGGTGAATTAAGGGTAAAATTCAAATGTCTTAGTTTGGCATTTAAGGCCATTCATGACCTAATCCCTGTCTTTTTTAAAAAATAATTACTCACTTAATACTACCTAGATTTCACCCAAACTAAGTACCTAATATTCTCAATTTATGACAAACATTTTCCTAATTTGATGCTGATTCACATTTTTTCCACCTGCCAGCCAGGCCCTTTTCCTTTGCCTCTTCTAATATCTAATTTGAATGTACTTTTTGGGAATCTGTGAAAGGAAGTGAACTCTCCCTCCTCAGATGTCCCTTTGCTATGCTCTCCATACTTCTTCTGTGATGCATGTTTAGGAGGAAATTCCATTATTCAGAGGCCACAGACTTTCTGTAGAAGAAAGGCCCCTTGACATTTACCCCAAACTTTGAGAAAGCGGGAAGATTTGGGTTGGTGCTACCAAAAGCCACAGTCCACGTCTAAGGAAGGTGAGGAATCCATGGCTGAGAAAAGATGGGGCAAAGACAGGACCATGATGATGACAAACAGCTTGAAGGCTCACAGGTAAAGATTTCTTCCCTCCCTATGGACGTAATTAATTTAGTCAACAAATATAAATGAAAGACCTACAACATTCTGGACAAAAAACATACATAAAAATGAGTATGATCTCTGACCTCATGGAGATAAAATTATGGGCAGGTGGAGGGTTGCCACAAATCCTCAAGACCAACTTCAGATGATAATCAGTAAAGGTAAAAGGCAAATAGGACAGAGTCCAAGAGAACCCAGGTGCAAACTTCCAGCTATCTTCTCCCAGTGGAGGCACACAGCAGTGCTTAATTCTCCCAGCAACTATGTGTGACAACAGGTACAAAGCACTGCCAACCAAGGAAGGTCACCTGACCCTTGGTGTCCAAAGTGGAGGTCAGTCACATAGGCCTGGGGCACCCACATGACTGACCTTAGCTACTCAATCTTCAGCACCACCCCCAGAGGTCAAACTGAGGTTTGACCCAGGACCCCAGGTAAATAAAAACCGGTATTCACCATAAATTACCCTATTCGCATAAACTATCTGGCATGGCCCAAGTCTTCACATATACAAAGATGCTCTCATTGGGCAGAATATTCCAAGGACTTAGAGGTTATCTTCCAGGAGCTGGTCAAGGACCAGTCCTAAAGACCTTTGGAATATGTAGAGTTTGGACAGCCCGGGAGACACTCTAATATTCTAGTATTCTAGGAATCAGAAATACACCAGAAACGTATTCTGGCGGTTTCTTCACCCCATAGAATTAACGAGACCACCACATTTCCCTGTTTGCTTCTTTTCTGTCAATTATGCTTAGAGTTGGCTAGTTGAATAACAGGAGGTGACAGCCTCCTTATTGATAAGCACTTGCTTAGCAGACATTGATCATGACTAGCACGTTACAGCACTGCTCATCTTTTGCCATTCACGTCCCACTATAATTTAACTCTTAGAGGATCATGGGTTTCATGAGTTGAAAGCCAGCCAAAAGCTCTGGTTCAAAGAAATCCCCTCTTCACCAGAACCCAGTCTAATATTTTAGGATTCAGTGGCTATTCGAATGAAAGTTAACTTACTGACAACATAGAGAGACGGTTTAGTGTTAGCTGATGGGTACTAGGGCTGGCATGTTGCCTGATACACTTAAGATGAATTGGTCCATGCACATCAGAGTCTCAATTTTAAACAGCACCTCTAAGAACTTCTTAAAGAAGTGATTTCCAAACTTTTTTACTAAATACTATATCAGTGAAAATTTTATTCACAAATAAATGTGCTTCTATTCTGGCATATGCATATTTATCTATAAATTATATATAAGCCCTACTATTTTATTTTATTTTATTATTTTATTTTGTTTGCGGTACGCGGGCCTCTCACTGTTGTGGCCTCTCCTGCTGCGGAGCGCAGGCTCCGGACGCGCAGGCTCAGCGGCCATGGCTCACGGGCCCAGCTGCTCCGCGGCACGTGGGATCTTCCCGGACCGGGGCACGAACCCGTGTCCCCTGTATCGGCAGGCAGACTCTCAACCACTGCGCCACCAGGGAAGCCCAAGCCCTACTATTTTAATATATTATGTCATAAAATAATTTTAAATGTTTTAGAGGATAAAATAAACAATATTAAAACAGATTATAAAATACTAATTAAAAGTAAGATTTAATTTTATATTATTTATTATTGGTATATGATGTGATAATAATTTATTATTTCTTTAAAATATTGATTTAACATTTTGTGGTAAACCAATTTGAAGCTTTGGTTCTAAGCTTCAGGTCATGTTTCTATTGATGTAATACTTTAATAGCTGAAAAAATCCTCACAAAGACATGATTTTTCAGAACATGATTGAGAAAATAGTTCAAACCACATCTGATTATTTTTTGTGTATGTGTTACGTGGGCCTCTCACTGTTGTGGCCTCTCCCGTTGCGGAGCACAGGCTCTGGACATGCAGGCTCAGCGGCCACGGCTCACGGGCCCAGCCGCTCTGCGGCATGTGGGATCTTCCCGGACCGGGGCACGAACCCGTGTCCCCTGCATCGGCAGGCGGACTCTCAACCACTGCGCCACCAGGGAAGCCCCACATCTGATTTTATTTTGGGTTATCTCCACAGAGGCAGGGGCTGTCTTAATCAGTGTTTTCAAAGTAAGAGTTTACTTCTTTTTTCAAGAAATAGTCTCTGAAAATGTATACAGAATAATCCTTCTTGACCTCTACCCCTGATGTCAAACACTTATGAAGCCACACTTCATATATTCTCTGTTGCTTCCAAACCTCAGTGAACACAAATCTAGATTCTTCTTAAAACTCAGTTTTGAGAATACTGCTTTCCTTCACTGTACGGTGGACAAGTCTGGGCAACACAATACTGGTCCAAGATTCAATACATGCTACAGTGAAAATAAAGTAATAAACTTGTAGGTGTGCATAGCGCTTGACAAAAGACAATACGTTCTCATTTAAACAAATTCATGTGCCAACTTGGGAAGTAAATAGGACTACTACGCTAAAAACACTGTCAATTGTATATTTTCATGTTCTAGAAAAATGATTCTCAAAGTGTGTTCCTGGGACCAGCAGCAGCCGCATCACCCAGAAACTCAGTAGAAGTTCAAGTGTTCAGGCCCCACCACAGACCTACAAAAACAGAAGCTCTGAAGTGTGACCCAGCCATCTGTGTTTCAGGAAGCCCTCCAGGTGATTCTGGCACATACTAAAGTTTCAGAATCTTAGTTTCAGTGTGTCTTCATGTTCTATACACTTCTTTTTAAAACTTCTTCCAATCATGATGGCTTCAAGGTATCATTTATACATAGGGCTAAGTTCATAGATCAAGATGGAAGATAATAGTTTTTAAAGCTCCCCAGGTGATTCCCTAATGTACATACACGGTAAGGGAAGAGGACCACATAAAATAATCTTCCCATTCTTTATGGGCAGTGCCACATGAAAGGAGGTAGGAAAATGGTGGGTACTCAGGCAAGGAATGACAAGTAAGTAATTAAACATTATTTCAGTATCCTCACCTTTGGCTATGATCATTTCCATGAGGGAATTTAAATCCTAGAGTAGTACTAGCAAATTGGAGAATTCCTAAAAGTATCAAAACATACTTCTTCAAGACTATTTTCTAAAGTAAGTTCTTTACAATAGTAATTCTGTAGGATACTCTATCAAAGGATTCAAAAATCATAGAAGTTTGGGAAATACAGTTAAACAGTCCTCTTGACTATTTATTGTAGGACTTCTTAGAGCCTTTCATATTATTCATCTCCTAGAAAAGGATTATAGTAGAGAGTATTTCTGAAACTTTTTTTTCTAAGAACACTTTTGCCTAGAAACACCTATCACTGGTTTGAGGGATATTAGTAGTCCATGTAAAACACTTCAAAAAGTGCTGCCTTGTGAGTGCCAAAAGTTATTGTATATGCAGCGCAGTAGAAATGGGTTTCTTTTGGCTGGTCAGCTTCTACTTTCTAATAGCACTCTGATTTCCTTTTGAGGAATGGTATCTCCTCCTTGAGTGCAGCCTTAGCGGGCTAGTAAACTAAGATGCCTATTTTATCAAATGGAGCCAACTGGGTTTCAGAAAAGGATTAAGTTTTGATGCCTAAGCAGCCATTGTACATAATTATTTCTCTCCTCAGGCATGTAGAATGGTAATAGTTATACACCATCCTTAAAAGAATTCAAAAGATGGTCACACAAATCATTTTCTGTTTTACAATTTAGTTGAAGAACCTATTTGAGATCCTCTGCCATGGTTAAGGACTTCCTTGAGGTACGTTATACCAGGTCCATTCTCTTACCACCCAGGTAAACTTGATGGTGAGCATACACCCTAAATTCAGACAATTGGTTCCTCTCTCCCAGGACTACGAATCTTGAAAAAAAAAAGGCAGAATATGAATTGGTTCCTCCATATGTCCATGACTGGTCCTCTAACCTTCCTACTGATTCTGTGTGTTGCCAATGTCCTTTAAAAAAAAATGTATTAAGTTAGGAAGATTAGGTTTATCTTGCTTATAATGCATGATATCACCCTGATAATAGTAGCTTTCCATATAGCCAACAATTTGGGGGCTTTAATAGAGGGTAGGACAGAAAAAGAAAGACAGACACACGTATAATGGGGAGACAAGTCAATTCTGAGATATAGCTGGAATTCAGCACCACACCTAAATCCAACTTGATATGCTGAATTCTAAGCTCCATCATCTTCTCTCAACAAACATCTTAACTTCTCTGCTCTCTCTTGGTGATGAAAACAGGCAAACACAATAAGTCACTAAGTTCATGATGGGATCCTTGGATGATATAACTGTGTAAATAAAAACACGGATCTCCATATACTTCAGATGGAGATGGCTTTAAGGACGAGACAAGATCAATGTTCAACAAGTGGAAAAAGAAATGAGAAATGAAGGTGAATACATCTATAGGAAACAGCTGTCAGAGTATTCATCATGCTAACTGATTCTTTTAAGAGGGGCCATTTGATCCAAGAGCGGATGAGAAAGGTCTGTAGCAAAGGATGTCTAAAAATACCTAGAACATTTATTTGAATTTTTTAAGCAGACCACCTTCTGTTTTATAAGTAATTATTTGTGCTTCAGCAATGAAAGGCAGTTATACTGTCAGCAGGGAAGGTCTCAATTATACTCCCATCTTGATATTGAATGTGAGGACCTTCTTGGAAGCTGAAAAAGAAAAAAATTAACAAATGTTCCAAAGCAGATGTTCACTTTCCAATCTAAGGAGGTCTCCCAATTATCCTTCTTTCATTAATGAAGCTGTAGAGTGTTAGCATGCGGTTTTACAAGCAGGAGGCTGCGCAGAAAGTATCCCAGCACCAGGAACATTTCCATGTGAGCACAGTGTTGGAGCCTTGATGGGGGGGGTTGATGGAAGAGATGCCGCCCGCCACTATAGCCATTTATCTGTGATTTCTTTGGATTTTATCACCATGCCAGTTTAGGCGGTTCTACACTGGCCCAGCTAAATTAGAAATTAGCTCCCCAATCACACTTGATTTGCTTTGACGTTTTCTACACCACGAGGAGAAATATATTGATCATGTTTCTTAAAATCAGAGTGTTGGCTTTCCTTTCAAGAAGCAGTCTCTGAAGTTGAACATGGAGAAATTCCCCCTCCAGATCCAGATTACACACGTACAAAGCAACACCTCATACTTCAGGGGTGGGGGAGAAGAGGGAAGAGTGACACATTTTAATTAACTTTCTCATAATAGGGTTTCATTAAGATTTCAAAAGGTGTTTTCTCAGGCTAAATACCACCTGATTTTAAAAAGCACATTAGCTGAGGAAAAACAACCGGTTACTGTATCTAGATCTGGTATATCATGCTTAATATACTGTATTTTTCAGTTAGAATTATGTTTGAAAATAACATAAATTAAAAGAAAATTGCAGGTGGAATAGAAAATGATGCAAATTTTAGATCTGACCGAGGAGAGACTTGGGACTTGCTGGGAGAATACTTGCAAAGTTTATCAGTACTTGAACTTTAAGTCAGATGGGATCTTTGCTTCAGCCAAAGCCTTTAAAATGCTTTAAAAAGGTATCTTATTGTTTGCGCACTATTTTATTTTGTTTTGTTTTGCTTTTTTGTTGAGGTGTGTGGTGTGTGTGTAAAAGAGGGAGGGAGGGAGACAGGAAGATATGGAGAGAAGGAGAGAAAGGGAGAGGGGGAGAGGGAGAGATTTTGAGGAAGATGAAGGAAGTACAATAAGTAAATACTGAACATTAAAAATGACATGAGTAGTGTATATATGTCCATGCCACTCTCTCCAAACATAAAATAGATAGCTAGTGGGAAGCAGCCGCATAGCACAGGGAGATCAGCTCTGTGCTTTGTGACCACCTAGAGGGGTGGGATAGGGAGGGTGGGAGGGAGACGCAAGAGGGAGGGGATATGGGATATATGTATATGTATAGCTGATTCACTTTGTTATAAAGCAGAAACTAACACAGCATTGTAAAGCAATTATACTCCAATAAAGATGTTAAAAAAAAAATGACATGAGTATAGTTCACTTATACAGACTTACACCAAATTTGGAGAGACAAACACACGTTGATTGTTAGACCTGTATTTTGTTGGTCAGATTTGACCATCATTCGGCAGAAGAAAATGATTTTACCATATCTAAGCATTAAAAAGAAGCACTTGGCAGTGCAGGCAGGGCAGATTTGGTTCAAGAGGAACTGGAGGGTAATAGATCAGCTAGGACGCTGTAACAGTAGTTGCAGTGATTGGATCATAGAGGCACATATGGGACAAAAGGCAGAGAGATTTAGGGATGAGACTGCTGAGGCATTATTAAAAATATATATAAAAAAAAAAAGACTGCTGAGGCAAGAGGCATTCACTCCAGAGGCAGGAGTTCCCGAACATTTCCAAAACAAGGTGTTCTCTGTATTGCCAAAAAACTTTATCACCTCACATCACAGTATTTAGCGTTTATTAATTAAGAAATTATATTAGGTCAAGGGACATATTTATCTATTTTGTTGTTATATGCTCAGTACATGGTGAAATGTTTAGAACAAAGTAGACAATTAATGCTAATATAGATTCAAAAAGTAAATATGTATTCACCTCAACAGTATTCACATAAATTTGAATACCATAGTATGAACACATGTGAGATAATTATTTGGTTCATACCCAATGATTCCTGTGCGTATAGATTCAATTACCCCTTTAAGTCTTCTACAGCTCATTTATACCTCCTTCTCCCTGGGACCCACAGTCCATAAGTTGGAAACCACTATCTTAAGAATAATCTACAGAAAATAGTCATGCTTAGAAGTTCCTGGTGCAGAATCTGACAGACCTTTGCCATTACCTCTTATAAAGCTCTAATTCCTCAAGCAAGTTATTTAGTATGTTATAGGCCTTGGTTTCCTCATCTATAAAATGGTGATGATAACTGTGTCAACTATTGCTTTGAGAACTAAATGACAAATTAGCTAACTGGCTGGAACATGGTAAGGGCTTTTCGATACTAGCTATCAGTATTATTATAATTATTTTCACTCTTTGGAGAATGAGGGTTTTGTAATAGAGCTGGTGAGGGACAGATCTGGAGTGCTCATTCTACACCCATCCCCTTTCTGGGTAGCTTTGCAGAAGAGAGCTCAGAAGGTCTGGGTAAACACCCAAGTCTTCCTCTTTCTAACAAAGGCACATCTCTAACCAGAAAGCTTCCATTATTGTACAGCTGTAGCTATACTGTAGTAGAGAAGCTACTCCCTGTCCCCCCCCAAAAAATCCTCACTTTGTAGAGTATGTCAATTTCTGATGTGTAAGTACTCTCACCGTGGCCAATATCAAGCTAACGATGTGAAGTCATGAAGGCACAACTGGGAAAAGGTGAGCACAGTCAGCTTTTATGACACAGTAGAAGCCTGCCCCAGTGCACTACTGAAATAGTCACATGGATGTCCCCATCGCTCTGACCCTGTAAATATGCAGAACATATGCCAGGGGCCCTCTCTTCTAAAAGGTTGGCCATAATGCCTGTAGAGCAGTTAAGCCTAGCCTATGCACTCTACTATTTTTTCCTAGAAGTTTTTTGTCCTGACAAACCCTATGTTATATTTACACTGCTGGGTGAAAGTGGCATGTGACCATGATCCCCCCTGCATGACAAAAGTACAACCTGACAAAAAGAGCACTGGCGTTTCAAACATCAAAGCCATATAGGGGAGGTAGAGATGAAGCATCTCAATCATAACAAGTAGATGAACACCTACTTTATTTTCCCCAAGCATAAGACTTTAGAATCTGGAAGCTTATAAAGCATTTCTACAGGAGAACCTGGTTTTCTGTTCTAAATCACTTTGGTGTCTTGGTTTCCCGTATTGAAAATGACCTCTAATATGACCCCTAAAGAAACTTCCAGCTCTGACATTCCTGAATGCTCACCCACATTCAAAGCATTGCCCAGGCTTTTAAAATTTTTCCCCAAAGAGCAATTTTATTTTAAACATAGAAATAGCATACAGAGAATCATAAAGGCTGAAGCACAGAATGGGGCCTTTTTGTTGTTCTTATCACTGATTAAATGCATTTGGGAAGAATGGCCTATCGGGAAAAATTATTAGCTCTTTGTATAAACTTGAAATGCAGAGTAGTAAAAATCTGTCAAATGCAGAATTTTATTGTGCATAAATCTATACCTGGCTGATATTCATTAAATGGGTCTCTCACTGTTAGCAAGTCTGTTCCGCCTTGGCACACACAACTTTTAATTCATTTAACGCAACATTTTCTTTTGCTCCAAGTGACTGCCTTTGGCTATGGGCTTTTGTGTAAAGGGCTTAGGGGCATACTTTTCTTCTGATTTAAGTCTAAGCTTATTTCAAGTTTCCTTTCCAACAGGTTAACTTTCCTCTCATCTCCCTTTAGGCTCTCTACGTCCCCAGGTCCCTTCCCTCCCAGTGTGCTATCAAGTGTCCCTCAGGGACGAAGACGATGAAGTCCTGTGGGGAGGAAGGTATAGCAATCTGGCCTCGAATCAGAACAGAGCTAGTCAGAGCATCAGACACCCTTCGGGAAAAGATGGTTTGAAACCAGATGATATCTAATGCCCCGGCCAGCTCTTATGTTCTGTATATTTCTGTTTCTCGAGCAGATGTAATTGATAAAGGATTCTGCACAATCTGTCTCCCAGTACCCTAGGTACAACATTAAGGAAAAGGGATAACTAAATGAGATTCGAAGTTTAATAAGTGCTGGGCATTACCTATAGATATGTTATTTCATTCAGTCGTCTTTACAGCCCACACGGACTATATTCCAACTTTTCTGATGATGACACTGAGGCTAAGAGAGTCATATGCTTCTCCAAATGTTTGTAACTTACAATTGTCAAGGCTTGCAAACTGGGTCCTGGTCAGAAATCAAAGTTTGTGTTCTTAACCACTCAACAAACAGCCTTCATTCAGCACCCCCAAAGTTAAGGAAATGTGAGTAATGTTGGCAAATCAAATGCTATTTTCCACAGCTTGAAGAGACTGTATTGTATTTTCATCATTATCTGTTATTGACCCTCAATAAGCAACAATCAAGTTTAAAGTTTCCTCAAGGCCCTTCTCTTATATACACTTTTCAAAAGTATATACTAAAGAAGATTTAGCAATTTTCAAGGGGAATACATAGAAAAGTTCAAATAAAGACTTGGAAGCATACTATAGTAAAATCATTGGTCCTAATTTTTTGTGCCCTTAGGTTATGGTCTTTTTGCAGACTAAGCATATTGTTTTATGTTCCATCTGAAAAATAGGCTAGAACAATGCTGAGTGTGTCACATTTTCTTTTTTTTTTCTTAACATCTTTATTGGAGTATAATTGCTTTACAATGGTGTCTCAGTTTCTGCTCTATAACAAAGTGAATCAGCTATACACATATACACGTTCCCATATCTCTTCCCTCTTGCGTCTTTGTACATTTTCTGGATGGTTGAATAATGATGACATCAGTCCTTAACTTCTAATGACAATAGTGAATGTTTCCTGGGTGCATTCCCATACATTATTTCATTTTCCCCTCACTATAATCCTGTGGGGTAGTTGTTATTATTGTACTCATTTTCAGATGAGAAAACAAATTCACACTGTCATACACAAACTAATGATCTAGCCAGGACTGGAATCTTGGTTCTCTGATTCTAGATCATATTCTTGTCCCACTTCACCACTCATAATCCCAAATTCAAAATACTCAAACGCTTGTAACCTTGTCATGAGTTTGGTGTCCATTTGATATTTTTCCCATTCCCTTCTTTTAAGCTTCCGTTTGATGATTCCTGGCCTATAAAAACTGTGAAGCTAAGATATGCTAAAATTGATCAGTTTCTTCCATCCTGAACGCCCAGTACTAAATTAGAGTATTTTCTGTCTGGAGGAAGGTCATAAAAAGCAGGAACAGAGCTTTCTAGATTAGAACACAGTGAGCCTAGGGTTGAATCCTATTATAGCCCAACACCCTTGGAATAGAATGTCTTCCACATTCAAGCTGTTCTGTCTTTCAGTGACTGGCTGAACCCCTTGGAAGTTGTCAAGAGAAAAAGTTACTCCTATTTCAGATAAAATAGGGGCAAAAGGACAGCTGCTGAACTGCAGACAACTTGACTGAAGACATAACTTACAATAGTTCTTTGCCGGGTGATCACAATATATTCTATTTTCTTTCATATATTAATCTGCATATATTAATATACATAATCTTTACTGAGTAGTTACTCTATGCTAATCACTGTGTCAAAGAATTTCCATAAATTAACTCAATTAATCCTTATTTTACAAAACCATGAGGTAATAACAAACAAGGACCTACTGTATAGCACAGGGAACTATACTCAATATTTTGTAATAACCTATAAGGGAAAAGAATATGAAAAAAATAGATATATATGTATGTATAACTGAACCACTCTGCTATACACCTGAAACTAACACAACATTGTAAATCAACTATACTCCAATTTAAAAAATGAGGTAAATACTATTAACATTCCCGTTTTACAGATAAAGAAACTGAGACAAGGCAGTACAGCCCAAGAGCCCTTGGGCTAAGAGTAGAAACCCTAAGAAACTCACTTTACTCTCTTAATCCCAATTTCCACATCTGAAACGTGGAATTAATAGCATAGTCTCAGTACTACACTGCGTATTATGGGATCTAGAAAATAATTCTATCGTATCATCAGTATCAAGAAGCTTAGAGTCTAATTTTAGAGAGAAGCTTTTCACTTGTTTAGGAAAAAATAAGCAGAGAAAGATAAATTTCACTATAAAATGAAAAGTGAAACAAAATGTGATCCGACGTCAAATGCACAGAAAAGATGAGGCACTGAATACTATTTTACTCTCTTGGGGATATAAAGGCTCTGAGTCCTGCGAGAAAGAAACCTGTTGACCTTTGCTCAGTTTAGAGTTTCCCCAAGTATTTGATGGATGAGGTCAAGGTGAGGAGTGCAGAACATACCTTCTCAACTCCACCTAGGATACTAGCCCCCACGTAGGAGATAGGAGGAAACCTCCAATTACTTAAGCATCTATTCGTTTCATAGATCACTTCCGAAGATCACCCGCTGAACTAAAGAAACTAAAAGGGAACTGTAATAAAAGAAAGGAAAATGTGCTTCTGATAAAACTTATGACTGTTAATTAGAAACTGGATCTGCACTAGAATATTGAGCTAGAGGGCAAAAGCTACTCAGAACAATCAGCCCCTGCCTTCCCCAGTTCTGAAATAGGTATCCAAGGCCAGGGTTTCCACCTTGGTGCTAACATTAATTCACTTCGAGAATTTTAAGGTATCACAAAGCATCTGTTTGCTTATTTGTGAGGTGGATTCTGTGAGTTTGGTTCCAAACCCTCATGGATTGTTCTGAGGATAAAATGTGATCATGTGTATGGATTTTGAAAGCCCTGATCATACTAATTCGAGGGGTAAAAAAACAGCCTGGAAATTTCAGGGTATAGACTAGAAATATGTGTAACTAACAATTATGCTTTCGATTATTCTCGTATTATTTAATTAGTGACCGTGTAGTTTCTCCCCTTACTTGGGCTATGTCAGCACATGCAAAATTAAACGGAGCCACAGAGACACTTGCTACTCAGAGATGGTAAGTCAGCTCCTGACTGACAGGAAATGCCTGCCTGGACCGATCTATTGAGAATTTGGAAGCCACATCTAGATATGTCATTGGTTAGTGCTGTCTGACATGGTCAGAGAACTGAGGAGGTGAAGGCTTGCGTGCCAGCTATATGACCCCTTTGTCCTTTTCCACTAATTAAGTCCTATTATTCAGATAATTACATATTTCAGAATGAAGACCACTTAGGAGGACATTCACTGTCTTCTGCTGAATTAAATCTCTCTTCACTTTCTCAGCTAAATTTGTAATACTCTCCTTTGTGTCTTGTTTTATAAACCTCACAGATTCCTTATCCTCCATCTGTGCACTGTAGTCTCCCAACTATCAGGGCTTGAGTTCTTTTATTAATATTATCAACTAACATTTACTGAGTGGTTATTGTATGCTAGTCATTCTCCTTAGTGGACCATCTCATTTAATTCTCACAGATATAGTAAAAAAAAAATGATGATCCCCAATTTACATACGAGAAAACTTAGTATTACACATGTTAAACAAATTGTCTCAGGAAACACCAGTAGTATCAGTCTAGAATCCAATCCTATCTAACTGCCATTTGCTCAATGAAGCCCTTTTTGGCATTCCCAGTTCCAAGGATCCTTTCCTTCTGGTGACCACTACAGAAATCCATCTGCTCTATTTCCATGACATTTTTCCCACTTAACCTTGAAATATGCAAATTGGTTCAAAAATATTTACAAAGTAGTGAGCCATGCTAGACACTAGGTATTCAGAGATGAATAGGACACAGTGTCTGCCATTCAGCAACTTATAGTCCGATAGAGGGGACAGACATGCCAAAGATATAACATGGTATAATATATGTAATATTTCTCTCTCCCTCTCTTTCTCTCTCTCTCTCTCTCTCTCACACACACACACACACACACACACACACACACACACATACACACAGTGCAGCTAAAATCCTTGGGACAGGCAGTTGGTAGGTTGTAACATCTGAGCTGAGTATTGACAGGAAGGAAATCTAGAGTACTCCTAGGTTGCTGGCTTAAGCAGTTGGGTCAACGAGGGTATCATTCACAGAGCTATGGTAGCCAGTAGGATAGAACAGGGCTGAGTTATACATTTATTTTGGACATGTTGAGTGTTTAGTATTTGCAGGACATTTAAATGTGACCATTCATTTGATATTTGAACATGCTCAGGTGAGAAATCTGAGGAAGTTCTAGAGGTTTAGGAGTTAGCATTTAAAAGACAGAAGTAGGTACCTTTATTCAATCACCAGCAAGAGATGAAAAGCTGTACTACTGACTTATGTTTAACACATTTCTCCTTTTGATGAAGATACAGTTTCATGACCTACCTTCTTCCACCAGGGTTTCTCTGGTCCTCTACTTGCCTTGGGCATTAGCACGACAAGGTGAAGTCAGTGAAGGGTGGCAGACCAGAAGCCTGTAAAACATTAATACTTAAGGGTCAGGCAGAGGGAAGTGAGCCTACAAGGGACAGAGAAGGTGCAGCCAGGGTGGAATGAAGAAAATCAGAAGAGATTTGTCACGACACAAAGACAGAGCACAACTCAGGAAGGAAGCATTTGATGAGCTACTGTGAAATGACCAAGACTGGTAAGAATATATGCATACATATGAATTCAGATATATAGGTACATGTGATTCCTCAGGGAGAAAGAATATGATACCTCATGTAAGCATGAAATAAAGTAAGCAATGGTAATAGAAAGTAACAAAAATTATTAATAATACAAAGATAAATAAAAATAATAAAAACATTAAGAATATTGTAGAGGAGTGGGAACGGTAAGCTGGGATGAAGAGAGTGGCATGGACATGTATACACTACCAAACGTAAAATAGATAGCTAGTGGGAAGTAGCCGCATAGCACAGGGAGATCAGGTCAGTGCTTTGTGACCACCTAGAGGGGTGGGATAGGGAGGGTGGGAGGGAGACGCAAGAGGGAGGGAATATGGGGATATATGTATACGTATAGCTGATTCACTTTGTTATACAGCAGAAACTAACACACCATTGTAAAGCAATTAAACTCCATTAAAAATTAAAAAAAAAAAGAAATACAAAATTATGCAGCACTCGAAAAAAAAAGAAAAAGAATATTGTATTGTGGCGTTCAAAGTATATGTGGAGTTAAAATAGTTGTATTTGTACCCTTTTTCTGGTAGTATGGTATGTTGCATTTATGGATGTTCAAATTTTCAACAAACTTTGCTGAAGAGTTTTTGTTTTTGCTTTTCTGGTGTATGTGTGTGTGTGTGAGAGAGAGAAGGGGGTGGAGGAGGAGGAGAGGAGAAGGAAGGAGAAGGGAGGGGAGATAATTTATGGGCAGATTCTAAAATGTTATAGAAATTCAAAGAAAAAGAAAGCCAAGACTATTTAGAAAGAAAAACGAAGTTGGAAGACTTACCAAGTCTCATCATTTATTACAAAATAACAACAATAATGGCAGTGCTATATTAGTACAAGATAAATATAAAAAGACTGATGAAATAAAATGGGATAAATAAAATGGAATAAAAAGAGTCCAGAAACAGACTCTTATACATATGGTCACATGATTGATGGCAAATGTGACAGATACTACAGTGAAGATGGAAAACCACTGTCTCTTCAAAAAATTATGCTAGATAAATTGGATATCCATATGGAAAATATATAGAGATTTTAAGTCCTATTTCATATTGTATGCAAAAACTCTAGGTAGAAAGTTAATCTAAACAGAAAAATGAAAACAATAAGCTTTTAGAAGACACCACAGGAGATTATCTTTATGACCTTGACGGGAAATGAGATTTTTTTATACTGGACTATTTCAAATTTAGGAACTTCTTTCATCAGAAAAAAACAAAACAGCATAGAAAGATACTGTTTTAGAGTGGGAAACAGAGTGGGAAAATAGAGTGGGAATAGAGTGGGAAAATATGTTTGCAATACATGTATCTACCAAGAACTCATAACCAGAATATATTAAAACTTCTAAAACTCCTATTTTTCTAGAAAAAATAGAAAAATGGCCAAGCAGCCACTTTACCAAAGAGGATCTCCAAATGACCCCAAAACATACGAAAACCAGCTCAATTTAATTATTAAGGAAATGCAAATTAAAATCATAATGAGGGGCTTCCCTGGTGGTGCAGTGCTTGAGAGTCCGCCTGCCGACGGAGGGGACACGGGTTCGTGCCCCAGTCTGGGAAGACCCCACATGCCGCGGAGCGGCTGGGCCCGTGAGCCATGGCCGCTGAGCCTGTGCGTCCGGAGCCTGTGCTCCGCAACGGGAGAGGCCACAACAGTGAGAGGCCCGCGTACCGCAAAAAAAAAAAAAAAAAAAAAAAAAAATCATAATGAGATACCATTACACATACACTAGGATGAAAACAACAAAAATAGCCAGTTTTGGCGGGGACGTGGAGGAGTTGGAACACTAATACACTGCTTATCCAATACAACCACTTCGGAGAACTCTTTGGTAATACGTATACTTAAACTGAAAAGTGCATACCCTATTACCCTCCTAAATACATGCTCAACACAATGCTTAGTATGTGTACCAAAGGGTACATAAGATTACTCACAGCAGCATTAACCCTAGTAGCCAAAACTGAAAACAGCCCAAGAGCCACATGTCTATCAACAGAAGAATGGATAAATAAATCATGGTATATTCATACAATGGGTAGTATCCAGAAATGAAGATGAAGTAACTATATCCAACAGAGGTCAATCTCAAATACAATGTGAACCAAAAGAAGCCAGGTATGAAAGAATATATTCTGTGTGTTTCCATTTTTTATAAGTTGAAAATCAGCTAAAACTAAAATCTTATGAAAACTAAAATTGTGAAATATAGGGAATAATGACTGAGACTGGGCTTGAAGAAGGCTTCTGTGTTGCTGGTAATATCTGACATCCTGATCCGGGTACTGGTTTCATGAGTGTATTCATCTTGTACAAATTCATGATGCTGTCTACTTATGACCTGTGCATTTTTCTGAATAAGTACTTCCAATTAATTTTAAAAAAAGAAAAATACTGAGTTTGATGAACTTCCCTATGTAAAGGATAGTGAAAACCTTGACAACCAGCAATACTTACAGTCTGATTAGAGGAGATATGAAGTGGAGGTGTTAGGAGGTGACAAGGACCTATGATCTACAGCTGATTCATTTTGGCTTTCAGCCAAGGAACCAGACGAGTGTTTTCATTAATTTATTTCATGCATGAATTCAACAAGTACTTTCAAGCATGGACCCTGTGCCAACCACTGTGCCAGACTCTTGGGAACGTAACAGTGAACAAGAAAGAAGTAAATGCTGCTTTCAAGGAGCCATGTGCATTGTACATTGTACTACATTAAATTATTGTGGGTGAATGAATGAATGAATATAATGAATATAAAGGAATATTTGAGGCTTGGAAGTCTGGTTAATTGATAGACTTCTTTTTACTTACAATCTATAGGCATAACTATAGGCTCCCTGAAACAAGATGTAAATGTCTAATTTTCCGCACTGGAATTGAATTTTTTTGATTCCTGATTCCCTTATAGGACTATAAGGTGCATGTCTACCTAATTATTTAAATTCTGTCTTGTTTTGTTCTTTATGGCATCTTCAATATATGAAATATTGAAACTTTTCTCTGGCAGAGAAAAATACAATTCAAACGAAATATCAAACAGAAGATCTCTGTATTCATCTCTCTTGCATAGAAATCTCAATTTTGAGATGAAAGAGTATAAAGTTGTGCTACATGAATACAAATACAGGTAATTACAATAAAGTTCTAGCCATCATTTTTTTACCATTATATTTTTACCTATTTCATTTGGAGGAAAACATATATTCCTATGTTTTCCAAGCTCATGACTATTTAAGAACTTCTTTGAAAGGTTTTTCCAGGGCATTCAAGAGAGTAATGTGTTAGCATTCGTGTTTATGTATTAATACAGGAACAGTAATCTGCAAAGGTCTTGCTCAAAGGTTAAAGAAATACACAATGAGGATTCAGTAATTATCGTCATCATTATGCTTTGGGACTTACAAATTGTCCTACCATATTTATAGCACTTTTACCACCATTCTTCATTTATTTCTTGCATGACACTGTGAGGAAGGTATTTCTATCTGTATTTCACACACACATGTGAACACAGAAACAAAAACCTACCATTGAGAGATGTGATATGCCTGATCCAAGGTCACATAAATAAGTGGCACAGACAGCACTAGAATTTTCAGACTTTAAATTCAGGGTATTTTCTACTTACCCCATAGAGTAGAAATCTGTCACAAGTTGGGTTTTCTGGGGAGCAGACTCTGAAACCGTTAAAGGTGCAGCAATATTTATTGGGGTTGGGTATCCTTGGAATTAACACCTGTAGAAGGGAAGGGAAGGAATCAGGATTCAGCAGAGACCTGTGGAACAGACCCAACGATATCCTTAGCAAACTCACAGACAACTCTAGAACTAAAGTGGCCCAGGTTATCCCAAAATGAGTAGGCATTTATATCCCAACCTTGATCAGTCATTGGATGTGGGCCACCTAAGAAGCATGTGCAGTTGGATGAGGTTGACTCTCTACAGCTGATGCAGCTGTGGAAGGTGCTACCAACTGAAGTCTGTTTGCTGACAGCATTCCTAGGAGCCAGGGCCACTAGTCCTCCTTGAAGGGCAAACTGAATAGCACATTTCCCTTTCATCACCAATCTTACCATTATCACCTAAGTCAATCCACATTTTCCTGCTCTTCCTAACTTTCTAACAGGGATGCCCTGTTGCTTCCTAAATATTATGGAACTTGTCTGTAGAAACATGTCTCTGGAGCACAAAGTAATGTGGGTGGAAATCTAAGGAAATATGGACCTAACTTTATCATCTTGGCTCTTCCTTTTAAGCCAAAATTTACTAGAGGTAGAGAGAAAATCT
Organism: Pseudorca crassidens; assembly: GCF_039906515.1. Taxonomy (NCBI): domain Eukaryota; kingdom Metazoa; phylum Chordata; class Mammalia; order Artiodactyla; family Delphinidae; genus Pseudorca; species Pseudorca crassidens. The sequence continues at coordinate 129,176,205 of NC_090298.1, forward strand.
CTCATTTAAGAACACAGCACAATATTGTAAATCTATACTTCAATTAAAAAAACAACAACACAGATAATGACTCTTTGTCAATCATCTCATGGTACAAGTTGACTGGATTGTTTAGATTTTGTTAGAGAGTGAGTTTTTATCCCAAAGAGTAGGGACAGTCAACTACGAAGGCATTCTAGAGGACTTAAATCCATGATCACAAGACAAAGTTATCTCCTCCCCTAAATTACCTGTGGCAGGTTTAGTAGTTAGTCTCAATTAATTTCATCTTCCCAAAACCTGTAGTTTCAACCTGTAGAACCTCTTTATCCAGCACGCTTCATATATTTTATACAGGAGAGGAATAACTTTCTTTTATTTATCTTAAAGCTCGTCTACAACTTCTGCTAGAAAACACTGTCAGCCATCATTATCATAAGCTTCACCACTAAAATAACTAATAGTTATTAACTTTTCTATATTATGACTTCACTTGTGATACCTCATCCAGTTCTCAAAACAATATTATCATGTAATAAATATGGTAGAAAGACAACATATATTAGAATGATTTGGGACCTTTGGAAGTATGATACGGGCAGCTGGAAGACCTTGATTCACCCCAGGACAGACATTAATCATATCTACCACCCCCCACTCCCGACCATTTTGCTTTTCCTATCCTTGGGTAAAAACTGCTTAGTGCATGTTATTTCACATCGTGTTATGGATAGGTTGATAATACAGAAAACATGAACTCCAATGGGACCACTAAAATTAAAATTCTAGTAAGAATTTTGAGATTATGCTACCAGAGAGAAACTGGAATACAAGAAACATCAAATTACCTGCTATTAGGGAAAGGGAACGATCTCAAGTGATGAAATAGAAAAGGAAACCATTATATACTAATGGAATAAAACCATTCTACCAGAAGTAATCATAAAGGAGGTTTTCCCCAAATAGTCCTGTGACTACTGGTTAGTGTTCTTGAAGACTGGGTGATTTCTCTTTTACCTGATTCCTTCCCTGCTAATTGGGACACTAACTTTTCAAAAAGTACCTATTAAATCTAAATACTTGCCTTGTCTCTTTTGTCCCAACACCTGGGTAACCAAATTTTCTCAGAGGTATTGATATTGCTGATAATAAAACTGTACCTGAATCCTTGTTATTCCTTGTTTTCTGGTTCTGCTGGGCAGAAAACCATTGCTACCTCGACCAGTTCACAAGAAACCCTGCGCGGAAGTCAGAAATGACTTTCATAATTAATAAAGGAAAGAAAAAAATGTGTGGGGAGGCACTAACATTAACAGAGCACACTGTATGTGTCAGGCTCTCGGCCAGTTCTCTGCATACATTGTCAGTTATCATAAAAACTCTGTGAGGATATGGGGAGGGGGAAGGGTGAGCTGTGACAAAGCGAGAGAGAGGCATGGACATGTATACAATAACAAACGTAAGGTAGATAGCTAGTGGGAAGCAGCCACATAGCACAGGGATATCAGCTCGGTGCTTTGTGACCGCCTGGAGGGGTGGGATAAGGAGGGTGGGAGGGAGGGAGACACAAGAGGGAAGAGATATGGGAACATATGTATATGTATAACTGATTCACTTTGTTATAAAGCAGAAAGGAACACATCATTGTAAAGCAATTATACCCCAATAAAGATGTTAAAAAAAAAAAAAAAACTGTGTGAAGAATGCATTGTCATTCTTATTTTCAGCTGAGGGAGCTGAGGCCTAAAGAAGCTGAATGACACAATCAAAGAGGGAGTGGGTAGGGAGTAAGCACTTCCCTACTCCTCTCTCAAAACAAAAACAATGATTTTGCCCCACATTCTTCTGATCCCAAAACCATGATCTGCTGTTCCACATATGTAAGGGAGCAAGGATTCTGAAGTCAAATTTCATCACGTCTCTGGTACTCATTTTTTCCCAACGTTTCTCATTCACTCAAATTTCACATCATCAAAGGGCCCCTCTGTTCTTAAAGTACAAAGCCCCTAAATATCCACCTTTCTGCAACTATCATTTCAGTGGTTTGAAATTTTCATTGCCTCAAAGGTCTCTTCCAGCTAAAGAGAGAACAATAACCCCAGCCTATAAACTTGTCTTAATAATTCAGTGTCAAAATGGAAAAAAAATACATATATATACATATAAATATATTTGTGTACACACATACACACATACACACACATATAAATAATTCTTATTTTGGAAAATTCTAAGTCACTTTCTCTTAAAGTATTGCTTCTGCTCCATTCTTTCCTCTCCCTCTGGGCCTCGAATTACGCTTATGTTTAATCCTTCCACTGTGTCCTCATGTTCCTTCTGGTTTTTTTCTGCATTTTCATCCTGTTGTCTGTGATTCAGACTACATATTTTCTTCTGACCTTTCTTCCACTTCTCTACTCTGCAAATATACTGTTACCTGTTGTGTTATTAATTTGAGATATTGTGGGTTTTAGCTATTCTTTTTTGTAGATCGATATTCTTTTTTGAAGACATCAGTTTTCTATGAAAATTCTCCATCTTGTCATTCACTATCTTGAACACGGCAGTTATGGTTACTTTAAATTCATAACTCTTAATATCTGAGTTTCTTGTGGTCCTGTTATGCTTTCATCATCTTTGGTCAATTCTGTGCTGAGTGACCCAAGTTGTTTGTCTTTTTTACAACCAGTGATTTTTTTTTATTTGATTTTTTATTTTCATTATGTGAACAATCCCAGAGGATCTTTGAGGCTCTGGATAATGTTATCTGCCCCCAGATATTTGCTTTTGCTTCTAGCAGGCAGTTTGAATTGGCACAAGTTATTTTAATACAGTTATGGATTCAGAGGGAGACTTCAGTATTTTATGAGGATTAATCTATTTCCAGTTCACCCTTACTATTAGAATGAGTTCACAATTAAGGCACTTTCCTGGCAGTCTAGTGGTTAAGACTCCACACTGCCAATGCAGCGGGCGCAGGTTCGATCCCTGGTTGGGGAACTAAGATCCCGCATACCCACAGCACGGCCAAAAAAAAACCCCACAATTAAAAACCTGGAGTAGGGCTTCCCTGGTGGCGCAGTGGTTGAGAATCTGCCTGCTAATGCAGGGGACATGGGTTCGAGCCCTGGTCTGGGAAGATCCCGCATGCCGCGGAGCAACTAGGCCCGTGAGCCCCAACCACTGAGCCTCCGCGTCTGGAGCCTGTGCTCCGCAACAAGAGAGGCCGCGATAGTGAGAGGCCCGCGTACCGCGATGAAGAGTGGCCCCCGCTTGCCACAACTGGAGAAAGCCCTCGCACAGAAACGAAGACCCAACACAGCCAAAAGTAAAATAAAATAAAAAAAGAAATAAAAGAAATGCATTTCCATTTAAAAAAAAAAACCTGGAGTATTTACCAAGGACCATCCGTTTGGTGGGCTTTGAACTACATTTTGTGGCCCCCAGCCCCATGAAACTCTCAAAGGTCCTACTCAGCTTTTCAGCCTTTCAGGTGCAGTTTAATTGGTCAATGCCTCAAAAAAATAAAAAAAAGATGCTGAATGTCACTTTCACTTCTTTGAGTTCTTTGAGTTCCTTTTCTCTCTAGTGGCTTATCCCTTGATTTCTCCCTGCCTTAGTACTTCTCTAACATCTTTAAACAGATTTTTTGACGGTAGAGCTTTTCCGGTATTCTTAGTGGAACTTTTCATTTCAAACAAGAATATTGCTGGAAGTAGAAATCTCCACATATAAATCTGAATCTGTTTACTCTGGAGGAATAAATCAGTATAACACTGTAGGTAAACGCACATTCCAGACTCGGACTGCCCCGGGTTTGCATCTGAGTACCACCATTTATTAACTGTGTCATGGAGCGAGTAACTTGAATTTTGTAAGCCTTTTTCTCTAACTATAAAGTGGGGAAATTAAGGTACCTTTCTGAAAGACTTGTTACGGGGATGAAATGGGACAGTGCGTATATAATGTTCAAATCAGTGTATGGTATATAGTTAGGGCTCAATAAACATTAGCTGTTATCACAGCTTGAATACTAATACGACTACTTACTGTTACCATTTCTTCCATTTTTTACTACCATGAAAAACATAAAAATTTAAGTATCTGGCCATGCAATACTTCATTTGCACTCTATAAGAACTCTGTAAGATAGATATTACTGTTTTGACTTACCACTACTTTCAATTTCAGGGAAACTGAGTCCTAGATCATCTAAGTCACTTAGTCAAGAGGTCACACAACTAATAAGTGGGAAATCTAACATTTACACACTAGTTCCTCTGAACCTAAATTGTGAATTGTTTTATAAAATTATTCATAGAGCAGTAACAATATTTAGAGTTTGTCTGGCTAAATGTCCTAGTTTATGTGACACATGTCATGTTTAGATTCACGACTAAAAGTTTATCTAATCTTATACCATAATTTTATAATGGGGGAAACCAAGGCTCAGAGGGGGAAAGGTGGTAGTCCAGTTCACATGGCTAGAAAGGGACAGAGTTGGAGACAGAAGAAGGTTCCAGACTTTTCTCTACTTCAGGTAGTTTCTTCTATGTCAAAAATATTTGCCTAACATTTGCTATGATTTCGACCTTGAAATATCATTAGTAATAGCAATACATTCTCCCACTTAAAGGAGAAAAGCAGCAGAGAAGTCATCTTATCCGTAATGCTAATGCCCTATTATTATATTACACCAGCTTAAATATTTTATCATGAAATTTAAAACTTGAAGGTAGCATCATCTGCTCAGCCAGGAGGTAAAGTCAAGGTGGATATTTATGATGTGTTCGATTCAATTACCGGTTTATTGTGTGTGGTTTGGGTTATTATAAATCAATTCATGTGATATCAATTTCTCAATAGCCTGAGAGGTGTTTTTTTTGTTTTCTTTTGGATGGGGCTGGGGTCAATTGCATGAAGTATGTAGTACTATCCACAGAGCAAATAACAACATCAAACTTTATTAGAGATGCCAACTGAAAATATTCTGTTCAGAGTTCCCTTTGGGTACTTAGATGTTAAAATAATATTGTGTTCTATATTGAGCTTTGCTCAATCATTTACTAGAGAACAAGCACTGGGCACCAGAAATCCTAAGGAAGAGACTTCTTTATATAGATTAGTCACATGTTCACTCTTAGACAACAGTTCTGGGCAGCGGGAGGGCATGTGAAAACACGCCTGCTTCCATGGGAAACTTATGAACAGAGTTTGTGAAAGGGGCCACTTCCCAAAAGAATATTTTGTGTTGGGAGGGACAGGATAGCTGGGCATGAAAACAATAATCTCCCACACAGCTATTCTCTGCAACTCATCCTGTGCTGAGTCACCCTAGTGGCTAAGTAAGGAGGAAGAACCATGTAGCTTGAGGTTAGTGGAAACCTAGATAAAAGGAACATTCCTGGTCTTTAATTTAAAGGGTTTGGTCTTGATTCTGTTGCCGTTGTCTCCTTTTTTAAACCCTTTCCTCCTTTCCTCTCCTATTCAAACACATTTTCTAAGGGCACACGCCTGTAGAGTGAATCATTTTTAAAGCCTTCCAATTAAATCACCCCTTTTCTCCTGAATAGTGTTATTTTCCCAATTTCAACTTGCACCTAGTTTGTGCGTGAAACAAAAACATCCTGACTCCTGAATTTCAATCGCTCCTCCCTTCAGCATCCGCAGCAGCTTTAAATCATGGGCTAAAAATTTAGTGAAGACTGATTTTGGAGCCTTCATCCCTTCTCTCTGTTCTCTCCCACTTTAAGTCCACACCTCACTTTTCAACATCTTCCAGAATTTCAACACTGTTGGAAACACCACACCCATCATCATACAGGGAACAGATTGGATTAACCAATTAACCGTAAGTTGAAGATTTAAAGTATTCATTCAAGGTAAGATTTGATATTTAAAAGAAATCAGAAACTGCAAAGCTCATCTCCTGAGATTGAATAATTGACTTTTTTGGGTAGAGGTAGTTCTTTGAGATGGATGGTCCTTTTTAGTTCCCCTCAAATCATCTCTAATTTGCCTCCAGATAAGTGTGACTAAAGTCATACCAAAGAGGAAATTGTAATTTTCTTACCTATCAGCTGCACAAACAGTAAGCCCACTGTGTACTCTTGCCCTAAATATTTGGTGGAAAGAATATATTGCCTTTATTTTGGGAGAAGCAAGCCTTGTCCCAAAGGGCACGTATTTCTCAAGGTCAAAATTGGCAAGAGAATGAGCTGACACGCTGACAAAATTAGACACTGATCTGTAAGGCCTTTCTAAAAAATACTAATAACAGCTCTATTGAGATATAATTCCTATACCATACAAGTCACCCCAATTCAATGGTTTTTAGTACATTCACAGGGTTGTGCAATCATCGCTATAATCTCCTTAGAACTTTTTTTTATCACCACATATAAAAACCTTGTACCCCTTAGCAGTCACTCCTCATTTCACAATCCATGAAAACTAGTCTCTGTTGACAGTTCTAGAGATGATCTCTATGTGTCGTATTTGTCCACTTACTTTGAAGGACCAGGAGAAGAGACTTTTGTGGGCACTCCAACAATGGCAGTCCTTGCTTTCTACAGGGCAGGACTGAGCACTGGTAGTTGGAACCATGGGTTCACTGAATTGCTGGGTGGAGTGTGGTCACCCAGTGTGGCTATCCAAGGCCAGAGGGCAGCTCAGTGTCAGAGCTTAGCCCAGAATCCAGATGCCCCTAATTCCCAGTTCAAGGCTCTTCCTACCATCACAATGCTTTCTTTGGGATGCCTTTCACCCCAATCCAACACCAAATTCCTCCCCAACGTGCTGAACAATGCCTAATGTTTCTTTCCTAGAAAACCTCACCTTTCTTTGCACATGTAGAAAAGAGGCAGAAATGCACAACAGAGTGCAATGAGTTACATACTGGGCCTCCATAGAAAAGTGGGAGGATAAACTAGCAATCCCGGGAAGGTCAAACACTCATTTCTGACTTCCCCCTTGATTGAGGCCTGCCCCTGAGGCAGGTGTGGGCTGAACAGTTTCCAGGAGTAATTGCTCTGTCCTTCAGTGACAGTATTCAATGTTTCTGTGACTTCATCCAGGTGGAAAAAACAGTCCTTATTGGTCTTTCTTTCTAAAAATTGCAGAGTAGCCTCTCAAATTCCGCAGGTCTGAAGCCAACATAGCATAATTGAAAAGAAGTGTACATAAGTAAAAGTTTAGGTCCTAGGGCAATGTTATAGAATGGTGATGGGCCTACATAGAGAAGTAGGACAGATCTGTCTTTTCCATTGGAATAACAGGAAGCTCTATGGTTACTTCTGCATTAAAAGTCTATTTTGTATGATTCCTTGAATGTATCTTGCCTGAGACAGAAGAGTATAGTAGAAAGGCATGATCTTGTGTATATCAAACAACAACAAAAAATCTGTTTCAACCATGGTGGCCTTGGAAAAATTATTCCTTCTATATAAGCTGACTTCCTCTTCTGATGACATTATGCATTATAAACTGCTTTGTTTTGAAGAGTAGATAATAAAAGGTATGTAGAGTTGTGTAACCATGCCTGTAACATAATAAGTAGCCATCGTTATGGTCATTGAGTCCCCATCCCCCCATGATCTATCCTCACATTCTCTTTCCTCAATCCTGTTCACAAAGGGACTGAAAACTTTGTTTATGTCAACTAGGTAATGGTTAAAAGGAGGTTAATATTTACCCCTCTCAATGACATTTATGATCTCCCAGGGACAAGTGAAAGACATAAATGAGGTGTTTATCCAATGGTGGAATTGCAGCTATCAATCTACCACTGGAGAAGCTATTATAGAGAAATATAATGTCCCCTGAAATCACTATACCAAAAAGAATGCCTCCTTATTTGATGTGTAAGAACTACACCAAAGACATATGGTAAATATGTTTGTTTCAGATGTCAGCTCTGGTGTGGGAGACTCCGTGATGGGCCTTCATAATGACAAAGTTCCTACATCTTTATTGGTTAGGAGTTATAGGCAGGCTCTAGGTAAGTCATTTAACTTTGTTGGTCTCAGTTTCTCTGACTGTCAAAGCAGTTTAACAGGCTCTTTCCCCAAATAAGTGAGGATGTGTAACTCTCTGTCAAGTTCATAGTACTGGATGCCAGGACTCGGTCAAAAGATAGGACATATAGGCTGCAGAATATTGAGGAAAACACACAATGTTACCAACAAAGGTTGGAGAAATTTTCCAAGGCTGGAAGTGTATTTGATGGGCTGAGACACTTCCTATATGTAAGAAATGAACTGCTAGGGACACTAAACTGTCATAAGAACTATGTCCTGCCTGCTCATCTCAAAGAGTTGTTCTGCAATTCAAAAGAGATAATCTGTGTGAAGATAATTTGAATGTCAGTAGTATTATTATTAGTGCAACTTTAAGAGAAAATTTTCTTTTTATACCAGAGAAAAAAAAATGCCCTCACCATGGAAGTATAAATCAGATTTCACAACTATTTGATATATTCAGAATTTAAAGTTAATAAAAAGGCAAATTAACTAGTTATTATATGTTTACTGGTCAGCAATTTTGGGAATAGGCAGAGAACACTGTGCTTAAAGATGGGTCCTATGCTGGAGGCATGACTATCCCACTTAGCCACTCTGACTATATGACCACAGGCAAGTAGTGTAACCTTAGTTGTATCATCTGGAAAAAAAAAAAAAAGGATAATTATGCCTGTCTTCATAATATCATTGGAGTCTTGTTAGCATTAAATTAGAGATTGCAATGTGAAAGCACTTTGCAAATGGAAATATGCTGTGTAAATAAAAGGTAAAACTTAAAACGTAACCTCTTCTAAATTCACCAGAAATTTTTGCTCTGGTGTTGCGTACTGCATCCTTCTCATAAATGTGCCCCATGTCCATCCCCAAGCATTTACACACACACACACGCACACACACGCACTCACGCAGGCGCACATGCACACCTCAATCTGTCTATAAAGCCAGATCAGTCCCCAAGACAAGTGGATGAAGCACACAAGTGGGCTGGACCTAATGCATTTGATCCATTGGTATGGAGCACACACAAGGAGCTTTGTCTTTCTTCTAGAATTTAATAAGCTCCTGTGAGCAGACCTGGGATGGGGTACTCTGTCCCCCAAATGGCAGCAGCCTGTCTGGATGACTTCACCCCCTGAGGGTATGACTGCACTGAGAGCATCAAGGGAATTTCAGAAGCATTGCTTCCTTTTCTATTATCTCTTTTTTCTTATTATTAAGAACAGGCTCTCCTCAGCTGACATTCCGCAGTAGGAGGAAGACAAGGGACATCCAGAGGCTCATAGCCAAGTGTTTGACTGGAACACTGATACTGAATGTGTCTGCTGGGAGCCGCCACGCCCAAATTACTCACTCCCCCACCCTTTTGGCATATGGGCATTTTGCACTGAAATCCAAGTTGGCACCTTGATTTATCCTTAATAACCTATCTTATGACAACATTTAGGGCTGTATTTAAGAGTTTCAGATATAACAATAATAAATTGCAGCAAAAATTTCCCCAAGTTTATCAGGTTTTATTTATTTTGTTTTACTTGGTATTATTAACATGGGCAAATTTTGAACCAGGCAGAAAAAACAGGGACTTGGTCCTTCAGTTGATTAGGGCTTAATTTCATTTTTATTTTATTTGTGTGATTTTTAATTTGCACAATTAACGCATGCAAGATAAAAAGGCAAAGAAAAAAGTGGAAGCTTTCCCTATTATACTACCATTTAAGATATTAGAAGTTTTATATATATGTATGAAACAAGGACAACTTATGTAAGAAATTACAATTCAAGTTAGAAGTAAAATAAAGCATAATTGGAATTAGAACCAGATAGGGAAAAAACAGTCCTTAGTAGGTCAGGTCAGTTTTAGTAAGAATGTGCATTCTGGGGCTTCCCTGGTAGCACAGTGGTTGAGAGTCCGCCTGCCGATGCAGGGGACACGGGCTCGTGACCCGGTCAAGGAAGATCCCACATGCTGCGGAGCGGCTGGGCCCGTGAGCCATGGCCGCTGAGCCTGCGCGTCCGGAGCCTGTGCTCCGCAGCGGGAAAGGCCACAGCAGTGAGAGGCCTACGTACCGCCCCCCCAGCAAAAAAAAAGAATGTGCACTCTGACCAATTAGTATAAAAGGAGTTTTCAACCAAATTACTAATTAGATTTTTATGAATAACTAACAATAGGTAAAGTGGAAAGGTGCAAAACGTGTAATAGAATATAGATAAAGAAAGGTCTGTTATTTCTTCTCAGGCATCTAGAGCAAATGCCTAGACAAAAGTAAATTATGATATTTCTTCTTAGATCTATCTAATGTTCATTGCATCATTAATAAAGTTCATTTCATTTAGGTGTTTTTATCTACATATTTTATCTTTGGTTTAAATATTAGAAATGTGGTCCTTTTTGGCAATATCACAAGCTTCAACAAGATCCAGAAATAACGTCTCCTTTTTTCTCATTTTCGAAGGTTAGGTGCGCAGGGGGTATCAATCATCTTTTCAAACCTAATCTCAAAATCCATGTTCAAGGTGAATGCTCTATGTGTCATTCCACTTTTATGAACTAATTGATCTGTTATAAATCAATTTCTTTCCCTACAAGGAACTGATCAGATAACAGATTTTTATCAATACTTGGTTTACATATCAGGTTCAGGCTTATTTTTTCTTGTCTCCATTTATATTCTGAAACAAGTGTGATAGTTAATAGGATTTCCTTGATTTTTAATTGAATAAATTAGATGTATAACATGAAGTAAAGTTAAGGTATACATTGTATCATTTTGATACATTTATATACATATAGTATATATGTCTATATTATAATGTGACTGCCGTAGTGATATTTATCACATTACAAAATTGTAGTACAATAGTGTTGCCTATATTCACTATACTATGCATTCGATCTCCATGGCTTATTTATTACTAATTGCAGGTTTGTACCTTTAAACACCATCAATCTTTCCCCCCATCGCCCATCCCCTGGCAACCATTTTACTGTTTTTTTATGAGTTTTTAAATTCTACATACAGGTGATATGATATCATATTTGTCTTTCTCTGTCTGACTTATCTCCTTTAGCATAATGTGCTCAAGGTCCATCCATGTCATTGCAAATGGGAAGATATCCTCCTTTATCATGGCTGGATAATATCCTATTGTGAATACGTACCACATCTTTTTTATCCATTCATCCATTGATGATCATTTGGGTTGCTCCCATATCTTGGCTATTGTAAATAATGCTGCAATAAACATGGGAGTGCATATATCTCTTTAAAATTCTGTTTTGATTTCCTTTGGGAATATTATCCCAGAAGTAGAATTGCCTGATTGTATGATAGGCCTATTTTTAATTTCTTGAGGAAACTCCAAATTATTTTCCACAGTGGTTGGAAAAATTTACATTCCCACCAAGAGGGTGTAAGGGTTCCCTTTTCATCATATCCTCAACAGCACCTGTTGTTTCATCTTCTTGATGATAACAATTCCAACAGGTGTGAGGTGATATCTTATTGTGGTTTTGATTTGTTTTCCCCTGATTATTAGTGATGTTGAGCATCTTTTCATCTGCATGTAGCTTCCTGATTTTAAACTATACCACGAAGCCATAGCAATAAAAACAGTATGGTACTAGCAGAAAAATAAACACATAGACCAATGAAGCAGAATAGAGAGCCCAGAATTAAATCTAAGTATATATGGTCAACTAATATTTGACAAGGGAGCCAAGAACACCCAATGGAGAAAAGATAGTCTCTTCAACAAATAGTGCTAGAAAAACTGGAGAAACACATGCAGGACAATGAAACTGGACCCCAATCTCACACAACTCACAAAAATTAACTCAAAATGCATCAACGGATTAAATATAAAACCGGATAGCATAAAACTTTTAGAAGAAAACGTAGGGAAGAAGCTCATCAATATTGGTTTTGGCAAGGATTTTTTGGATAGGACACCAAATGCACAAACAACAAAAGTAAAAATAAACAAATGGGACTACATCAAACTCGAAAGCTTCTGCAGAGCAAAAGAAACAACTAATAGAATGAAAAGACAAACTACAGAATAGGGAAAAAACTTTGCAAACCATAAATCAGAAAAGGGATTAATATCCAAAAAGAAAAGAAAAAGAGTTCCTTGCTTTTATCTGTATCCACTAAGCATAGTCTTCAAGGCAGAAGCTGCATACCAAGCACAGTGTCCTCCCAAACACGGGGGGTTGTTAATCCTATGAAACAAGAATATAGCATAAGCCACATTCTCAAGAAGCTTACGATATTTAAAAACCACAATTATCTATAAAAACACAAGAATGAAGGAATGAATGGAAGGAAGGGAGGGAGGAGAAAAAGAATCAACCTATAATTATAATTCTATAAAACAAAAGGGGTATGGGGGAATAGATAAAAATCTAGTTACTGAGGTTTTAGAATAGTTATTTTCTCTCTCTGGACAGCAATCCCCCCATTTTAACATTAAGAAATAGATTATACCAGTGATTTCCAGGTTGTTATATTTCCAACCCAGTGAAATTTAAAAAATCAAATTCAGATGACCAAGACAGGATCCTTAGCCTTTAGTTTTTTCAAGTAAGGGTATTAAAAATAATTTCTATTACTATTATTTCCTTTTTAAAAAGATATTTTGACACCAAAACTTAGGACATAATCACAGAATAAAGAACAGCTCTTCCCAAAATAGGACACTGCATTCATTCATTTACTGAAAGGATATTGTATTGAATGCCTGTTGTGTGATTCAGTGCTCCTGGTGGTGGAAATACTGTGGTGAGGAAGGAGACAAGACCCAGTGGAGGTCACGTGGAGGGGATTGGGGCGTAACAACCTTTGCAATCTGTATATCGTACAGATTTATGTATTCATTCTGCCATGCACTAGTGTAAATATCATGCAAACATCCATTCTTGTACTGGAATTTGGAAAACACTACTCTAGAAGAACAATACTTCCCACATCTTATGGTTAATAAGCCCCAGTGTCTCTATGAGAAATAATAAGGGAGAATAGGGAATATCGATGTTAGCTGGAATAATTAAAAGCTAGTAAGAGAATCTAAGAGGACATGGAAGGCATTTTATTTTGATTTGAGTTTGGTGGGAAATGAGGTAAATCAGTCCTCAACCTTGCTTGGAATTCATTTTTTTTCTACTCACTAGCCAAAATAGTAGCACATTCAAGATATTACTGATTATCAACATCACGATTACTGTATCACCCTCTCTGGTAACACAAAACGGGGGTGGGGGGGTGGCATCCTAACTTTCACAGGACACCAATAGAAAGGGATGACACAATGTTTCCAGGAGATAATGGAAAAGCAATTTGTTTTAATTTAGGTAGTTTCTTTGCTTTAGAAAATGTGATTACAAAGCCACTGGCTCTAGCTTGTCCAGATTTTCTCAAGGTCTAATAGAGATGAGTGAGTGTACTGATTGCAATCATTGTCCGACTCATGCTATCATATGTTTGTCCATGTGATGAAGGTCCCAACAAGTTCCTTTTTGGGTTTCTTGATAATTATATATAATGAAGAAGAGTGAGCAAATGATTATCCATGATTTTCACAGTACCATTCCCTTAGCAATGAGATAGGCGAGGTGGTGGTGTTGTCCCTCACCCTAAAGTTTCTACTAAATCAGACCTAACATCCAGGATGAATGGCTTGTGAAGAAATTAAAATGTGTATAACTGAAGATCCTCAGGCCTCCTGGGCTAACAGGACTATGTGGTGGGAGAGAATGAAAATGGACTTGTAGACTAAGTAAGCATAGATGGGACAGAAATCATGTCAGCATTGAGTCATGAGAGGGACGACTAAAAGACACCCAGTTGTCATAGAGAAGCACAAAGACAGAGAGTAATAACGATGCTTAAGCATAAGAACACGGTAACTAGGAAAGCCATTGATACCGACTCAGGAAACAAGGAGACCTTTGTTCTAGTTCCGATTCTGTTGCTAATTCACTGTATGACACAGAGAAAATCACCTGCCCTCCTTCTACTCTGTTATCCCTTTGCTGTGTATACCGGGTGGGTTGAGTGATCCTATTCTGTAGGATATATCTACACTCACTCAGGAAGCAATATAGTTGTTGGTTGAAGGTAAAGATACTGTAGCCAAACAGAACAGGGTTCATATCATGGATCTATCACTCACCAGCCACATATGTAAGCCATTCTATTCGCTCTGCCCAGTTCTCTTAACTGGTGACATGGGAATAAGAATAAAACCCACATGATAAAGTTTTTGTGATTAATAAATAAAATGTGCATGTAAAGCTCTTAGCTCAGTGCCAGGCACACAATACTCTTATTATTCATGGCCACTGCAGACAGGACTTCCCAGGTCATGGTGTCACCAGGCAGCAGCTGCAGCAAAGATTAAGTCTCTCCAGGACCTTTAGCTTATCATCTGACTACACAAAATAACAAACCCAGCAGTCCGACTGAAGGATGGGAAAACTAGCAGCTAACACATCTTCCCTTGCACTTGTTGCATGCATCAAAGATAAATAAATAAATAAATTGTATATTTATATATAATATAAATTCTATTATATACAATAGAAGCATATATATAATATATATATACATATATAATAGAAGCATCCACAAACTAGACATCATACTGAGTTTGCCACCTTGTTCCTGTCCCCTTGTGTTCCCTGGCTTCAGTAATGTGGTTGAAGCAGGAGAGATATTAACTGCCACAGGGTTAGGGAAAACAGACAAAGGCAACTTCTATTTCTCCCAAGGAGAAGTCCTTGCTGGCAGAAATATGAGTCAGTTCCAATGTCTTTCCTCTAGAAAGACAGGTCTGTTTTCACTATATTGAGTATTTCACAAAATTTTCCCAAAGTAAAAGAAACTCAATTTCACAAATATTTATTACATACCTATCACAGCTCAGGCACAGTGTTCGGACTGTGCAAGGAGGGGGAGTTTATAAGATAAATATGACATTTTCCCCTGTCCTCCCTCCCCCTTCCAACCCTCTAATTACACACACACACACAAGCACGCACACACGCGCACACACACACACACACACACACACACACTCATGCTTAGAGAATTGAAAAGTATAAAGTACTGAGTACACAGGCTCTCGAGGTTTGGTCCCCTCACTGGCAGTATCAGCCTCACCTAGGAATTTGTTAGAAATGCAGATTCTCAGGCCCCGCTCTGATCTCTAGAATCAGAAACTCTGGGGATGGTTCCCAGGGTTCATTCTTTTAACAACCCTCCAGGGGATTCTGATGCATATTCAAGTCTGAGAAAACTTCTCCAGCAGAACTTTACACTGAGTGCCTCTTGAGAAAGAGGAAACTCACCCTCAGGCAACCTTAGTGTCTATCACAGAGTCAGCATTCAAACGGAGGAAATTCATCAATATCCCTGGGTCTCAGTTTCTTAACTATAAAATGGAAACAAAATATCTTCCCTAACTCTGAAGCATGATCTGATAAATACCTGTGACAGTCCTGAGAATGTGCCTCTCTCACCTCCTTGTACAGGGAGGGTGACTTTGGATCCCAGGTGATGAACACTGAAATCCATACCCACGTTGGCAATGATACCATGACTCCCTCTGGCTACCAGCTAATGACTGGGTCCACAGAGGTTACTAAGACAGAGCCATCCTAGGAGATGGACTCCACTGATGGCCTGCATCATCTGCAGACTCCCTGATATGCGGTAGCCACTTTGGCATAAGGACTACTCTGCCCTGAAGGCAACTGAGAATCCACAGATGCAAGAGTTCTCTGCCCTCCCCTTTTCTGCCTAGAAGTAGACCATAAATCTCTCTTCATGAAGATGGCATACATTTTCCTTGTGAAAGTACACCCCTCCCCCATACCAAGAGAAAGAGAGTGACGCTTATTGCTGGAGGAAAGAACACCAAGATAAGCCTGCATAAACAGACCTTACTAAAACAACTGTTATCTTCCATTAGTCTTCCCCCACATATTTCCTATACTTCTCCACAATATATCATCCCTTGAAGCCCGAACACCCTTTCCTTTGTTAAAATGGTATATAAGCCCCCGGTCTAGCCACTTTGAACCATAGTGCACATAAAACATTAATAAAACTTATATGCCTTTTCTCCTGTTACCCTGCCTTTTGTTTGTTTAATTGTCACACCCTCACCCCCAACCCTTGAACCTAAGAAGACAGAGGAAAAGTTCTTCCTACCTGATAAATGCAAGAGGAGTACTATACATTTTCAAATCACTGTACAGCCTTAAAACACCTGTTTTAAGAACTAAACTTTTGCTTCATTTAGAGTCTGCATTACAGCCAATCTTCCTGAAAATTCTGCTTCTGGTACCCACAGAACCCTCTGATGACTGTGACCTGATCTTTCCTGTAATTTCCCCTTTCTATCTTCCACCTCAGCCATGCAACCTGCTGAGAGATCTCCCAGGTGCTCACTGATCATCTGTCTGAACATGTGAACTACCCTTTCTCCCAAGATTTCCTAACTGCTCTACCTATCTGTGGAATCACTTGTTCTTTTGCTCTAACTGAAATGTAATAGTTAAAAGTTCAAGCCCTGCTGTTAAACACACTTGAATTTGAATTTCAATTCATTTCCCCATCATCAAGGTAGCTGGATACCCTTGGACTTGCTACTAATGACCTCCCTGAGCCTCAGCTTGACACCTGACGCCTAGAGTTATAAAGAGTATTCAAGGAGAAACCCTCCCAAAGGGATTAGCACAGAGGTTGACATCTAGTAAGTGTTCAATATATAATAACTCCTACTATTATTATTACCATTACTACTTGGACAGACCAAGTACTTGGATAGCTTTTGAACACCATCCTTTGTCTTGAAGCAAAATTAATTTCTCAATTTGTCATCCTGCTTTGAGGGAATGGATGATCAATACAGTTCTAGCTACTGGTTCTCTCTGCTGCCTCTTTTTGCTGCCAGGAGAATAGGTGCCCGAGTCCTAAGATTGAATGTTCTCACAGGGCACTGCATGAAGAAACCATAACAAACTGGGGGTGTGAAAGGTCCTTGAAAAATACCAACTGAAGTCACCTAAGAGCAGAGATTGTGTCTTAATTCATCTGGTTCCCTTCAGTGTTCTGCACAGTACCTGGCACTTAGTAGAGTCAAGAGATGTTGAATGAAGGAGCCATTTGCTACGTATTCAGGGGAAGGAGATGCTTCGTCCATTCTTGAGGGAGTTTCAATATGCACGATACTCCCAGATGTCTCTGCTCGTTTACTGGCTGCACCAAGAGTGAGTAAAGTGACATATGATTGGTAATTTGGGGAAAAGAAATAATGCACGTTCCCTTCAACTGCTCCCTTTCTTCCTCTTGTGAGGGCACTGCCCATAGGAAGCAGGTATTCATCCTCCTCGACATGCCGTAAGTTGAACCATGGGGTTTAGTTAGGAAGCCCCCTGGGCTCTTAAGCTAAGGTATATCCTCCATACTAGTCTTAACGATTGTGTGACACTTTTACTTCCACCTGCCTTACTCTTTGACTTAATTCTCACTTTGTTCAGGATCCAGGCAGCGAAGAGGGGTCCTATTTATTAACTTCCTTTGAAGACTCCCAAGGCAAGAGGTGTCAGAAGCCTAAAAACGGCTTTGCCCTTTGACCCAGATATTCTGAATCTAGGAATTTAACCAAGGAAAAAATCAGTATTTCAGTCAAAGATTTCTATAAAATGTGTCCATCACTATTAAAAAAAAAACTATAAATGTTATTTAAAAATTAAATATCCAATAAGTGGAGAATACACTATCACCTGTGATAAAGTGGAATGTAATCCTGCCAAATCATTTTTTTTCAAAGCGTATTAATGACACTGGGAAGGTTCTTATGGAACATGGTTAAGTGAAAGAAGAAATGATTCAAATACTGTAAATATATACACACACATATACACACACAGAGACACACTTAAATTAAAAAGACATCTTAACAGTATGCGTTCATCTGCTAGGAACAAACTAGCTTTGTTTCTTTTTCCCAATAGAGAAATCCAAGAGGGGATGTCTACTGTGGCCATTTAGACTGTATCTCTTTCGTAAAGTGATGGAAAAATGGCACCAGATTGAGGAAGGGGAGTCAGAAAGGGTTGAATTCACCTGGTTCTGCCTCCTACCTACTGTGCCTGCTGTGTCCTTTCCTCCACCTCAGATTCCGTGTCTGTAAAAGAAGGAACTGGAATCACTGATCTCCAAGACACACTCCAACATGTTAGGACCCCATGATTTTATCACTACAAATTTTATTCAGAGTAATTCTAACCAATTAAGCTAGAAGGCTGACAATTCTTCAGCAAATCGGAGCTCTGTTACCAAGTTAAGTCACCGTAACATCCCAGTAGATTAAATGGTGCAGTAACACTTCTTCTAAATGTTTTCCAAGTTTACCAGGATGACCTAGAGAAATCACCCATAACTCCATACTTAACAATTTCCTTTTTCTGTTGCCCTCATTCTTTTTTACAAGTCCTTCTTCTGAAAATAGAGGAGGGAAAAGACGTTGCCTTTCTAATTTTTAAATACGTTATCATTTAAAACCCTCAATGACTTTGTCCAAAAAAAGGCTTTCTCGAATATTTTTCCCTGCAGATGCAAAGGCACTTAAGAAGCCATACAGAAAAACACATAAAGACAGACAATTGGTATCATTTTGCATTTGTTTTTAAAGCAGGGGAAAAGAATTATTGCTATTCAATTGCTCAAGGAAATGCCATCATTCTTAATTTTTCATTGTTTATTCTTCTGACATAACACAGCAAAATTATTTAGTTTTTTTTTTTTCTCTCTGACTAATAATTTCATAAGTTCTAGTCGTATCAGAAGGATAATGACTCACCTCAGGTTGGTGCCTGCCAAATCCTTTCTCTCTGCAATGGGACATTATTCTATGATTACCTCAGCCCATACCTTTCAGATAAAAGAGGGACTTTAATAAAATAGAAATGACCATGACTCTCTATTTTTCCAGAAGTGAGGTCTTGTATCTCACCATGTTTTAATTAAGCAATAAGTTAGATGTCAAGAGCAATTACAGCCTTGAAGGTCAAAGCTTGCTTAATTAAAAAATTGGAAGGACCTCTTCTTGTTCAACTATTTTGAAGGCACCAGAGACCTTTAACATCTACCTGAGGAGTCAAAGGAGATGAAGTCATAGTCAAACAGGCTAATACTTTGCCTTAGAATTCAGGCTCACGTTCCCTCCTGCTGGGCAGCACTGGTCTCCACAAAAGCCCATAAATTTGATACATGTATGAATGTATGGTATTATGACCCAAGGCAGAAAACAGGTAATCTTCTGAAAGTGTTATTAAATGGCAGAGAATTTCAGGCAGGTTTTAGGCTTTAGCTGGTGTGAAGCAAATGTTAAAAAATGCTAAATCTTTGATGGGTCCTTTTTCCCAGTATATTTTCATTTTTTCAGGCATAGTCCTTGAAGGACATTCATTAGAAGCTTCTTAGGAATTTGATACAATGCACACTCTACAGCCCTACCCCAAATCAATGAATCAGAAACTCTGGAAATGGGCCCCTACAATCTGCATGTTATTAAGTCCCCTAGGTGATTCCTATGGACAATAAAATTTGAGAAACTACAGACCTAGTGTATTTTTCTCATTTTATCAATGAGATAAAACATCTCTGCTAACCAGTTTTGGTGTCTGAATTACAACTCAGGCCTTCTCATTTCACGTTCATATCCTTTTCCACCAACCAATCAGACTACCTAGGTGAACCCATACAACTGGACTTTTTCACATTTGGGTTAATAGGGATGTTTTGAGGAGGATTCTTGCTCCAAAAGATACTGTTTGTCACAATGACTAATAGTATTTCCATATTCAAGGTTTAAAAGGTATTAACCATGTTCTTATAATACTGAGTGCTACTCTTCCCAACCCATTCTTACTTCTGTTCTATCTTCTTGCAATTATATTTTTATCATTAACATTTTCTGCTTCTTTGAATTTGAGCAATCGGAGGCTATTCCTGAATTGAGAGACATTCCTACAAACTCTAGACATTCCTACAATCATGCTCCTTTTGTAACTGCAACCCCTATTGTCTCAATAACACAAGCACCAAGGTATAATTGATCTTATAAATTCATATAACATTGAATTACAGAAAGAATACAGACCTAAGAGTCAGAAGATTTGGTTTCTAATTCTTTCTCAGTCACTAACTCAAAGACTTTAAGCAGGATATTGCCTCTCTGAACCCCTATTTCTTCCTTGGGGAAAGAAGAAACAATTCTTAAAATAGGTCTCTTTTCAGTTCTTTCATTCTGTGAAGGAAAGTAGAAAAACCAGGACCCTAGGCTGTCATTAAGTCACATTGTTCTTGAGGAGTGTGAACAATCAGGAGATGCAAATATCTCGAATTATGTCAAGCTGACAAAGAAACAACTACTTGGCTGGAGAGGTGCTCCAGGAATTGTTGCGTTCACTGTGGTTAGAGGGGAAGAAATGAATGAGCTCCTGTAGGAGGTGTTAATGAGATCCCAGCATTTGTGTAGGAGGGCAGAAGAGATTACTGGGAGGAAATACCTCTGGAGGATGTGGTCCAGGCTTTGCTCTTCCTGCAAAGGCTAAGGAGAGGAGGGAGAAACAGGCTCCTCAAAGAAGCAGAGGAGAAATTTGATTTGCAGTGCAGGAAGTTCAGCTTAGAACACACTGTGGCTAAACAATTCAAGCTAATTAAAGCATTCTCAAGTGACTCAGGAAGAAATGCACATGTGAGTTTGATTTTTCCTCAATAATTCCACAGTAAAAAAAAAAAAAAAAGTAATAGAAAAATGCCCCGGGCACCTAATCACCAATGAGACCTCAATGACATGTCAAGGAAATCTGTTGACCTTGGGACAAGGAAGCTGGAGTTGAATTTCACCTGTCACATCTTAACAGTGTCCTTGTATAAATGGCTTGATGCTTCTAAGACTCTCTTTCTTTCTCATAGACTGGGATTAATACTGCCTTCCCTACCTCCCTCAAGTGATAGAAAAGGAACAAAAGTTAATATGAGATGGTATGATGTAGTCATATTAAACTTATTATTCAAGTGTAAGGTACAGACTAAGAAACAGATTTTGGAGATAGATCAGATTTCAATCACCGCTCTTTCATTTCCCAAATGGGTGACCTTGCATAACTCATTTGAAATTTTCATTTCTCTGTTTCTTACACTGAAAAATCAGGAAGAAAATTACTACTTTATATGATTGTCTTGAAGACTAAATGAGATGAACTATATTGTCTGCCTTAAGGTATGTCAGAATGAATGCTAGCCATTATTACCATCATCATTACCTTCATGATCATCATTACCATCATCATTGTTAGATCATACTTACACTTTGCTGGCATAAGAAAGTATGACGAACATGAAAGAAAACAAGTGTATGCTCACTGCTTTGTTTCAGGTAATGGTC
Source organism: Pseudorca crassidens (assembly GCF_039906515.1). NCBI lineage: Eukaryota > Metazoa > Chordata > Mammalia > Artiodactyla > Delphinidae > Pseudorca > Pseudorca crassidens. The sequence goes on from NC_090298.1 coordinate 129,197,666, forward strand.
TTCTCTTAATGTTCAAGGGATAGAAGATTTGACCCCAATCTGATGTTGACAGAGACCCAGACCCTTCATTCCTAGTAGTACAGGTGTGTCTTCATTTCTGGATGTTTGATAGATTTACCATATTTCTAACCTTATCATCTTTTGTATTCATGCCTTTATATTAGTTTTTTATATTTTGTTATATTTTTACTGTGAAGTATAACACAAATACAGATATTTAAAACATAAATGGACAATTTAATATACCAATGTAAAATAAAGGCATGTGTAACCATAACCTGGGTAAAGAAAGAGACATAAACAGCACTCCAGAGTCACCCACCTCCTCTCCCTGCTACATTCCTAATTTAATTCCTTCTGTCTCCCACAGAAAAAACAACTATCCTCAGTTTTATAGTAACCACTTCCTTTTCTTTATAATTTTACTACCTAAGTGTGCATTTCTAAACACTGTAGTTTTGAGGTTTTTTAAATATAAAAGTATTATGGAAATTCAACTTACACACTATGTAATTAGCTCATTTAAAATGTACAATTCAATGGTTTTAATACATTCACAGAGTTGTGAAACCATCACTATAAACAATTTTAAAACATTTTCTTCACCCCAAAAAGAAAGCCCGTACTCATTAGCAGTCACTTTCTGTTTCCAATCAAATACTCTAGCCCTAAACAAAATAACCTACTTTCTTTCTCTACATACAGATTTACTTATTCTGAACATTTCAAATAAGTGGAATCATACAATATATAGTCTTTTGTGTCTGACTTCGTTCACATTAGCAAAATGTCTTCAAGTTTCATCCATGTTGTAGATACATCAGTACTTCATTCCATTCTATTGCTGAGTAATATTCATTTGCATTTCCACATATATTACAATAAACTTGTCAAGTTATGCATATATGTATATACATATAAAAACTATTAGGATTTTGACTGCAATTTCACTGAATCTGTAAGACATTCTGGTGCTAGTTCATATTTTCTGACATAGTGAGTATTCCAATCCATGCTTATGGCATCCTCTTCCATTTATTTAGCTCTTCATTAAATTTTCTCAGTGATGTTTCACAATTATCTATATAGAAATTTGGTACTTCTCTTTTTAGATTTGACCCTAGGTACTTGATTTTTTGAAAACTATCCTAAATGACATCTGTTTTTAAAACTGTATTTTCACAATGTTTAATGTTGGTAAACAAAATGACGGTCAGTTTTTGTACATTGATTTTTGTATCCAGCAAAATTAGACACAATTTTGAATTCTTTTTATTATTAATTTATATGTAAATTATTTTGGATTGTCTACATATGTGATTAAATAATACAGGAATGATGGAAGTTATTTATTTCTAACCCTTTTGTCTTTACTTTTCTTTCTTGCCTTAATGTACTGATCAGGATACCAGGTGCAATGTTAAGCAGAAGTGGTAATACTGGGGATGCTTGCATTGCTCCTAAAATCAAGGAAAAAAGTTCAAGATTTAAACATTAGGCATGACATTTGTTGTGGTTTTTGTAAATACCTTTTTATCAGATGAAGAACATAACCTCTGTTCCTAGTTTACTAGGAATTTTTATCCTGATTAGATGGTAAATTTTATCAAAGATTTTCTCCGAATCTGTTGATATATTTTTTCTTCCATGTTGTTAAATGGGATGACTTACACTGATTTTTAAGGATAACTAATATGGCATTAGTAAGATAAACCCAACTTGATCATGATTGTATTATATTTTTTATAAATAGTGCTAGATTACATTTGTTAATAGTATTTAATTTAGAATTTATGTATATGTTCGTATATATATATTATATTATATATAGGATTGAAAGTAGTGTTATGTTTTCATGATTATTAGTTTTTTGGTGTCTTATCTCTTTTTTTTTTTTTTTTTGATCAGTGTCACCAGTGGTTTATCAACTTAAACATATTTCAAAGAAACAACGTTTGGCTTTGTTGATTCTATTACATATTTGCCGTCTTTCCTATTAATTTCTACGGCTACCCTCTCTGCTTTCTTTGTGTTTATTTTGCTATTCTTTTTTATAACTTTATCATGTGGATGCTTAGCTTATTAATTTCCAGGCTTTTTTACCTTCTACTATGTACACTTATAAGAATGAATTTCCCTCTAATCACTGTTTTAGCTATATCCTGCAATTTTAATGCATAGTATTTTCCTTATTATTCAGTTAAAATGTATTCCAATATTCATAATCATCTTTTCTTTAACCAAAAGAATATTTAGAAGTATAATTCTAACTATTCAAATACATGTTATTGATTATTAGAATAGTTGTGTTGGGATCACAGAAAATGTTTTATATAATTTCAAACATTTGGAATTTATTCAAACTTGCTTTATAATCATTTTTATAAATATTCCACATGTGCTTGAAAAGAATACATGTTCTGCAGTTATTGAAATTAATGTTCTATTTATGTCTACTAGGTCAACTTATTTAATGACACTGTCCAAATTCTCTAGCTCCTAACTGATATTTTATTTGATTATTCTATCAGTTATGAAAGATGTGTATTAAATTGTCCTATTAGTTTTATAAATTTGTCTATATCTCCTTGTATTTCTACTTTTGCTGTACATATTTTGAGAATGTGTTATTATGTGCATAAAGTTTAGAGCTGTTATGTCTTCCTTATGAATCAAAACTTTTAGTATTATGAAATGACCTTCTTTATCTCTAGTAAATCTTTTTCACCATAAGTTATTAATATAACCACACTAGCATTCCTTTGGTGACTGTTTACAGGCAATATATTTTCTTTTCCTTTTATTTTCAACTTCTCTGTATCTTTATGTGCAGAATGTTGAGTTTTTAGAGAAATCCCAAATGAGTTTTTGTTTTTGTTCTGCTTTTATAATTCATCCTATTTTTTTAACGTCCTATTTTGTTTTTAATTCTACACGGTGCCTTTAGAGTCATTAAATTTAATGTATATTTCTGTGTCTTTTACATTTTCCTTTCTTGTTCTATGTTCCTTTTACTCTCCTTTTTTTGCCTTGTTTTGAGATTTGTTAAGGATTTTTTATATTTAATTTTTCTTTCTGTTAGTTTGAAATTTATACTTTTTCTATTCTTTGTGTATTACCTCAGAAATTACCCTTGCTTTTTATTCTCCTTATCCATGAAAAGAGTTTAGCGCACCTTAACTCCATTTACCTCCTTCACTACTGATATGACACCAGTATTGGATACTTTAGCTCTATATTTTTATATCCATGAGATACTATAATTATTTATGCAGTCAATATTCATATAGAATTACCTACAGGTCCACAAGCTTTCACCCTAAACCTCCGGTTTTCAAAATTTCAATTATTGTAGATTTTAACAGGTAATAAGGTTTATATTACTTATCTCCTCCAGTAGAATCTGATCAGTATGTCATAACTGTGCACATTAATATCTCTACAGAGAAATGTGTAACTATTCATGTTAAATGGAATAAAGACTATAAATGGGCTCAAGTCATTTCAGGTCACGTTTACCACCAGGTAAGTTCAGATCAGATCTTGCTGTTTTTAGAGGGTTGGGATTTGGAAATGTGGATGAGAGATTGGGGGCAGACCTTACAGACTGTCTGGTTTTCAGGTTCTTTACAAATGCTGTTGTTCACCTAATTTCTCAGCAAGGAGATTTTTACATAACACTTTCTTTCTAGCTGGATGGTGTGTCCTTAACACTGCAAGCCTGCCAGTCTAACTGGCACACTTTCCTGCACCCAACATGTTTATGCTGGAAAAATTGGAACAATGAGATTGTGATGCAGGGTTAACATCACAGACAGCAGGTTCAGAGAAGGAGAGCCATCTGAACACAAGAGTCTCAGATTTTGTGTACTCTCACTTTATCCAGACTCTGAGAGTGGGAAGAAAACATGACAGCTGGATGAAAACAAGAGATTCAAACCAAACAATGAAGGGCAAATAACAGTCAAGGAACAAAAGAAAAGCTTCTTCACCGATGAATAATGTGGATGAAGATCCCGACAAGACCAGTTGAGGGGGAAGAAGCTGGAAGGGGGTGGGAATCAGTGTCTACCTCTCCTGAATGGAGATGTAAATAATCTCTCAGCTGGAAGGCTTTACAGCTTCATAGATTTTATGCAGAAATAAATTATTTTCAACATGGATTCAACATTTATTACACTAATTATACCATTATTCACATCCCTCTCCTAGAATGATCCAACACGCATGCATTTTAAAATATGGATTTACAGAACTTCTTCTCATAAATCTCTCTTTTAAAAACCAACAGGTATTTTAATCGGAAAAACCTTATTCTCTTAGTGGTTTCAAGTTTCCAAGCACTAAAGAAGAAAGGACTGAAGATATAACTCTATCCTTGATAAACTGCTTATACTCACAACATCAAACAATCCTAGAAGATAGAAGTGAATACAGTCTTTAAGATAATCTTAAAGAGACCTAAACAAATAGTTGCTGTCTGGTATAGGAGTTCATTAACTGTATGAGATTTACTCAAGCTATCTGGAGCCATTAGAAGCAGAAAGATTGAAAAATAAGAAAGCAATGCGAAAGCAAAACATCAAAGGATTAAAATTACCCAGTGCTTCAACTGATGCAGGGAAATAACTGCTTTCTTACATTGTTGGTGGGAGAATGAATTGTTATAACCTTTTAGGAAATTAATCTGACAATATCAGTACAATTAAAAATACAATTTGACACAGCAATATCACTTTTGGGAAAGCTAGCCTATAAAAACAAAAATGCCAGTACATGAGGCTCTGTTTACGTACATAGTGTTTATTCTTTCACCAAGTATGTATTGAATACCTATCCTGTGCCAATCACGAAAGACAGGCAAAGGTTCTGGTCTCACAAAGCTTGCATTGTAAGGGACAGAGATGGATGATAAATACAGAAGGAAAAGTATCCAGCAGAGATAAATGTTATGTAGAGACTAAACGGAGCAATGTGATAACATGTAACTTTAAAAAGGGTGATTAAGAAAGGGCCCTCTCAGCAGGTGACATTTAACCAACAATAATCTGACCCTGAAAAAACTGCAGCGATGTTTTATTGTTTTGGGTTTTTTTTTTTGCGGTACGCGGGCCTCTCACTGTTGTGGCCTCTCCCGTTGCGGAGCACAGGCTCCGGACGCGCAGGCTCAGTGGCCATGGCTCACGGGCCCAGCCACGCCGCGGCATGTGGGATCTTCCCGGACCGCGGCACGAACCCGCGTCCCCTGCATCGGCAGGCGGACTCTCAACCACTGCGCCACCAGTGAAGCCCTGCAGCGATGTTTAGACTTGCAAAATCTTATAATAACCTGAACTGAAGCAACAAAGTGATCGTTAGATTAATTACATTATGAAACACTATACACCTACTAAAATAGTGTCCAATTGGCATCTCAAATTTAAACATGCCTTAAAATTTAATTTCAGGTCTTGCTCTTAAAAGTCCTGCTCATTTTGCAGTCTGTCTCATCTGAATGGCAACTCTTCTTTCACTTTTTACGATTAAAGACTTGGTACCATCCTTGGCTCCGCAATTTGTTTTACACTTCATATCTGGTCCCTCAGAAAATCTGGGAACTCAAACTTGAAAACCTATCCAGAAAGCTGTCACTTCATTCCTCACCCACTCCCACCATCCTGCTCCATCATCTCCCTCCGAGATGATTACAAAAGCCTTCCAACTGGGCTTTCTGCTTAGACCCTTGTCACCCTTCAGTCTGTTCTCAGCACAGCAGCCAGAGTGATCCTGTTAAATGCCAATCATGGTGTGCTATTCCTTGGATCAAAACCATTCAGTCTCTTTCAGAGTGAAATCCAAAGTCTTTACAAAGACTTTTAAGGCCCTGCAGGGGCTGACCCCCATCATAGATCTAACCTTTCTACTCAATCCCTCAGTCACTTTACCCTAGCACAGCTGACCCCCTGGTTGTTCCTTGAACATACAAGGACACTCCCACCCCAGGGATTTGATACTTACTCTTCCCTTTCCCCAAATATGATGTTCCTCGCACTGAGTCCTCACCAATTACACTAAAATGCAACCCCCAATACTTCTAATTCCCCTTTCTCACTTACTTTTCTCCTTACTGTGTATTTTATCCAATTTTGATGTACACTGTCTCTCCCCCATTATTAGAATATAAGCTCCAGGAAGGCCAGGGTTTGGTTTTGTTCACTCTGTAGCTGCAATGCTTCGAACAGTGCCTGATGCACGATAAACATGCCATAAGCATTGGCTGGATCCATGAACAAACATATTTTTAAAAGACACTCACAAAAGTAAATGGATATACGTGTACATATATGTATGAGTACATAGATTCATGTGGGAGAATACAAATGAGACTGTCCACATTGATTCCCTTAAGGGGGTAGAAGTAGAGGCAATGAGGCAGTTTACTACAGTTTTTCCCTAAGCATTTATGAATTAATTGACTTCTTATTATAAGGGTTACATTTGTGACTTTTTGGAACAAAACATTATGATTTAATTTTATGTAAAACACATTGATGTTAGCAAGAAAATGTACTCAAAATCCTCAGATACAAAGATTAACCCATTTCTCCCTTTCCTCTTTATTATCAGTAAAAATTGGAAACACATGAACATTCAGCCTTGCTAGCTATGCATACAACCAAAGATCTTGGAATTTAAATGGATTCTGGGCTTCCCAGAGCTAGAAGCCCTTCCAGGCTTCCTCAGTAAAAGCATAGCTCCTGCATCCGGACCAAGGATAATCTAAATGAACTTTGAGCAAATCAACCCTCATCTGGAGGGGTTCGTTTCATACTCTGATTCATTTTGGCATTAGGGAAGCATTTAAGAAGGCTGAAAACAAACAAACAAAACAAGTCATGTCTACCCAATCTTTCTTATTTTTTGTTTTCCAAATGAAGCAGTATGCAGAGATAAACAAAAACACAGCTAAAGAGGGTGTGGGGTTGAACAACAGGCTCTTTGGCCTTCCCCTGGTAGCTTCTGAGGCAGCTGAATGGAAGATTTAGGGGTTTATGGAACTAGAATATTTACAAAGCATGATGTGGGCAGGATGAAGAGCAGAGAAGTATGTTAATTTTCAACTAAAGTTGAAGGAATGTTTGAAAGAAATGAGACAAGATAACTGTCTTCAATTATTTTAAGAAGTTTACTTTTCCGTGAAGCTCCAGAGAACATCAGTGAGATTAGTGAAGGGGAGACTTGAGACGGCAACTTGTTTGATATTAGGAAAAACAAACTGTCTGGAAACTAGAGTTGGCCAATAGTGGAATGAACTGCCAAGTATAATAACAAACCTCCTGTCACTAGGGGAATTCAGAGACAGAACTTAGGTAACCAAAGACAGAAGTACAATACATGGCATTCCATACCAGGTGGGAGATTACATCATTAAGATCCCTTCTGATTTTCCGGTTCTAGGAGTCCATGTACTAGGACTCTTTGGGTTACAAATGACGGAAACTCTCCTTTCATTTAAGCTTGCACAATTGAAAACCCCAAATTAGATCCTAGCTTCAGATGTGGCTCAATTCAAGAGTTTAAGGTTTTGTATCTCTTTTTTCCCCTCTCTTTAATCTTTTTTTTTTTTTTTTTGGCTTAATTCTCAGGCAGACTCATTTCACATGCCAGCAAAGGCTCTCAACAAACCCAGATTATATTATCCTCATACGTTGAAATCTTCAAGAGAGGAAAGATCCTCTTCCTCGTGCAGGAAATCTAGGGGGAAACCCTGGCTGTCTCACTTTTGGTCATTTGCCTATTCCTGAAGCAACCTTAGCATCCAGGTACGTGGGACACATTGTACGGTCAGTGGGTCTTGAGCCCATACCTGTCACAGGCGAGGAAGGGCCATGTGAATGACAATCGCACCAGGTGGGGATAGACCATTTCTCCAAAGGAAAACTATACTGTGCAGAAAAGTAACCGAGGTCCATTATATTCTGAAAAAAGCAAATAAAGCCAAAAGGTTTGATAGGTAGATACATCTGATGATTTAGCTGAATTCAAAATGAGAGAACAAAAATTATAGTCATCCTTTTGTACCTTACAATTAAGAAGGCACTAAACCCTCTCACATGTTTTGGCTTAGAGAGAGCTTTCCAGAATTAAAGAAGAAAATCATGCTATTTTCACCATTGCACTGCAATGGGATAAGGAGATGTGTGCTGTCACTGAATATGTTTCTATAACAGATGGGAATTGCTTTTGCTTGAAATAGCTACTGATGTGGGGATGTTAAGATTAGCTAGGGCAATGGTTTTCCATTTGCAGGAACTTGTAATATGATAATCAACCTACCAGAAGGAACTGTTAGTCATCCTTTCCCTGTTTAGAGGCAGAGCTCTGCAAATGAAAGAGAACAATATACATGTAGGATATACGTATTGTGTATGTGTTTTCTTCTCCCCGATATATATGCAGACATTTATAGACTCTGACCAAAATGAGTCCATGTATCTCTGACAAAAAGGCAGAACAGCATAATGAATAAGAGCAAGGTTTGGGAACCATTCTGCCCGAGTTCAGATCCTGACTCCATCACTTACCAGTTCTGTAACCTTAGGCAAAATATTTAACTTTTCTGCATCTCATTTTTTTCTCATCTACTACTAATAATAGCAACCATCCCATAGAATGATTAAATGGATTAAATGAGTAGACAGCTGAAAAGCATTTAGAAAGGTGCCCAGAACTCCATGAGTGCACAATAAAGTTGGTAATTATTATTATTATTGTCACCAATATTCTGTGTGACTTCTTGCAAATCACTTACAATTCCAGGGCCTCAGTTCCCACTCCCCAGCAGCCTTGCAGGGGTTCCCAGGAATGAGGTTCCCATGGAATTCTAGCATACTATGTTTCACTCTGTTCAGGTCATTTTCAATCTTGTGATTTTTCATCATGAACTTATCAAACAGCAGCTAAAGCAACATTCTGGATTTTCAGAAACAAGCACCTCCCCCCACAAAAGATAAGTCAACAGACAAGGAAACTGAACTAGTAATGGATCATTTATATTAAAAAATCCATGTGTGGGCTTCCCTGGTGGCGCAGTGGTTGAGAGTCCGCCTGCCGATACAGGGGACGCGGGTTCGTGCCCCGGTCCGGGAAGATCCCACATGCCGCGGAGCGGCTGGGCCCGTGAGTCATGGCCGCTGAGCCTGCGCGTCCGGAGCCTGTGCTCCGCAACGGGAGAGGCCACAACAGTGAGAGGCCCGTGTACCGCAAAAAAAAAAAAAAAAATCCATATGCAATAGTTTGAAACCAAAGTAATTCTGTAAATGTGAATTTTTCAAAACGAGGGAAAAGGGGAAAAATCAGAAATTGGGCATTTAATTTCTTGAAATGAATTATGTCCTGATCAAGCAGTGCTTGCAACATGAATGGTACAAACATTCAAAGAGGGAGATAGGAAGAAAATGAAAACCAATTTTATAATCTTGCTTAATAAAGTAAATTCATCATCACTCATTAATAGTTAACTCGGATGTCTGAAAATAGTGAGGCGCAAACTTATTCTGGGCCCAACTACTTTATAGAGAAATAATTAAAAAATGGAAGATGACGGTTTCCAGAAGTTAAATTTCTTGGTGTATGTCACCAAGTTTACTTCTTTCTTCCCATAAAGATGATTTGCTGGATATGAATGGAAACTTTCCCTTTTGGAATCCCCCATCTGTCACTGTATAAATTGGATTCAGAGAAAGTAATTTGGTTGCTGCAAATAGGATTTCAGCACCACAGGTAGGCTAGGCAGTAGAACAAGGCAATTCTCAGAAACTAAGACCCAGTTTCAGGAAAAGAGCCATTTTAGGGAAGAATAGGGAGAGAAACCTAGCAAATATTTTAACTCAAAACCAAATTATCCTCAAACAAGACACATGCATTTCGTGAATTTCCAAGAAGCATCAATTACTTCAATGGTTGCTAATGCTTTTTAGCTGTTATGATGTCACTTAATATACTTTAACAGCTATAGCTGAAAAAGCAGGACTAGATAGGAAAAAGAAAAACAGCTAATGATGGATATGCACAATGCAGACGTAGCCTAGCTTGTTGACAACCTGAGCAAATGATAAAACTTATCCCAGTGAGATTTCTTGCCTGTGTTTGGATTTAGAGTTACCAGGAAGATAAAGCTGGAAAGAATTTTAGAAGACATCTAATTCAATCTTTCAGCTCTAGCGTGAATGTCCATTATGATATTCCTCAAAAGTAGACTTTCATCTTGACTAGAATACACCCAGTGGTATTTTCCAGAACAAGCCATCACATTATGTAATGTGGACTCTGAGAAAGTTCTTTTAAAACTGAGTATAAATTGATCTCCTGGGAACTTTAACACTTTAATCCTAGATTTACCTCTTTAGACTTTCTCTATAATTACTAAAATGCATTTATTCAATTATTCAATAGCTGTCTACTGAGCCTCTGTCACACATAAGCCACTCTTTCAAAACCTGTATGGGGGGGTGGGATAGGGTAGGAGGGAACGAGACGCAAGAGGGAGGAGATATGGGGGTATACGTATAGCTGATTAACTTTATTATACAGCAGAAACTAACACACCATTGTAAAGCAATTATACTCCAATAAAGATGTAAAAAAAAAATTATAGATGAATAACCTAACAATTCAGTGCCTCTATCTTTAGTTGTACAGGTTGTGCAGTGCACGAATCTGGGTGTATATTCACATAGATTCAAATGCACCATTGTGTACAGCAGTCCAGCTTTGGAAGACAGTTTTCAATTACTGCAAATTCACTTATGTAGTTGTTTCACTTAGGTCACATTTTCCTACTTTAGTCATAAAAATAATATTAAGTATTTTATCAAAAGTCTTGTTAAAAATCCCAAATATAGAAAATCAGTAAGATTCTCCTCTTTCCCACTTCAGAAGGAAAGTTACCAATGGAAAAAAATAGGTTAGTTTGGCATAATTTGTTCTTGACAAACACTGGTTACCTCTTTGTAATTGCTTTTTACTTTTCAAGTCATCTATTGTCATGTGATAGATAATTTAGTTTTGAATTTTGTTGAGAATTGACATTACGCTTTCACACTTTTCTGAAGCATATTATTTCAAATAAAAATGTCAAACAGATTTTAAAAACTTCCAGAGAGAATATAGAAATTATCCACAGAATTAGTTAAAATCTAGAATTTCTACCTTGTTTAGTAGTTTAGATAAACTTTTTGCTTTTCCTGCCCCCAGAAAAATATAAGGATTTATTAGGATAATATGTCAATGTAGTCCACTTGTTACAAATTATTTGTGTTAGTTTCTGATTTTTGAGTTAGGAAGAGATGTACACATGACACAAATAAATAGGTAATAAAAAATTCATATGAAGATTGAAAAATTTTTAAAAATACCTGTATAGGGGATACCACAATTTTAAAAAATAGCTGTTGCCCTCAGCTGCTTATAGAGACAAAAGAGAGGGATGCAATTAGTTTTAGCACAGGTCACTTTTATGGTACAAGCTACAAGGGAAACGCGAGCAAGATTTCATTATTTCAGTGGAGAGAGGAATCACTTCTTCCTAGGGTTTACAGAGGAGGCTTCCCGGAGGCAAGAGAATCAATAGCATGGGCAAGGGCAAAGGTGAGACGCTTTAGGTTTTGATGCCTCCTGGATTTCTAGCTTGTGCATTAAGACGGAGAACGCTGAAAATGTTCTGTTACTGCATATGGGCAGTTTTTGACATATGGGCCTGTCACGAACTGTCATAAACCAGTAACGGATAGACTTCAACCTGGTCACTTACCTGCCTGTGGGGGACAAAAAACACTAACCTGGAAATGAGTTATTACGTTCTCTACCGTTGCACTATGTGTATTTGTGTGTGTGTATATGCATGTGTGTCTAATACATGTTTGTATCTCTGTGTGTATGTGTTTATATGTTTATAGACATATAAATATATGTCTGTGTGTATGTGCAGATACGTATGCATGTTTATGGTGTGAGGTGCTGCTAAATTGACAAAGGGTGACATATGTCACCTTATCAGTCATCTCTGGATGTACTGTAACCCCTCCTGGAGGAGAACCAAATGGGCAAGTCCCAGATGGATGGAGCATTAGCAACTGATGTTTTAACCTTGACTAAAATGGAGACTATCTGCCCCACTGATTTCAGGTGGCAGAAATGAAGTGGTGCTCCCTTCAGGGGAATGAGGCAAGGCTCCAGCATGGTGCGAAGTTTGCTTCTGATTCCACAAGGAACCAGCCCTTTAGAGAACTGGAAGCTTGCATTTTAAACCTGACAACTGTTATGTCTTTTGTATTTTCTGTAATTATTGCCTTTTTGTTCTCTGAGTATTAAAGTTCTTTTTCAAATGTCAGCCTGTCTCAGCTGAGCAAAGGAAAACAAGAAAAGTTGTTTCAATTCATGCATTTGCAGTTTTCAAGGGGGAACAAGGCTCCCTGGAGCCTGATGTAGTAGAGGCCACAATAATCTAATGGAGAAGCCCCCAGAGAAAAAAGACATTTAAGGGAAAGAAGCTGGATGTGCCCATAACTAGCCACCCTCTTCACATAGACAACTGTCTGAACTTTTTTTTATATTATGAGATATTCTATATTTTCTAACATTTTCAAAATTAAACTTTTTGTTGAGGAAAATTGCCTGTGCATTGTAGAAAAGAATAGAAAATGCAGTTAAGCATAAAACAAAAGATCAAAATGAGCCATGATTCTCTCACCTGAACACTGGTAACATTCTGGTGTTCCCCGCTACACTTCGTTGTACAAATGTACATACATCTTGGCACAAAAGTGGAACTAAATGGAAGTCAGTATTTTGATTTTTTACCTTTATTATGTCATAACCATTTTTCTATCGTTGACACTTTGATGGTAGCATTTTTAGTTATAGCACAGCATTCTACAATGTAATCACCTCTCAATTGTTAGGCATTTAACTTGGTTCCATTTTTATAGATTTAATATGACATTATAACTATACTTTATTTTCATTAGAAATAAGGGAGGGGAGGTGAAACAGTGCTTTATAGCTCACATCCTTTTCTTTTCATCTAAACTTTTCATTGCAGATCCTGAGTCTACTTCAAGCATACCTTAGAGCATGGGTGGGCAAACTCTTTCTACAAAGGGCCAGACAGGAAATACTTGTGGCTTTGTGAGCCATACAGTCTCTGGTACAACTTCTCATCTCTGCCGTTCTAGCATAAACACAAAAGCAGCCATAGACAATATATAAACAAATGGACATAACTGTGTTTCAATAAATCTTTATTTACATAAACAGGCAGTGGGCTGGATTTGGACTGTGAACCAGGATTTGCTAACCTCTGCCTTATAGGGCACTTCTCATGTTCAGAGTCTTACCTCCAACCTGTATATGATCTGTTCTACCATTGGCTTAATATAACCCAGCACTCTTCCAGGCCTGGAGAAAGCAAAGGTAAAGTAGACACAGATTCTCTCCTTGTGGAATTTAGTATTCAGTAACACTGAGCTGAGAGCAAAATTCTAATAGGGATATGTGCAGCCAAGTTTTGGGATACAGCATTTAGGACTATCTTCATAGTTAGGATCACAGAAACATGACGATAATTCCCAGTAATACTTCCTGCTACCTCAGTCACACAAACTCAATCTGGGAACCCTAATATGCAAAAAGAAAACACAGTAATTGACCAGAAAACAGAAGCCACAGAACTCTAGTACATTTCTTGGAACTCACTAGTGTGACTCTGAGCAAAATCTTTAACTTCTCTAAGCCTCAGTTTACTCATCTGTAAAGTAGGGATAACAATGGGGCTGAGTGAGGATTAAGTGAGGTGATACCTGAGAGGTGTCTGGCCAGTACATGGGTAAGTTCACAGTAAATGTCATCTATTTTTTTTTTGCGGTACGCGGGCCTCTAACTGTTGTGGCCTCTCCCGTTGCGGAGCACAGGCTCCAGACACGCAGGCTCAGCAGCCATGGCTCACAGGCCCAGCCGCTCCACGGCATGTGGGATCTTCCTGGACCGGGGCGCAAACCCGTGTCCCCTGCATCGGCAGGCAGACTCTCAACCCCTGCGCCACCAGGGAAGCCCTGTCATCTATTTTTATTGAGAGGAAAAGAGCTATCTTTGGGGTCTTACAAAGATAGATGCCTATAAAATTAGGCAATATTCTTCATTCATGTGTTCACTTAACATGTTTAAATTATTTTGTAACAACACATAGAAAGAACATACTTGTCTGGGACAAGTCACAACAGGGGCAAGAAAGAAAAATATAAAATGTGGGCACCAGAACTGAAATCTGGAGATCCAAAGTCATTTATAATGACTTGCCTCATATTGCCTTATTCTTCACACATATAAAGGTATTTTGTACGTACTATGCCTGACTGGGTTTGTGCAACTCCTCATACTTCTCAGTCCTGTTCCCCGCCCCTCTCAGCTCTTGCCTCTCTTCCAAGAGCAGTGGAAGCAGCAGCATACATCATTCTCATGGTCATAAAACTCTGGCCACATCCAGCATGGCCTCCTCTCTTAGCGTCTCCCTGGGGGTGAGACTCACAAGGGTCTTGTGCCAGTTTATACCCCCCAATCCAAATGATGACTCTTGTAGCTGCCAGGAGGGCAGGTGACATAACTCAGAAGTATGGGGGAGTTAATGTCTTACGGGGAAACCTTTTACAAGTGAGAGACAGGAGACCAAATGAGGGGCCGGCAAATAGCCTGCTCACTCTTCCTCCATCTCTCAGGCTGTTCTGAATTTTCAACCCAACCCCCATTGAAGAGTTAACACTGAAGTATATGTTACATATCAACTGTGCCTCAGAATCTACTGTCCAGGAAACCCTGGCTAAGACACGCGTAGTATTTCCTCTAATCCTCAGGACAATCTGAACAGCAACCCTGTGACAAAGATGACATTTCTCTCTTACAAATGAGGAAATGTCTTACTTCTAGAGTGAAGTGGCTTGACAAGCAAGTCAAAACTGAACCCAACAACTTGACGCTTAATGAATTTCCACAACACTAAGCTGTTCTTAACATCATGTGCTTCCAAGGGGGCTTCATAAACCTTATAAAGCTTCAGGGTGAAAAAGAAAGCTCACTCGTTTGCTTCTCTTAACCTCATTCCATACCAGCCAAGGGCTCAGAGCCAGGGTTCATGAGAAAAACTCAATTTTCCACCTGTTTTAAGGAAAGACTGTACTTCAGTCTCCCACCTGTGTGTTTTTCTCTACTACTCACACAAACACTTCTGACACTTCTGGTCACCAAATGTGGGGACAGTTTTCCCCACAACAGCAAGCAAGTCTCTGACACCAGCTGGGGATCCTACAATTAAACTCCATTAGGATGCAATCCACCCAGAGATTGCATCAGACCCCACAGATTAAGGGCTCAGTCCCACGAGACTGCTAGAGTTAGTGACGGAAGTAGCCTCAACCAAGGAAGGACAGGGGTTGGTGGATAAACACCTTGGCTTCCTTGTGCCCTGTGTAGGTCAATTCTGAGACCCTGTGTAGGTCAATTTTACACAGACTCTCAGAGGGTCCCCAGGAGGACTGAGCCCCACTTGCCCACACTGGTGACCCACTCACTTATGAACCCCTTCTCAGCTCACCTCCCTTATCTCACTTCCCATCCCCTCACTGTGCTTCCTAGGATGAACTCCCACTGCACCCTGTGCACCAAAATCTTTGCCCCAGGCCCAGCTTGGCAGACCCCTATCTTCCCTATCTCAGAGAAAAGTTTAAAAAATAATAAAAAAGGATAGTCATGAGCTCCACTGATAAACTCCAGGAGAGTCAGGGCTGTTTTGCTCACCTCTGAATACCTGGCACTGAGCACAGTACCTGGTATGTAACAGATTTTGAATGAATATTCGTTGAATGAACAAATGAATGAATAAATGATGAAGTTGACCTCACCCATCGATGCTCATGAAGAATTTCCACTAAGACACTTGACAAATCTAACATGCTCAATAGATGTCAGGGGTCCATCACTTCTCTTTTGTCCACTCCTTCTCTTTGGGTCTGTTCCTGGTGGTTTTGGAGTGGCTGAACAGGACCCAGAGTCCTCGTGACCTTTCCTCTAGATACCTCACCTCCTATCTTCCCCAAAACCTCAACCCCTAAGAAGTTTTTAAAAAACTCATCACTGTCTGCCACTTTCCTGCTCTGAATTTCTGTGCTGTCTGCACTCACCTTTTAATGTAATAGCACTGATTAGTGGCTACAGCAAAAAAACAGTTACAATGGTGCCAGTCAACACCTTATGAGGTTTTCCATGGTGCTTAAAAAAAAGCCATAAAGGATTCCTGAGCTTTTTCTCCTTTCTGCCTCCAAGATGTGTAGCCAATTTGGTGATTTCCTATATGCCAGGAGAAAGAAAAGAAAAGAAAAAGAGAGAGAGAGAGAGAGAGAGAAAGAAAGAGAGAGAGAGAGAGAGAGAGAGAGAGAGAGAGAGAGAAAGAAAGAAAGAAAGAAAGAGAAAGAAAGAAAGAAAGAAAGAAAGAAAGAAAGAAAGAAAGAAAGAAAGAAAGAAAGAAAGAAAGAAAGAAAGAAAGAAAAAGAAAGAAAGAACTATCAAGTATTGGGAAGAAACGTGAAGTTCAATAATGCACTATTTCATTAGATTTGGCTTTCCAGTGAAATCTGAAAGTGGTTACAATATAGCTGGAATAAAAGTACCATGGTTTGCCAAAGGACAAGACTACCTTGTAGAGTTCATAACTGCTATCTCCCAATGTCAGGCAGTGCTTCCAAAAAACAAACAAACAACAAAAACCCTCCCCAGAAAGCAGTAGTGCTTACAGGTTGTTGTGTCAGTAAGTGTCTTTTATCTGAGAAATCCAGAGGGAAGGACCTTTGCATCTGGCCTTCTTGGTTTACAGATGAGTCACTTGAAACACAGAGAGATGGCCACTCGCTCAAAACACACACAGCACATCATCAGCAAGCTGAGGCAGGCTCTTCGACCTTCTGATTCTTCCTGATGCTTCTTCACTACATGCACTTAGCATTTATCAACAGGGGGAAAATTGTTATATAGGAGGTATGGTGTAGGTATGTATGTAACTGAGTTTTTGTGGTTTATTTTCCAGGGTTTATGTCAATTTATTCCAGGTTTCCAAGGATCGTATGTTTATGAAACCAGCTGCACTTTTCCCCTAAACTAAGAGCCTTCTTAATCATGTATGCCTCATTCTAGTTTCTTTGTCTCACATTTTAGGGACCATGAGTCTACTCAGTATAGATCTTCTCCTGGTAATGTCTTTTTCTGAGTCTGTTCGTCCTGTCAACAAGCTGAGGAAGCTGAACAAGTATAATCACTAATGTGTATTTTAAATGGAAAACCCTGTGCTCCTGTAGTTCTGGTGGCAGTTATCATTCAGCAGCATGGGCTTTTCTTGTCCACTGTTGTTTGTCAGTGTCCAACCTATACCACTAAACCATATTTCCTTCATCTAAGATAATGCAGGATAGTAGGTATGCTTGTTGGGTGGATGAATGGATTGATGGGAGGATAGAAGATTGAAAGAATCTACCTTCAGAAGAAGGGGACTTCCTATGCTAAATTGTTATCATAAATAATATTGGTATGGTAAAGCAGAGAATCTCAATAATTTACATGTATGAAAGTTAGAATCTTAGATCCACATGTGTTAGTTTACTCATTATACTGATCTACACGTTCATTCATTCACAAATTCATACTCCACACATTTCAGTTATCCTTCCATTTAATCACTCATTCATTCATTATTTACTGAATTAACCCACTCAGTCAACATTTACTGAGCACTAACTATACAACATTCCTTCACCAAACTAGCTTACTTCTTACATGGTTTATATTCTAAATTATACCAAAAATGAACAATAAAAACTTAATTGGCTTGAAAAGAAAACAAAATCGGATTTCATGGTGTTCACATAGGTCTTTCTAATATTAGTAAGCCAACAGATATAAATTAAGCTACTAATCAATGCCTAACATAATTATTATTTATAATAAAACACCCAACAAAAATATATATTTCAGAACAAAGAACACATGCCAGAAAATTTTGGGTCAAGTTTAGCCAAGACATCTTGTGAGTGACTGAATGAATTCCCTCTGGAGATATTCAAGCCCAGACTTAATGGTCACCTACAAGTATTCCTCTAGATTAGTTGTTCCTAAGAATGCTGAGTTCAGTAGTTGCTTTAAGAGGCTAATAAAATATGTTGGTCATCTCCTAAGAAAAGTCTATACACATTCACACAAACACACACATTTTTGCTTATAATTTCAGAGAATCCACGTATTACCTGCATTCCACTCATTAACCCTAGGTTAAGCACACCTGTTCTGGAAAGATTCCAGCACTTGCTGAGAGGCTGGAATAATTCATCTTTGAGGTCCTCAGAGCTGTGAGAGGCCATATTTCCTCTATCTAGGATAAACTTCTTTATTCCCTCTACCCCCATATTAATGCTTCTAAAATTGGAATGAGTTTTTCAAATCAACATGTACGTTTAATGCAGTGGGTTTTTTGTTTGTTTTCTGAAGAGCTTTCATTAAATCAATGTGGCAATCTGACAATCAATAGCATCTCTGAAGAAAGAGAACAGTACAGTATTTATTGTGTTTAGTATTGTTAAACATAAAAGTAAGAACAAGGTCTCTGCCTTCAAAGAGTTTGCAAACAAAAATCTAGACCTGTGGAAGCAACCTAAGTGTCCATTACAGAAGAATAAACAAGATGTGAGATATATAAACAATGGAATATTACTCAGCCATAAAGAAGAATGAAATAATGCCATTTGCAGTAATATGGATGGACCTAGAGATTATCATACTAAGTGAAGCAAGTCAGAAAGAAAAAGACAAATACTGTATCATATCACTTATACATATCTAAAATAAGATACAAATGATTCACAAAACAGAAACAGATTCACAGACATAGAAAACGAACTTCCCAAAGGGGAAGGTGGGGAGAGAGATAAATTAGGAGTATAGGATTAACAAACAGAAACCACCATAAATAAAAAGAGATAAACAACAAGGATTTACTGTATAGCCCAGGGAACTATATTCAATATCTTGTAATAACCTATAAGAGAAAAGAATCATCAAAAAACTGAGATATGTCTCCGAATCACATTGCTCTACCCTGAAACTAACATAATATTGTAAATCAACTGCACTAAAAAAATATATAGATCAATGTTTGTGAAGTAGACCATTAATCTAGCAAGTAATCATCTGTGATGCAGACACTTTTCAGAAGAAATGGATATCAGTACAGGTGAGAGAAAAAGTCAAAAAGGCTTGAGATGGAGCAAGTAGCTATGAACTGAATCTATTAAAGGGACTGGCAGGGTTGGAGAGGGTCTAAAACATTTAAAAATATTCAGCCCAATTGTATGGTTGTGTGAGAAAGACAAATTAGTATTTAAATATGCCAGCAATTTATTTTAGCTATAGGAGATGAGTTACTAAAATTATCATTGAACTTATAAAAATGATGGAATCGGGAAGGATGTCAAAAATCTGCTCTGCATTCTACAGTGAAGCTAGACCGTGTTCTTCATGCCGGTCTGCCTTTGTTTTGAGAGACCACTTTGATGAGTCATTCAGTTACAGATATTTCAGGCAAGTATCTACCGATTCTTCTCAGAAGACCCTTAAACAGTGACATATTCCAAATGTCTCAGGCCAAGCATTTGGTTTATGAATATGAAAAATTGTCATTCATGGGAGGCACAGTTGCCCCCCTGCAAAGTTTATTATATTTTACTGAGTGCCACGTTCTTCCGTCCCCATTACAGGAAGGGACATTTGAGTCTAGATCAGAGTAAAGACTGAGCTGGGGTCTCTTATCTTTGGGGGACCAATAGGTACCTGCAGTGTGGCTGCAGACCAGGCTCCCGGGAGAGAGGTGACGATTGGGAAACCTCCTGTGGGGGGTCACAGTAAATAGATTTTACAGCTGTTATTCCCAATGTTTAATTTCACATCTCCACCATCTTTGTACTGTAATGCTTTCTACTTCCTAGCTTTTTAGAAAGTGCTATCAATTCTTCAATCTGACATTACCTTTTGCTAACTAAGAGAGGGCCTCCATTCTTGCCTGGGTCAAAGTATATCACAGAGAGTAGCATGGTATGAAGAAATTTTTTAAGCTGCAAGAGGGGACTGATGGATAAGTCCAGAGCAGGAGCTGATAAGCATAAATCAGAGCAAGTGTGAAAATTCCCAAAACAGACCTATAAATGCATAGGGAGGCATGTGGACTTTCCACACTCAAGGACAGGGTTCACTTGATATTAGTGAAGTACTAAAGAGAAACATGACTCTTTCAGGACCTCTGCGCTGGGAAGCAGTAAATATGTTTGTGGTTTTTTGGGAGCCAGGGTCCTTAGATGCTCTATAACTTACAGGAGACATGCTCTCCTCAAAGTACTCTGACTGTCCCCGCATATTAGGTACGACTGAACTAGATGTTGACGATGGTAACAATTAGACAGTTTAAAAAAGAGAAGAGATTTTACAAGAAAATGAGATTTTCTCAAAATACACATTTTAAATGCACTAAGGAAAACACTTTGGAAGGCCGACTACATGTTTGATAATGATTAGATGTAATTAGACTTTAAGACATATGATATTATGCTCCTTGAATCACGAGCTTTTGGTTCCAATGTTCTCCGAGCAAATCAGATAATGCAGCTGCCCTAGGGAGCCTATACTTTGAGGAAGGTTGCAAAGCCCTGGACACCTGGCTAAGTAAGAGCCATTTATCATTTTACGCTTCTATGGCATTACAACATGCCAAGCACTAAAAGTGGAATTAATCCTAAGAGGATAATCAGAGATATATATACAAAAGTGGATGAATAAGGATGTTCATCTCAGGTTACCTGTAACAGTGAAAACAACCTAATATCTAATGTGTGGGATTCTTTCACTAAATTACAGCATATCCATGTGATGAAATATAATACATCCATTAAAAATTGTATTACATCAAAATGTTAATAGGAAAAAAAATATGTTAATAGGGACTATCATTAATAGTGATGATGATGACTGCTCTGGATGGGTTTTTTTGTTGTTGATTTTTTCTTTGGTGGTTGTTTCGGTTGTTTGCTTAGCAAGCAAAACAGCAAAACTTGTCAAAATTGAGATAGAGAAGAATACTTGTGCTCTGATAAAAACCACTCTATGTTCCTACATAAAAAAGGAAGTTATAAAATGGTATTTGTAGGACAAGGCCACCTAAAATACAGATATGTACAGAAAACATTTAAATAGCATGTAGTAAAATATTGCTGAGTAATTATATTTATTATACTCCAATTTCTCTTTTGTTGCATTTCTCAGATTTTCTCCACTGAGCATGAGTTAATTTTTTAAGTTATTAAAAAAACAGAACGAAATGGTGGTAAATTTCATCATCAGGCCATTTCTACTTTAACAAGGAGTCCTGTCTAAAGTTTGGATATCCATATTTGGCAGTCCCATTTAACCCTTTGCAATGTTTTAGAAATTGTCAGCCATCATTTGGGGACAGTACTCTCTATCACCCACTGAGAGGCCTAATTTAGGTTTGTGGTGATATCTGCACTAAGTAGTGTGTGTGTGCATGTATACACATGTATACATACAATGTATATATATATATATATATATATATATATATATATATATATAAAAAACACACACAATGACAAATGCTACCTTGATTCTCCCAATAAGCCTCCAGGTGTTCAGTAATTTAGCAGAAAGAAGCTTCCAAATCTATTAACGGCAATCATCTCCAAGAGCAACACAAAGTAAGAATAAGAGGTAAGGCTACACAGATTACAGGTAAAAACAAGAGTTGGCCAAATTTGGCTAGTGTTGGTTTGTGGGTGTAGAATTTTTAAATTATCAGTTTTAATGTGTATGTGGTTAATCTCTACTGTGAACCCCACTACTGCTCCAGCCCCTCTCAGGGTCCTTCACACTCCCCTGTCTTTTCCTCAGCTCTGGAAACTCTCTTGCCCAGGAAAGTCCACCTCCTCTTTCTTTCCACTGTGAGAGCCTATTTAATAAGGTCACTCAACACAACACCGAGGGTATCAGGTGAAGAACCATGAAGAAAATGATGGCACACAGCACCAGGCAATTTGAGGAGCCCGAAAAAAGTGCTTTTTACCGCACTGCAGACAAGGTTGAAGGAAACTAACAACACAGCACAGTACTCCAAGCCTAACAACAGAAGGAAGGCTTATAGGGAAATCCAGGGTTTGTGGCACCTGAAGTTAACTCACTCACTTGATTAATAAAAAGAATACAGTATTAATACTATAAATGAATGTTTTCAAATAGGAAAATAAATTACAGTACCTTACAAGTTTAAACAAAGCTTAGACAACTTCCACAAAAACTACAAAAGCTAGAAAAATAGCATACTTACATAAATTAATTGCCTGATGAAACGCTGTATTATTTTTTCCTTAAATTTGTGGCTGCATATTGACTACCTTGTCAAATGACAATGATTTGCTTCATAAATTGTTATTGGTAATGATAGGTAAATTGTTACAATTTAAATCTAAATTGAGAAAACCTATAAGCATCTTTTTCTTATTTACTTCAGTTCCATAACTTGTTTTAGGTAATGTCCTATAAATGGTTAGAATGACTTTGAAATTATTACGGGAAAATGTTTACCAGGTTTCTTTTAATATGCTGTATAAGATTTGGAAGAATTTTCCACAGACAAGCTTTTGGCTGTCTGTATTTCAAACCTTACTTCTCCTCCAGGACCCAGTTACTTCTGTATCAGGCACTGTCAGACATGTCACAATTCAACTTCTGGCCAGGCATTTTCTTATGGTGATGCCAGATGAACCAGTACAATGAATTATAGAAGTACTTCTGGAAGCCATTCTTCTACCAGGAAGACTACCCATAATTATTCACAGAAGTGACTGTGAACCCCGTAACAATGATGCCCCACTCAATCCAAACTAAATGTGTACCCAACTCATGCTCCCCTTAATGAGATCCCTCAAATTCTCAGGGTCACCCCACATTACCTGACACAAAAGGAAGTATTACAAAGGGATATCGGAGTAGAAAGCGACAGTAGTCTTACACAGTATGAGTTGAATTATCTACATGAGTTTTTCTTTGGTGCATAATAAATTAATCCAATATTAGCAGCTTAAAACAACACCCATTTATTAGTTCACAGTTCTGTAAGTCAGAAGTTCTCTGAATTTTCTGCTCAGGATATCACACGGCTAAAATCAAGGTACCAGGCTGAGTCCCCACCCGGAGGTTCTGGGGAGAAACCTGCTTCCAAGTTTATTCAGGTTGTTGGCAGAATTTTGTACCTTACAGCTAAAGGTCCTTGTTAATGGCTATCAACTGGGGGCTTCACCACTTCCTTAAAGGTGGCTGCATTTCTTCCCACGTGACCCTCTCCATCTTCACGCCAGCGATGGTACATCAAATCCCGTGCCTACTTTAAATCTTTCTGCCTTCCTCTTTTGCCACCAGTTGTAGAAAGCTCTCCACAGCTAAGGGCTTGTGTGATTAGATAAGTCCCGCCCAGAAAAACTCCCTATCTTAATGCCAACTGTGCCATATAATGTTACATAATCACAGAGCAGTATCTCATCATATTTACAGGTTCCAGCGGGATCATTTTTAGAATTCCGACTCTTACAAGATCTTATTTTAGCAAGGTATCCAAAAACACATGACCATGACCATATCGATACATCGGGGTCAGGGAGTCCCTCCCAAGGCATGGAAGGGAAGGGCACTGAAAGAAGAGGGAGTTATTACTGGAACTCAGAGAGTATACATGAATGGAGCTGTGCTTTAGGGGAGGGATGCAGTCAACTTATAGTGACTCAGCACTAACGGAGCCTAAGGAATAAGCACCCCAATTTCACTACCCTAGGATCTACTTGTTGGTTCCTTCCATTCACCAAACCCATGGAAATCAGAAAAAAGAAGAGCCCATTGGTACAATCAATGCATATCAGCCTCCCTGGGCACAAAGGAAGGTGGAGGAATCAGAAAATGGATCTAAAGGCAGATGAAGACATCCAACGCATTGACGGGTCTCTTCTCTAGTGTTTTAGTTCCTACTGACTGATGCTACAGTGTTGGCACCCACTCGTACTCTGCTTTCTAGTCCTTGAATTATTGTGTAGGTAGATAGGGACATCCCTAGCTCCAGATTGTAAATTAAATGACAGAAGAAGGCATAACTTACTTCGCTCCCACAACCCACAGCAAAAAGAGCATTTTGTGGAGCTCCTGAAGAGCAGGATCTGCAGTAGATAATCATTAAATTCTTGACTGTCAGCACGGTTCACGGCACATAATTAAGATATGACTTATCATCCAAACAGGGACACTTCTGACGGTGTTAAGGGATGCTATTTATAATTATACTGGGTCAAGAAATATTAGCTGGGGGCATCCCAGATAAGGTAGGATATATGGTTACTCAAGTCACAGTGGAAGTTTGTCAAACATGCAGATCAATAAATGAAGGAAAGGGTAGAAGGAAAGCTTTACTGGAATGTGCCATTACTGCCCCGTATACCTGTGCTCTCTTCCCGTGTTCTATCCGCTAACCCTTGACCTTTATTATCACCTATTTATCCCTGACCTTTCTCTGGAGTTCTAGACTGCAAGGACAAAAATATCTTCTAATTCAACATGTCTGTAACTAAGGGTAATACTTTCCACTCAGTTATACTGTTCCCCTGTCTTTCCTATATTTGCAAATAACACCATGAACTCTGAGTCCTCAAAGTTTTATTGGACACCTCCCTATCTTACCCCAATAACTCCCATTCAATCAGGTTTTCAAGTTTTGTAAATTCTTTCTCCTCTCATGTTGTCTATTTTATTCTCTCCCATATTACTGTTACTACCCTTTCCAGGTTTCTATCAGATTTCTATCATGCAACTTACTACTACAGCCTCTTAACTGGTCTCCCACTTCCAATCTCTCACATCTTCAGTCTAACTGTGACCCTGGCACTGAAATCAGTCCACAATATAAATGGGATTATATCATGAAGTTTCTATGATGAGTGGAGGGCCTGTAAAACAAAATCAAGTCTCCCTGGATTGACATTCAAGGGCGCCCATAATCCGGCTCAATCCTACCTTGTCAGCTTCACCCACCACTCTCTCCTCCAGATATCCTACATCACCAGACTTTGCCTAATGTACATTCACACGTCTGGGCATCTACAACTACAAGGGATTCCTAACTTCCTTTTTAATGCTATAGTGGTTCTGATTTGTGTTTGCCAATTTCTATGGTGCAAATACTTTCACTATGGCCAGTTCCAAGCCACCAGTGGGATGTCAGTGAATGCAGATTTGGGGAGAAACGTGCACATTCAGCGCTCAGGAGTGAGCTCTGGTACATCACCACTCCTTTTGTCAGCTTCTAGAAATCCTACACATCCTTCAAGAGCCACATCAAGTGATGGCATCTTCTAGAATATTCCTATATTTCCACCTTTTATCCCAACTCTGGATCATTTAGAATTACCTTAGCCCTCTTCACATGACTTGCACAGATTTATAGGACATTTTTCATTCTATCTTAAATCCTAGCAAGCATGTTAGCTGACAATAAATCTCATCTAAAATGCATGATGATTCCCTCCTTGACACATTGCAGTTTGCATTGCTCAAGCCAATAGTCTTTAGAAGCAGCAGCTCTGCTTTAGATTCAGGACTATTTCACTAATTACCATGGTTGGACTTTCATTACTTTGTGAAGAAATCTTTAAGATACAACATAAATAGCATGTGTTTCCTCTATCCTTCCATTCTGTGCCCAAGAGTCAAGAGCACATGAGATACCCTGAGGCCAAAAGAACTTGGCTTTCAGAATCATGGGATGCTACTGACTCAGGAACTCAGAATCACAGGAGCGGACAAAATGATCTCAAATTCAGCTCACGAAAATAACTTTTCCCTGAAGTTGTATAGTGCAGGCCACCTCCCTCATGTAACACCTTATGTAATCCAAAGAGTACATGTTTGAAGAACAACAGATCTGAATTAAAGCCCTGGCTCTATCACATTCTAGCTGTGTGCCTTTGGAAAAGTTACTACTCTCTCTGTGCTTCCATTTCCTCGTGAGTAAAAAGGAAGCAATAATTCCTAACTCACAGAACTGTTGTAGTATTAAATAAGATAATGTTTATAGAGTATTTAATACAGTAACTAGGCCCCTACTCAGTTTGGTGCACATCATGTTAGTAGTTATAATAATGGCTTTTATAATTCATATGCAATATTAGCAACTCCGGTGTGAAAAGTATCATTCACTTTCTGCCCATGACTATTTATGCCATACCTGTCCTGGCATCAAGGGGCATCTGTAAAACAAGCATGTGTATTACTTTTGTTCTCATGATTCTTGAGCATCATTATATAATCTCTGTGGTTAATGTACAGGTGGTAGCTGCAGTTATTATCATTAGATTTTCCTTTAATCTCTTTTTTATAATTCAGTTGCCTTTAGTTGTATATTAAATAATTTTGCTTTGCTCACATGACTATTCCCTTTCTCCTTTTATGAACTCCTTTAAAAATCAACCCTCAATAGGTCCTTGATGGTTTTCTATTTTATATACAGTAGTGTGTATACGTTAATCCCCACCTACTGTATAGCACAAGGGACTATACTCAATATTTTGTAACAACCTATAAGGGAAAAGAATCTGAAAAAGAATACACTATGTATATGTGTGTGTGTGTGTGTGTGTGTATAACTGAATCACTGTGCTATACACCTGAAACTAACACAACATTGTAAATCAACTATACTTCAATAAAATTAAAAAAAAAAAAACAAAGGCAGTGTAAGCTTGGTTCCAAAACCCAATAAAAACAATACAATTAAAAAAAAAAAAAGTGTGCCTAATTAATACCAAAACTTGAATATGTGTTCTAGGAAAATAATAAGTTTTCGAATTAGAACCTGATACGTATACCTAATTGTATTATAATTATTTGTGTGTGTGTGTGTGTGTGTGTATATATATATATATATATATGTATATACATGTAGAGAGAAAGTCATAAAACTTTACTAAAAAAAATTTTAGACTAATGTAATATAGATTCCTACCAGATGAAACTAATAAATAAGCTGAAACAAGAGAAAAAATAAAATCAACCCTCAAAAGCTGAGCTGGACTGAGCTGTTTGACCTCATTGTAATGCCTCCCTCTTCACTCTGTCAGTTATATGTATATAGGATGGTCAGCTGAATCTCACTGAGAGAAGCAGGACCCATAGGGGAAAAAAAATCTCTTGTTGGGTCAAATAATGATTCAAGTGGGGATAAGAAAAAAGAGACCTGTTCTTTTAAAATCAGTATTTTCTTTCCTTCAAACCATTCCTGGAAAGCTAGCTGCAGGTTCTCCTGATACAGTGAATAAATAGAAGGGCATCTTCCTGTAACTTTCCTGATGAGGCTTTATTTTCAGGATCCAGGAGTGTCCTTAATACACCACGAGCCTTGCTGTTGAATTGTTGTCAAAAATAAATGGCTGCAAATTTCAACTAGTTTGAAACCAAAATCATTCTTGGCAGGCGCCGTCTAACACCTCACAACACTGAGTTGGCTCAGTGCTAACAACTCCATGAAGCAGATCAATTCATTTGATTATTTTATCGTTTTTCACAACTAGTTTATCTCTGAGAGTTCACCATGGTGTCACAATATTCAAAGTTTGGTGTTATTAAAATGTGCTATTGAGGTATTTTTAAATGATCATGCCAGATGATGAGAACTACCTCCTGGGAAAATATTTTAGGCCAGTGGTTCTCAATGTTGGCCACATGTTAGAATTATATGGGAGTTTTTGAAAAATCTTATTTCCCATCCTGCATCGCAAGCCAGTTAAATAAGACTCTCTAGATGTGGGACCCAGACATCAGTATTTTTTAAAGCAACCCAGGTGATTCCAGTATGTAGCCAAGATTGAGAACGACTGCTCTAGCTTACAGTTATCATGGCCATAGGCTATGGAAGTTGTTCTCAAACTTTTTTATTTATTTGTAGCAGGGGCAATTTTTATCAAATAAAATTACAAACCGATATGATAGGCTCTGATGTAATCGTCTCCTCTGAATATGGGCTGAATTTATTGACTAGCTTCTACTGAATAGAATACTCCAGAAATAATGGGATGTCATTTCTGAGATTAGGTTACAAAAGGCTATGATTCCAATCTTTGGTTCTCTCTCTTGCTCCCTCTTGGATCACTTGCTTTGGAGGAAGGCAGCTGCCAGTTCCTGAGGCAACACTACACGAGGGTCCACATAACTGAGCTTGGAAGTGGGTTTTCTGGTATCTGCCGACAGCCATGGGAACAAGCCATTTCTTGGAAGCAGATCCTCCCCCATGTAAAGCTTTGAAATGATTGCAGAACCAACCAACACCTCAACAGCATCCCCTTAAACTATTCTGAGTCAGAACTACCCACTGAAGATCATACCCAATCTGTGACTGACAGAAACTGTGTGAGATCATAAATGTCTGTCGTTTTCTACCACTAGGTTTTAGGGTAATTTGCTACAGAGTATAGATAAGTAATACACCAGTTAAAATCTTGCTTATAGGACTTAGGGGACAGCCCCAATTCACCTCTGGGAGTCTCTGTTTTCCATTTGTCCAGGGTTTTCACAGAGCAAGGGTTGTCTGCTGAGGAAATACTGGGTCTTGCCCACTAGTCCATTCTACTCCTAGAACTGAGTAACATGAGGCTTCCATCCTCATCACAGGCTTCCAATGTCTTAGAGAGACATCATATTTGTCCTCTGCTTTTTGACTATCAGTGCTCATGTATCTGTCCTTAACTGGTGACAGCAGCATTCTTGATGTAGCCCAAGAATTTGTTGCTTCCCACAGTTTATCAAAAGCCCTGTACTAAACAGGAATGCACATGGAAGATTACTTAAGGATACACAGAACTTGCATTCCTCTTAATGTCCTCGTCCCACCCTCAGACCCAGCCAGCCCACCAGGGAGCTGTATATCTGGATGACAATCATTACTGTTGTACTTATGGAATTGACTTTATTGATATGAGATGTGGCATTACATAACACTGACAGGAATTATATAGAATATTTGCTCTTGCATTTTATAGGAATGTTGCTGAAGATGGTGTTTCTTGGAGAAGCAGCCTCTATGCAAGTCCCAAGGACGGAATATTCCTCTGGTTTTAGGAACCAGAAAAACATTGTGTTATTTTGTTCTTATGGACACAATATCTTAACTGATCACTTATCCCTCTTTACCTCAGCTCTTGGGAAGCTCAGAGCCAAATTTATAGTGGAGATCAGCAAATATATATTATCTTATTCCTGGACTCATTTTCTTTTTTTCATTTCTACCCTTCTCCAGTTTCTTCGTGTTTTGCCCTCCTTCTGTGTTATCCTTGCCTGAAAAGAAGAACGATAGGAAGGAAACAAGAAAAGAAGGAAGGACAAAAGGAAAGAAGGGAGGGAAAAAAAGAAATAAAATTGTAACAAAAAAAGAAAGAATAAAAAAGACACTATCAGTGTGCACGTCTATGTCCTTCCTAGTTTTAGAGATTTGTCTCATTTATCATAAGGCTGGGTACAGAGTAGGTGCTTAATAATGATTGTTAATACATTCTTTTAACCACTCCTTCCCTCTGGTTTTTTCTCCCATAGGTCTGGCAGAAGGACTAGCCCTGAGATTTACAACCCATCTATGAGTTCTCACAACCATGACACTGGCTATGCCACTGTTGCTTGATTCTATCAATGCACAAGCACAATTTGCATCTGTGCCAGGAATTTCTCCGTGTCTTTTATATGACACATCATGTAATCTCCACAACTATCTTCTAAAGTATCACTATTTCCATCTCACAGACGAGAAACCCAATATCAAAGCAGTTCAGAAAGTTTCCAGAGGTCACATAGATAAGTAGTGAAATCAGACTTTAAACTCGGAACTTAGAGAGTCCCCACATACTATTTTTCAGACACTACTTAAATGTCTTACAATATATACTATTTGATATTTACCCAAAAAAACCCACACATTCTGAAGCATTAAATTGCTGGTGTCTTGGAGCAACTGTCTGTGTCTGAAAGAGTGAAGAAGACGACGCTGAAGCCAGGAGAGAGAAAGTGACTCACACAAGTTCACTTCATGTTGGATCAGAGCATTAACAGAGCTCTTCCAGAGACAGGACAGTTAGCACTCAGGAATGTAGGATTCAGCTGCAGACATATCTGATTTGAGGCCCATCACCACCAATTTATGCATTCAATAAGTATTTATTGAGCAACTCCTATGTGCTGTCCTGATTTGAGTGCTGGAAACTGGGAACAAAACTGAGAATGGTGTGTTCTTTGCTTCAACAGAGGTTCCACTCTATTTTTGGAAGATAAATGAACAGATAGATAGATCAGTCTAGATTCGATTAGGTCATTTTCAAATAGAAAAAATGATTAAAAAAGAATAAAGCAAAGTCATTTGACAGAGTGAAGAGAAAGGTGACTTAGAACAATGGGATGGAGGAGGGACTCCACGAGGAGGTGACAGCTGAGCTGAACCGTGCATGATGGAAGCAGGCAGCCACATGATGACCTGGAGGAAGAATGGATCAAACTGAGGGAAGAGTATGTGCAAAGGCTCTGAGGGGAGAATGAGCCTATCTGAGGAATAGCCACTTACTGGTTGATTCTTCCTTGAGCAAGTTACTACATTTTTCCCAGCCTCATTCTCACTCCTGAAAACCAAAATAACACTTTCTTCACAGCATCTGGCATAGGGCAAGCACTCAGTAAATGTATGTTGAATAAATGAAATTGATTCTATTCTTGTTTCATTTCACCCATTGCTCAGGATCATGTCTAAAGGGGCAATCTGGGCAGTTTTACATTTTCCAGGACTCCCTCCCCCTTCTACACATTAAAAAATATAATATAAAATAAAATCCAAGTTACATTTACTCGAGAACCTTACCCAAAGAAGTTGTCCAGATGCAAAGTCAAGCTTAGCCAGGTCATCTGGGTTTGCCTCTCTGTCCTTGATCTGATCGTCTGGAATTGCTCCCTGAATATTTGCTGTCTTAACATGCCTCTCTCCAGATGCAGGGCATTAATTCCGAATCAGCTCCCCGCCCCACTCCACCCCCCGCCACTTTACTGTCAGAGGTTGTCATTTGCAGAGCAGGTGATGGAAAGACTGAGTGATGAATGGCAGTCCTTTTAGAGCCCATCAGCTTCATTCTCGAAGCAGACACTGAAAAATGGGAAGCTGGTGCCAAGCCAGAGGGCTCAGGGAGGGAGAGTCTGCCTCTTCCTCCCAAAGGCTGAGATAATGAGAATCCTCTGGTCAGCGTCACACTGCAGTCTAAGTGGGACACAATAACCTCGATTACAATATTAATAACAACAGGTGGTATCCACTGAGCACTTACTCAACCACCCTAGCATTATCAATAAAACCCTTTTTTCTCCATCCATTCAACAGATATTTATTAAGCACCCACTATGTGCCAAGAATGCTGTAATGTTCTGAGGTTAGAGAAATGAACAAGTCGAAGTCCTTGCCTTGATGAGACTTGACACGTGAAAGACAGCCACCAACAATAAACCGTCAAGCAAGACAATGTGATTTCAGGTAATAAAGGCTGAGAAGAAAAAGCAAGCGGGGAAAGCGATGAGGAAGCACGGGAAAGGGAGGGGCTAGTTAGACTGGATGGATGGTCAGGGAAGGCATCCAAGGACGGGACTTCTGAGCAGATACCTGACCACAGTGAGGGAGACAGCCATGAAAGTGTCTTCAGGAGAGTGTTCCAGACAGAGCTGAGGAACCAGGGGCTGGGTAGCAGGGGAAAGGAGAGATGAGCTCAAAATAGTAGAACCTCAGTCATTTCCTACCTGGGTCTCCTCCTTGGAGAGCATTCCTACCCTGGATAGAGGCAGAACAAGTTTTTGTTGTGGCTGTCATCTTGTTTGCCGTAAGATGTTTAGCAGCATCTCTAAAATCCACCCATTAGATGCCAGTAGCACCTGCCCCCTTGTGACAACCAAGATTCCTCTTCCCAGCAACTTCTTGCCCTCTGTGTCATTTCTCTAATTCTTTGCAGATGCTCTTATCTCTAGGTCAGGTACCTCAGATCGATCTGACCAGCTATGTATAGACTCCTTGATATCAGGGACCCTGACTGCACATACATGCACCACGGTGGATGT
Source organism: Pseudorca crassidens (assembly GCF_039906515.1). Taxonomy (NCBI): domain Eukaryota; kingdom Metazoa; phylum Chordata; class Mammalia; order Artiodactyla; family Delphinidae; genus Pseudorca; species Pseudorca crassidens. Next base: position 129,229,955 of record NC_090298.1, read on the forward strand.
ACAAAGAAGCTAGGGAAGATAACTGAGGTTTCAGGGACCCTCTCTTGCATGGGTTCCCTCCACAGCTCTACCCCTAATTTTACACTCATAATTTTGTACCCATTTTCTTAAAGTGAATCCCAAGAATATGTAAGCTATAGACCCCACAATGCAGGGCTCCATCTCCGGGTATTGGTCTGAACATAATTCATGCAATTTACAAACTAGACCATAAGTATAATGGGGGTCAGCATTTCACTTGCCTCCCTCTCCCTCTCATATCACTCAACTCCACTCAACCCTTATCACCTTGCTCTTAGCTCCTTGAATATGCCCTAATTTTTTAAGTGGCAGTGGGGGGAGAGATTTGTCTTCTCCATTAGAGTATGTTTCTAAAAGGAAGAGACTTATCTGTCTTACTCTTCTTCGTATCATGCACATTGTCTGCAACAGGAAGGGTGCTTAACAATTAATTTTTACTGACTACATAAAACAAGGAAACCTAATATATACTGAGGAATTGCCAACCAGTGGTTTTCAAAGTGCGGTCCCTGGACCAATAGCAGCAGGGGCAGCATCCGGGAACTAGTTAGAAATGCAAATTCTCAGGCCCCACCCCAGACTACCGTACCAAGAACTCTGGGAATGAGACTCAACATTCTGTCTTCACAAGCCCTCCTGGTGAGTCTGATGCCACTAAAGTTTTAGAACTAGTGTGTCTAGACAATGGCGAGATCTACCCAATGTTACAACATTCTCCAAGAGAAATTCTCCGAAGTTAAGCATGATTATTATCCCCACTTTACAGATCTGGAGTCTGAGACTCAGAAACATTATTTCACCTAAGGTCACCACAAGCAAGTGGAAAAGCTGGAATTTCAGTGTCAGAATGTCTGACTTCAACATCCATCTTCTTTCCACTATAACACATTTATTCTGGTGGGAAGTTCCAAAATAATCGATGTCAACTCTCTTTGAAGAACAAGTAAATGCCCTATATGACTGTGAAACAGTATGATTACTATCAAAAGCAATAACCATCATCATAAGGAGTAATTTTTTGGTACATGTCTGTTGTGCCCAGTCCTAAGGACAGTGACGTACTCACATGGCTTTTCAGAGATCCTGAAAGGGTTAATCCACATACCGGAAGCCCTGACTTTCTCCCACTGAGTCACTCAGGCACAGAGGAGATGAGGTACGTGGGTGTAATAGCACACACAGAGCAGCAGGCAGGCACGCACGTGCTCATCCCTACCAGGAATGAAATGAAAATAGAAACGGAAAGCAAAGTCCCTTCCCTTGGTGCCTCTCTCTCTCTGTCACCTGTCATAAATCTTAAGAGACCAGAGCTTGGGGGCAAATGCGCTTCTCTGAATCCACTGCATGTGTCTTTCTGGAATACTGGTCTAAGTTCTGCCCTCACGCTTTCTGCGAATGGTTGGCGTTCTGTACGGCTATTAGCATCAGACACCATAGTCGATGGGTGGAGAAGGAAAAATACAAAGTAAAGCAGAAAAAGTAAGATACTGGCTATTTATATCTGCTCTGTCGGAAGTGGTGACAGGTATAATTACTGGGTAGAAATTACAGGGCTGATTCCAGTAGCGTTCCTCCCTCTGTTTTCGGGAAGATAAAAGATTGAAAGTGTTCCTAACATCTCTTCAGAGCAAGGATGCTCTGGCATTCGCTTCCATTTATTTTCAGATTGATTAAAAGCAATTTCCTGTTGTTCATGGTTGAACCAAGGGGCATTTCTGGTCCCCTAGATTTAGTGAAACCTCTTTGAGGGGACAGCCCCTTTTTGAACCCCACTCTCCTCCCATCAGCTGTGCCCCCCCCCCCCCAGGTCCTGTGCTCCAGGGTCCTTCAAGTCAAGAGAAAAACAAGCTATTAAATTAAGTGACATAAAGACGTTACTGACTTAATGGAACATAATCCCAGGGGGTATTTGCATTGAAAACGAAAAAAGAACATAAGGTAAAGTCCTATGCTATTAAAACTGGGAGGGGCCTAAACAACATCTAACTCAGTGGTTTCTGAACAGAATCAATTATCAGGGGTCTCTTTAGACACATATCTTTCCCCAAAAACCCACTCAGGCCTAATGACTAAGACTCTCCAGGGGTCAGACACAGGAATTTGTAATTTTTGAAGCCCCCTCAGTCCTTTTGGCTTAGATAGCTTTTGAAACACTGATCTGCCCCAAACCCCTTAATTGATACCTGTAGGAAATGAATGTAGAAGGAAAGACTAGGGTGAGATTGAGTGAGGCACCCAGCACTCATCTAACAACTTTAAAACCTCAGTAATCAAGATGAACAACATTTTAATGCAATGAATTTTAAGAAATCAAAATTAATGCCAAAAACTCATGATGAATAAAACCTCAGTTTTAAGTAAAGACAGGATTAGTATTACTAATTTATCCTTTGTCCTCAGGCTTTAATATGGCTCTGCATGGCACTGTTTTTCTGATTATTTTGGAAAATATTTCTTTAAAATATAATTTATTTTGATTACTGAGCTTTGTCATATCACCTTAAATTTTACATCCAAGGGGAATGCTTCACTCACCTCACCTTATATTTGGCCAAATACTGAAACATGATGGTTATGAGTACGTATACTATCTGTAAAAGTCCATTTTTTAGCCAGTGGTGGTTTCTGTGTATGCATTTTGCTTTGTTTTGGTTTGGTGTTTTAAATCAAATTAGTTGCCAGCATTTAAATCAGGGAGATTTAACCTTTTTTAAAAAATACACTTGATCGGGCTTCCCTGGTGGCACAGTGGTTGAGAGTCCACCTGCCGATGCAGGGGATGCGGGTTTGTGCCCTAGTTCAGGAAGATCCCACATGCCGCGGAGCGGCTGGGCCCGTGAGCCATGGCCGCTGAGCCTGCACGTCCGGAGCCTGTGCTCCGCAATGGGAGAGGCCACAACAGTGAGAGGCCCGCGTACTGCAAAAAAAAAACAAAAAAAAACAAAAAAACAAACTACACTTGATCTTGAAAAATCTGAAAGTTTTTTTTTAAATAGACCCACAAATTCTCATGACACAAACTGGTGAGAGCTGAGTGGCTGCTGCTCCCTTTAAGATGGAGCAAGGATTATTTGCCACAGTCAACAGCACCTGATAGATACCACTTCCCTCCTTTATGTGTCCTGAATGGTCTCTGTGGACATTTGATCTTTGTGATCTCTGATACAGTAGACGACCACACAAAGAAGCAGTGGCAAGATATTTTTTAACCCAGTTTATTCATTTATTCAGCAGATGTAGACATTTACACCATGCTTTCAATATGGCAGACACTAGCCAGGCAATGTCTCTCGGGCCATCACCACTGCCTGGTTTCTTTATCTCTCCTCTTGACCTCACTTGCAAGTTCAATCTAACCTGAGGCTCTGGGACCAAAATTTTCAAGTGGGGAAATTAAAGATATAAAGGCAAGGCAGATATTAGGCCAATTCCACTTCAGTTGATTTCTTTCTTTAATTTATGTGTACCTAAAACTTTCCCATTCAGTTTCTTTATTTTCTGGCAAAGAAGACTCAGTTTTGAACACTTTCCTGGCTCTAGAGTCCTTTCGCTTCACCCAGTGCCTAATACGTCAGTACTTCAGGCAGAGTGCCCTCGTCATTGAGGAGACTGCAGATTTAGCCCAGGTCCTACAAGCTGTTGACAAGCATTTATGGGGGTTTTGGTGTGCAAGATGCTGGAGTCACAATAATTTACAACACAGAATTGCTGCACACATGGAGCTTTTAATCTAATAGGGGCCATAGATAAGTACACAGGTCCTTCACCAAGGTGATGCTCACTGCATTTTCCAACAAACTCTGTTACCAGTTTCTGCAAGTCTCTTACAAACTCAAATATTTACAGGAGCATGGCGGAGCATAAATAAATGAAAAAGCTCAGTATAAAATGAAAGAAAGTATAAGAGTTCATCAATACTAAACCTACCCTAAAAGAAGTGTTAAAGGGTCTTTTCTAAGTAGAAAATAAAAGGGTATAACAAGGTATAACAAGGTAGGAAAGGAAAAAGCCCACTATGAGAAACAAATGTATAGTAAGGGCTGAGAATCTAGCCTGTATGAAAATTAAAAGACAAAAAGGAATTATAATTACAATAAACAGTGAAGGGATAAGCATGAAGATGTAAAATATGACAACAAAGACACAAAATGTGGGGAAGAGGAGTAAAAAATATAGAAATTTTAGAATGTGTTTGAAGTTAAATAACTTAGTTTCAAACAAGTAGATATATTTATAGGTCAACATATATGAACCCCATGGTAACCACAAGTCTAAAACCTACAATAGACACACAAAAACCAGAAAGAAAGAAACACAAGCACACTACTAAAGAAAATCATTTAATGACGAGGGAAGAAACAAAAACAAGAAGAATCGGACAGAGAAGAACTACCAGAACAACCAGAAAACAAGGAAGAAAAATGGCAACTAGTACATACCCATCAATAATTACTTTAAATGTCACTGGACTAAATGCCCCAATCAAAGACATAGGGTGGCTGATTGGATAAAAAAAATACCCATTTATATGCTGACTACAAGAGACTCACTTCAGAGCTACAGACACACATAGACTGAAAGCGAGAGGATGAAAAAAGATATTCCATGCAAACAGAAATAACAAGAAAGTGGGGGTAGCAATACTTATATCAGAAAAAATAGACTTTCAAACAAAATCTATAACAAAAGACAAAGAAGGATATTATATAATGATAAAGGAATTAATACAAAAAGAGAATATTTCACTCCTTAACATATGCACCTGATACAGGAACACCTAAATATATAAAGGAAATATTAAGAGAAAAAAAGATGGAGAAATTGACAATAATACAATAAGCGTAGGGGAATGAATTCCCCACTGACATCAATGGACAGATCATCCAGGCAGAAAATTAATAAGGCAACAGTGGTCTTAAATGACACAATGGACCATTGGACTTAATAGATATCTACAGGACACTCCATTCAAAAACAGCAGAATACACATTCTTTTCAAGTGCACATGGAGTGTTCTCCAGGATAGATCACATGCTAGACCACAAAAGCCTTAACAAATTTAAGAGGATAGAAATTATATCAAGAACTTTTTCCAACTACATGGTATGAAAATCAAAATTAATTACAGAAAGAAAAATGGAAAAAGCACAAACACATGGCAACTAAACAACATGTTACTAAAAAACCAATAGTTCAATGAAGAAAAAGAAAAGAAATCAGAAAATACATCAAGACAAATGAAAATGGAAACACAACCTTCCAAAATCTATGGGATGCAGCTAAAGGTTCTAAGAGGGAAGCTTACAGCAATACAAGCCTTCCTCAAGAAGTAAGACAAGTCTCAAAAAAACAACCTAATTCACATAAAGTGATTGGCAAAAGAAGAAAAAACAAAGCCCAAAATCAGCAGAAGGAAGAAAATAATAAAGATCAGAGAGGGACTTCCATGGTGGTGCAGTGGTGAAGAATCTGCCTGCCAGTGCAGGGGACATGGGTTCATGCCCTGGTCCAGGAAGATCCCACATGCCACAGAGCAACTAAGCCCATGTGCCACAACTACTGAGCCTGCGCTCTAGAGCCCACAAGCCACAACTACTGAAGCCCGTGCGCCTAGAGCCCATGCTCCACAACAAGAGAAGCCACTGAAAGGAGAAGCCCACGCACCACAACAAATAGTAGCCCCTGCTTGCCACAACTAGAGAAAGCCCAGGTGCAGCAACGAAGACCCAACGTAGCCAAAAATAAATAAATAAATTTATAAAAAAATAAAGATCAGGGCTTCCCTGGTGGCGCAGTGGTTGAGAGTCCGCCTGCCAATGCAGGGGACGCGGGTTCGTGCCCTGGTCCAGGAAGATCCCACATGCCGCAGAGCGGCCGGGCCCGTGAGCCACGGCCTCTGAGCCTGTGCTCCACAACGGGAGAGGCCACAACAGTGAGAGGCCCGCATACCACACAAAAAAAATAAAAAATAAAAAATAAATATCAGAGAGGAAATAAATAAAATAGAGACCAAAAAGATAAAAGATCAATGAAACCAGAGCCGGTTTTTTGAAAAGATAAACAAAATTGTCAAACTTCTAGCCAGGCTCACCAAGAAGAAAAGAGAGAGGACCCAAATAAACAAAATAAGACATGAAAGACGAAAAATAACAACCAATACCACAGAGATACAAAATAAATCATAAGAGAATACTATGCAGAGTTTTATGCCAACAAATTGGACAACCTAGAAGAAATGGACAAATTTCTGGAAACATACAGCCTGCCAAGATTCAATCAGGAAGAAACAGACAACCTGAGCAGACCAATCACTAATAGTGAAATTGAATTTGTAATTTAAATTAAAAACTCCCAGCAAAAAAAAGTCCAGGACCAGATGGCTTCACAGGGGTATTCTGCCAAACATATAAAGAAAAATGAACACCTATGCTTCTCAAATTATTCCAAAAAATTGAAGAGAACAGAACACTCTCAAATTCGTTTTACAAACAGACCCTTACACCGATACCAAAACCAGATAAAGACACTACAAAAAAAAAGACAATTAAAGGGCAATATCTTTGATGAATATAGATGTAAAAATCCAGCAAAATATTAGCAATCCAAATATAACAATCCTATTAAAGGGATCATACACCTTGATCAAGTGAGATTTATTTCAGGGAAGCAAGGATGGTTTAATATTCACAAATCAATTAATGTGATATATCACATTAACAAAAGGAAGAATAATAATCACATAATCATCACAAAAGATACAGAAAAAGCATTTGACAAAATTCAACATCCATTCATGATAAAAACACTCATCAAAGTGAGTACAGTGAATGAACCAGGAAGAACTAGAAAATAAAAACAAATTACCAGTAATGAAATCTAATCTCTAATAAAAACAACTACCAGCAAACAAAAGTCCAGGACCAGAAGGCTTCACAAGTGAATTCTACCAAACATTTAGAGAACAGTTAACATCTATCCTTCTCAAAGTATTGCAAAATGTTGCAGAGGAAGGAATACTTCTGAACTAATTCTACAAGGCCAGTATCACCCTGATACCAAAACAAGACAAAGATATCACAAAAAAAGAAAAATTACAGGTAAATATCACTGATGAACATAGGTGCAAAACTACTCAGCAAAATATTAGAAAACTAAATTCAACAATACATTAAAAGGATCATACACTATGGTCAAATGAGATTTATAACAGGGATGCAAGGATAGTTTAAAAGCCAAAAATCAATCAATGTGATGCACCATATGATCAAATTGAAGAAGAAAAACCATATGATAATCTTAATAGATGCAGAAAAAGCTTTTGAAAAATTCAACATCTATTAATGATAAAAATTCTCATCAAAGTGGGCACAGAGGGAACATATCTCAATACAATAAAAGTTGGTCCTTTTATGACAAACCCACAGCTAACATCATACTCAATGGTGAAAAGCTGAAAGTCTTTTCTCTAAATTCAGGAATTAGACCAGAAGGCCCACTCTCACCACTTTTTTAAAACATAGTATTGGAAATTCTAGCCACAGCAATCAGACAAGAAAAAGAAATAAAAGATATCCAAAGTGGAAGGGAAGAACTAAAACTGTCACTATTTGCAAAATACATGATTCAATATATACAGAAAACCCTAAAGTCTCCACCAAAAAACTATTGTAACTAATAAATGAATTCAGCAAAGCTGCAGGATACAAGATTAATACACAAAAATCTGTTGTTTTTCCATCCACTAATAATGAATTACAGAAAGAGAAATGAAAAAAAATTCCATTTAAAATCTCATCAAAAAGAATAAAATACCTAGGAATAAACTTAACCAGGGAGGTTAAAGATGTATGCTCCAAAGACTATAGAACATCAAAGGAGGAAATTGAAGATGACACAAAGAAATTGAAAGATATTCTGTACTCTTGGATTGGCAGAATTGACTTTGTTAAAATGGTCATACTACCCAAAGCAATCTACAGATTTAATAATTCCTATCAAAATATCCATGACATTTCTCACAGAACTAGAACAAATGATCCTAAACTTTATATGGAATCACAAAAATCATGAATTGTCAAAGTCATCTTGAGACAAAAAAGGAAAAAAACTGGAGGTTAACATACTCCCTGACCTCAGACTATACTACAAAGCTACAGTAACCAAAACAACATGGTGCTGGTACAAAAACAGACACATAGATCAATGGAACAGATTAGAGAGGTCAGAAATAAACTCACGCATTTATGGTCAATTAATCAATGACAAAGGAGGCAAGAATATACAGTGGAGAAAAAACAGTCTCTTCAATAAGTGGTGCAGGGAAAACTGAACAGCTACATGTAAAAGAATAAGAACATTTCCTCACACCAAATACAAAAATAAATTCAAAATGGATTAAAGACCTAAATGTAAGACTTGAAACCACAAAAGTTCTAGAAGAGAAAGTAGGCAGAACACTCTTTGACATAAACCATAGCAATATTTTTTTTGCATCAGTCTCCTAAGGCAAAAGGAATAAAAGCAAAAATAAACAAATGGGACCTAATTAAACTTAAAAAGTTGTGCACAGCAAAGGAAAGCATTAACAAAATGAAAAGACAATCCACTGAGTGGAAAAAAATATTTGCAAATGTTATGACCAATAAGAGGATAATATCCAAAATATACAAACAGCTAATAACACAATGTTAACAAAAATAAACAACCTACTAAAAAATGGGCAGAAGACCTGAATAGACATTTTTGTAAAGAAGCCATGCAGATGGCTAACAGGCACATGAAAGGTGCTCAACATTGTTAATTATTAGAAAAATGTAAATCAAAACCACAATGAGATATCACCTCACATCTGTCAGAATGGCTATTAACAGAAAGTCTGTAAATAATAAATGTCAGAGAGGATGTGCAGAAAGGGGAATGCTTGTACACAGTTGGTGGGAATGTAAATTGGTGCAGCCTCTGTGGAAAACAGCATGAAGGTTTCTCAAACAACTAAAAACAGAACTACAGTATGACCCAGTAATTCCACTCCTGGGTATATACCAAAAAACAAAACAAAGCAAAACCAAAAAAAAAAACAACCCTGCTTATTTGAAAAGATACAGGCAGCCCAATGTTCATAGCAGCATTATGTACAATAGCCAACATATAGAAGCAACCCAAGTGTCCGTGAACAGACAAATGGATAAAGATGTGGTACATATGTACAATGGAATATTACTCATCCCTAAGGAAGAACGAAATTTTGCCATTTGCAACAATGTGGATGGACCTAGAGAGTATTATGCTAGTGAAACAAGTCAGAAAGAGAAAGACAAATACTGTATGACATAATTTACATGTAGAATCTAAAAAATAAAACAAATCAGTGTATGTCAGAAAACAGAAACAGACTCACAGATATAGAAAACAAACTAGTGGATACCAGTGTGGAGAGGGAAGGGTGAGGGGTAAGATAGAAGTATGTGATTAAGAGATACAAACTACTATGTATAAAATAGACAAGCAGCAAGGGCGTATTGTATAGCACAGGGAAATACAGCCATTATTTCGTAATAATTTTAAATGGAGTATAATCTATAAAAATATAGAAATAGAAAAAATATAGAAAATATAAAAAAATATTGAATCACTATGCTGTACACCTGAAACTAACATAAAATTATAAATCAATTATTCTTTGATTTAAAAAATGAAAAGATGTATTAGGCACTATGCAGAAATAGAGTACTTCCCCTATCTGATTGTATGAAAATTCATATTTAAAAAAAAATATGTGGAGGTCAAGCAAAACACATATTCTGACAAAATCTTGCTACTGGATTACCAGTTTGCCACCCCTGCCTAAATCCTTACCAAAAATCCTTCCTGTAGCTTTGTTGTACTTCCCTGACTCTCGTTGGCTGCTTCTGCTAAATCTCTGTCACATACTCCCCATAGACAGCAGCTGGTCTTTCCCAAAACATTTTGCCTAGCCTAGTTCTATCCAGGCAGCCCTAGACCTGGCAGTAGACCAAGTCCCCAAGCTAACCAACACCAGCTCCATTTACCTGTCAGTGTAATTAACCTGTTTTGTGTGGTGGATCCCTTTATCAAGATGATAAAGCCTATGGACTCATTCTCAGAATAATGATTTAACACTTAATTTACAATACATAGCATTACAATGGAAACCAAGTATATTGAAATACAGACTTTAAATATTAAAAATAATACATTTGAAAATAATAATACATGTGTTCCTATATTAATGCATTAAATCAAAAGATCTAGCAGCATATCTATAACTACCATAATTTCAAAGTAGCAGGGAGAAATAAAGATACTAAGATATTTGCAACTACTACAATATGATAGGAAACTATTTGATTTCTATTGATGATGAGGTCACAGGCACTGCCAATACGACTGTCTATATTCACAACTGGAGGAAATCTCAATTATAGTTAGAGATTAGTGAAAATAAAGCTGCAATATTTTTGCCGTTCAAGTTCATGAGCCCCGAAAATTCTATCTGAGGATCTTTTGGCGGTCCATGGAAAAGAAAATGACCTGGAGCAACACATCCCAAAGGGCAATGCAACAGTCTTCAGACATTCAGGGTACAACAAATGTTAGGAACACTGGAAATGCTAACTTCATTTTCAATGAATTAGACTAATAGTGACCAATGGGATGTTAAATAATGTAGCCATAGCATTGTCATACACTGCTGGTAGGAGTGTAAATTGGTACACCTTGATCATTTGGCTGTGTTTCAAAAGGCTTGAAAACGTGCAAATGCCCTTTAACCCAGCAATTTTGCTTCTCGAATTTATACTAAGGAGCTGATAAGACATGTGTGAAAAGCTTTAAGCACAAGGATATTCACGCCCAGCTGCAAGAAATAATATGCAGCCAATAGAAGATCATGTAGATCCATGATTATTGACATGAAAAGATGACAAATACAAAGTAAAAGCAGTATGGGGTTTATAAAAATAATTGCATATACATATAATCACTAAGGAAAAAAGCTTGGAAAAATATATACTCTTAGTGGTAATTTCTGATGATTTCATGTTGGTTTTGCATACTTGTATTTTCTCATTTTTTTTACCAATTAAAATATATTATTTGTGTAAATATAGGAAAAAAGGAGAGGGACAAAAATGTTACCATATTGAGTACTTATTTATTCTGTTTGGGAAGATATGTCCTGGGGAGACATTCTGGGGAGAAATAAGAAATTACATATTTTTATTCATTCAAAAAACTAGTGCCAATTACTATTCTAGATGCTGAGATGCAAAATTGAACACGACAAACAAGTTCAATGCAAACACGACAACTTATCTCGTGGAATTTATTTTCTAGTGCAGAAAGCAGATAATTTATCCAACCGACAAATGCATAAATAACAACACACTGGGCAGAGATAAATGCTCTGAAAAAAATAAATAAAACAAGTGGAGGTAATAAGGAATAAATGGAGGAAGGGAGACTTCCTAAGGCTCAGGCCTTTCCACGGAAGTAACGTTTAAGTAGAAAGAGCAAGAATCAGTCCTCTATACATCTGGAAGAGGAAAGAGCATTTCGTGTACTGGGAGAAGCTGATTCAAGTTCCTAAGGCAAGAGTGAACTTGGCATATTTGATGAGAAAACAAAAGATCAGTGTGTCTGGAATTCAGTGGGAGAGGCAGAAAGTGACACTGGATGATACTGGATACGCAGTCAAGAGCCAAATCACTTAGGGTCTTGAGAAGATGGTAAGGAATTTGAATGTTATTCTAAGTGCACGGTAGGTGAAACTGTTGTGCAGAATTCTCTGCTCCATATACAAGTTTTGCAAATCTACACCCTTGACATAGCCTCATGGGTGAAGGAGCATTCTTCCCCTTGAATCTGGGCTTGGCCACGTGACTAGCTTTGGCCGATCCTGCTGGCAGACATAACACAAACAGGGGCTTAAAATGTGCTCACGCATTAAGGTTTGCTGCTGGATTTCTGCCATTGCCGTGAGAAGAATACACTGAGTGTAGCCCACTGGGCCCCAAAAGAATGAGAGACGTCCAGGGCATACCTGAATCAAACCTGCAGCCTGGAGCCAAGCTGAGCTCAGTCCAATAGGTTTGCAGAACTATCCACCCAACTCACTGACATGTGAATGAGAAGAAAGGGCTGTTGTTCTAAGTCACTGAATGTTAGGGTGGTTTGTTATGAAACATCACTGTGGCAATACTAATACAAGGAAAAATGGGAAGGCACTGAAGGTTATTAAGCAGAGAAGTGGCAAGACTGATTTATATTACAAAAATTATTTTGACTGTTCACAGAATGGATTGCAGAGGTAAAGATGGAAATACAGAGACCAACTGGGAGCCTAATATATTCGTCCTGGTGGGAGATAATGATGGTGCCATCTACTGCGATGGCAGTGACCAGGGGAGGAAAAAGTTTAGCCTAGGAGGAGAGGACATAAATCAGGACATGCTAAGTTTAAATGGCTAAACGATGTCAGGGTAGAGTGGCCCAGCAGTCAGCTGAGAACTAGGGAAGAAGTTAGGATGCACATAGAAATCTGGGAGTCACTCGCTCACAGTGAGGATTCCTGGAGAATGTTTTAGGTCTGGGAAGTGGTATGCCACAGGTAGGAGGACACAGTTCTAGATCTTCATTTGTTTTAACCTTGTTTGCTTTCTCTTAAAAGATGATGTCTCAGAGAGTTCAGGCCAGTTCTTTCACAGCTCCTGTAAATGAACCCCACACTCCTAATATCCCCCTTCTGAATAGAGCTTCTCATGAATCTTGTTAGAAAGAAGTGGAACTAAGGAAAGAAAATGTCATTACTGTGGTCTGAGAAGGAGAAGACATACTCACCTTGGAACTCTTACAGATATTACTCTAACCTCCCATACGACAAAGCAGCTTTTCCCAAAATACCACGAGCAAAGCACTATTCCACAAGACATGAAGAACACTATCTACTATCTGGAAATAACAAGGCTCTCTTGCTTTCGTCACAGAGCATCTCACAATTCTAGCAGTCTGCATAATACTCTTTGGGTAATGTAAACCAGAAGACATTTCTTCATCATCCAACATACTCAATGAAGTAGAGTCACTCAATGAAATTAGTCCTTGTTATCAGGTAGGCGCTATTGGCTTAGAGTCCTAACCTCATAAGAGATCCTGTTCTACTTCAGATATCTCCTGTTCCAAGTCCCTCCCCCGGAACTGAGATATCCTCCTTGGAGTTTTCACTCATTGGTAGTAGTGTTATAGCCATGGAGCCATACAGAGCAAACTTCCTTCATCACCCACAGGATATACCTGTATACTTGAAAGTAGTTTGGAATATAGCCTCCTTCTAAAGCCTTCTCTTCTATTCCCTAGTCATTTCTCACATACCCAGCTTCTGATGGGTCTACATCAGATGGTCCACATCTCTTGCACTGTCTTGTAGTTGGTTGTTAACATGCCCCGGTTCCCATATATCACAAGAACGGGTACTGTTAGGTATACTTTCTTCTACACTCTACAGTGTCTAGAAATATATTCTCCACATAGGAAAATGTGGGTGAGCATTTGATGAACTGAATTAACATAACCAAAGACATCTATTACATTGTGTCTACGTCTGTTCATTTCCAGTTCCCTCAACCTAGGTTCTTTGGAGAAAGTCTGTATCATAGAACTGAGTTTATGCTGATATTTCACTTCAAATGAGATGTGAGAACCCAAGTGGAAATCCTAAAAGGTTAGCACACTGTGTAAGTCCCTTATAAAATAAAAAAAAAAAAAAAAGGAAGATCCAGGAAATATTCTGCTCCTCTAATTCCTCCCTTTTCTTTGGTCCTACTGGGAATTATGTTGGTTTGTTACCTAGCAACAGAGCTTATCACTCGGCAATTTACCATTTCTCATTTGTCATCATTTGTCTAATCAAATCTGATCATAAATAAAGTCTGCCCACAATCAACTGACTTCTGTTTGTAATTAGAATCCATCTCCAGCAGGGGAAGGACATTAATAGTCTCGCACCTTAAATATATATATATATATATATATTCTCGTACCTTGCATGTGTTGATTTATTTGTGCCTTTTTGTCATTTTCTCACATGCTGCCCCTCACCATCTTACGTGATTCAATCAGTCTTGATTCCCTTCAGCAAAATTCTATCTTTTGTTGTGAGTTGCTATCAATCCAGGTGCTTTGGATGGAATTTGTAGGTCATCTCTGCTCATTTATTCTGAGCATATCATCTGTACAAGGTGACTTAATTTTGCAATATATTGCTTATGTTTAACACAGCTTCTTGCTCCCTTTCTATCATACTAGCTAGCTTTGCCTGATAGAGTCAACTGCACAAACATTTCTTATTATGAATTGCAGTGGGCATGAGTTGTTTTGTATGTCTGACATTATTCTCCCCTTTTTCTGTTAACAGCAATCCCATTCTTTTGGGGATCTCAACCATAAAGTTATAGTTTGGGCGGCAAAGCAGAATACTCTATGCCTTTGGTCATAGAAAGAGATGTTAAAAAAAATTTACCAGCTATGATATCCCCATTCCCTGGTCATAGTGCTTGGTCCAGGATGGGTCCATGATATAAGCCAGACCAAACTTTTGGGAATTCTCCAAATGAGCTGACAGAGAGTGTCCTTTTTCCTCTTATCTCTCTAAAATAAAATATTAGCCCAGTGTTTCCTGTCGTCATATGCCTTACCATGTGGAGAAGGCCTGTCTTCAGTACAGAGAATACACAAGAGCAGAGAGGAGAGGCTCAGGGTTATACAGAGGTGGGCAGCTGAAATAGTCATAGAGGGGGGTGGGTGCAGTGAGAGCATGAGAGAGAAAGGGAGGGGAGGGGGCAAAGGATGGAGGGAAAGAAAGGGAGAGAATATGAGAGACAATGTTGATGGCATTTGAGTTCCTGGTTCCAGTTCCTGAGGTGGCAGAATTGCCCTGATTCCTTTGATTATGTGAGCTATCCCAGTATCAATATCTTTTCCATAAAGCCCATATTTTTTAAAGGACATTCAAGTTGGGTTTCTCTCAATTGCAATCCAAATAAATGACTTATACAATTATACGATTTATAATCCCACAAACTTGTAAAGCATTCTAGCCAAGACATGGAAGCAATCTAAGGGTCCATCGACAGATGAATGGATAAAGAAGATGTGGTACACATACACATGGTATATTACTCAGCCATAAAAAAGAATGAAATGATTTTTTTTTTTTTTTGCTGCACTGCACAGTTTGTGGGATCTTAGTTCCCCAACCAGGAAAAAAACCCAGGCCTCCTGCAGTGGAAGCACAGGGTCCTCACCACTGGACCACCAGGGAATTCCCAAAATAATGCCATTAATAATGCATTTGCCACGACATGGATGGACCTAGAGATTATCATACTAAATGAAATAAGTCAGAGAGAGAAAGACAAATATCATATGGTAACGCTTGTATGTGGAATCTAAAAAAATATATACCAATGAACTTATTTACAAAACATAAAGAGGCTCACAGACATAGAAAACAAACTTATGATTACCAAAGGGGAAAAGTGGGGAGGGGGACAAATTAGGAGTTTGGGATTAAAATACACACACTATATATATATAATAGATAAATAATAAGGACCTACTGTATAACACATGGAACTATACTCAATATCTTGTAATAAACTATAATGGAAAAGAATCTAAAAAAGAATAGATAGATAGATGTATAACTGAATCACTTTGCTATACACCTGAAACTAACACAACATTGTAAATCAACTATATTTCAATACAAATTTAAAAAATAAAAAGTATTTTCACATTCATCATCAGTTTGGATTCTAGCAACAACATTTGAATCCTTAGAAGTAGTTAACGTAGATGGAATTGTACCCATTTTGTAGATTAGAAAACAGAGGTGCAAAAACTGATTTATTTGGTAATGCAGCTAGTGGGGACAAGATTTTTGACTCTTAGTCCCACACTCTGTACGATACAGCAGTTACCTCCCCGCTCCACACCAAGTCTGGTAACCACAAAGTGGCGTGAAAGCAACTGTGCAGCTGTAGAAAAACATATGGTGCAGTAGCTGGCTTGGCACTCAAGAAGCTTATCTATAAGGGGAGATAAGATAGATTCAAATACAATAAACTGAAAACACAAAGATCAGTTTTCTATAGACAGAACCAAAGTAATAACTATAGCAGTCCTATGCTGGGTTCATCAGGAAAGAAGGGGTTCAAATGGAAGGAGGGAAGCAAATACATTTCAGGTGCCCCAGAAACATGGGAGCAGTTACAGAAGCCGGAGTAGATGCTGTGTACTGTGGGGACACATCTGGCTGGAGGGAAGGGTGTTGAATTTATCTTCTAAATATAGCTTGAACCCTTCCATTTCTCGCCTCCTCCACTGCCACCACTCCGATCCTTTTATCTGACTCCTGGATTATTGAACTAGCTTCCAAATTATTCTCCCCACATTCTTTTCTTCATTGCAATCCATTCTCCACACTGCAGCCCAAGTGATCTTTGAAAATAATATATCTAATCAGGTCACTCTCCTACCTAAAGCAGCAGTCCCACACTGCTCTCAAGATGTAGACCTCGGGCTTTCCTGGTGGTGCAGTTGTTGAGAGTCCGCCTGCCGATGCAGGGGACACGGGTTCGTGCCCCAGTCTGGGAGGATCCCACATGCCGCGGAGCGGCTGGGCCCGTGAGCCATGGCCGCTGAGCCTGCACGTCCGGAGCCTGTGCTCCACAACGGGAGAGGCCACAACAGTGAGAGGCCCGCGTATCACAAAAAAAAACCAAAAAAACCCAAAAAAAAACCATGTAGACCTCACCCTTCACATGGGCCACAGGGTGCCGTAGCCTTTCCAGCCTCAGAGGACACCTTGCTGGTGCCTCCTCTCCACACTCCAGCCACACTGAATGTCATCACACTGACATAACACATCCTGCTCTCTCTGGACACAGGGCATTTGCACTTGCTGGTTTCTCTGCCCAGAATGTTGTTTCTCTCTTTCCTCCCCTCTCCCCTCTCCCCTCTCCCTGCTTCTCTTCCTCTCTTTCCTCCTTCATTTATTCAAATAATAACTGGATGCATCTTATGCACCAGAGAGGTGAATTTCAGATAGTCATTAAGAATAAGGATTATGCAACCACAGTGTGGTGTGTTGAAACCTGCTTCTGATACTTATCACCTGTGTGACCTTTTAACAGGGTCATTCAAATTCCCTTTGTCTCCATTTCATCATACTTCTAATTGCCTCATATGGTTGAGTGTTAAAGGAGCACACAGAAAGTCATATACCAATATCCAACAGAAAGGGCTACTTGAGTGTGTGCAATAATAATTATTGCAGCTGAATTCTACTCACTTTCAGGATGCCATGGTAGATGTTATGTCCTCAGAGAAGGTTTCTCTAAGTCCCTGGACTAACCAGGGCCCCTACTCTATAAGCTTATTCTGCTTTTCATTCCACTGTACTCACCTTCTTACTTTAATCCATTTTTTTATTGGATTATAAATCCTAAGGAGGCAAGGATCATGTCTATTTTGTTTACCATTTTATTGAAAGGTTCTAGTACAACAGTTGGTTCAGAGTAAGAGTTAACTATATTATTTATTTATGAGAGAGTCAAGGTTAAAATGGTGATTTCTGTGAAAGCCAGGGAAAATGAATTGGGACTTCACCTGTATACAGTGTGGGAACCATTTGTGCTTCCCTGAGACTGGAAAAGACGCAAGAACAAGTTCACTTTAGAGAGTATTATATCCATAGCACCTGCATCTTAAGTGATCTTGCCAGCCCCTGTTATCACCTGAAACAGCAATGATCTGAACAGTTTCTGAGATGTTGGCCTCCCCCATCTGGGACATCCTGGGGCAACCTGTGACTCATGATAATGTAAGGGATATGACAGTGCTTCTACTGACACCAAGACCTTGAAAATTATTACAAGAGCTATCATCAAAAGTGGGCCAAAGCAGGAGAACCTATGCTCACAGGAAGGGCCAGGCAGATTTTTACATATCAGAACAAAGGAACAGTGCTGTTTCCAGGCAAGGGCTCGGCCGCCAAAAAAAATTGAGAAGAGAAGGCTTTAAAACGGAACTCGAGGAGCATAGATCACCTAAGAGAGAGCACACAGAAAGCTTCCCATGGCTCCTGCCCCTCTGCCCTACAGTCAGAATGGTACCCGTTAAACCTCACACTCAGTTCCAGCCATTTCATGCATGTGTTGTGGCCCAGACCGTAAGATCCTCTTGGCACTAGGAGAGCATGTATCTCGGTATGGACTAACGAAAATTCCATGATTGGAGGCTAACACGTCTGGTGTCTGCCCTTGTCTGCTGCGTTGACATTCATTCATTCATTAGACAATAATTTGTTCAGTGCCTACTATGTCACTTGGGGGTGCTGGAGATGGAAAGGTGAGATCTCTTCTCCTGGGAAAATCATAGCATCATTAGGACATGTGAGCGAGAGAAGCCCAGCTTCGTCCTAAGCTATGGTCATGATTGTGTTCAAAGAAGGTCTGGACAATGTGTAACTTAAAATCACCAGGATGGCTTGCTATAAAGTAATGAGAAGTGTTCTGGGAAAGAGATTCAGGTAGGCAACACATAACAAAGCCTTGGATAGTAGAGGAGATGGGTAACTCAATACATCCTCCTCCAACTTCCTTTTCTCATCCAGCCCATCATGGACTCACACCTGAGTCCTTAGGGAGAGAAGGCGGAATACTGTGAGTCAGAACTGAAAGAAGAGCGTTCACTAAAACTCTTTAAGCGATTGAAGCACAGGGCAGTATCGTCTTTGTACCTATGGCACTAAAGGAGAAGAGAGACCCCCTCTGCCTGAGCCTTGGTTTGGTTTAGCACATTGAGAGCAGCAGAGATCACAGGCCATTGGCACCTCCAGGGAGCTAGAGCACCTAAGGTAAGGTACTCAGTGGAAACTACAGCAGAGAATTGGGCTAATGGTACCAGGCAAAGGGCCTCTGTGCGGTGTAAGGTTGGTAGAGGTTTAACAACTAGATGTCCAGGAAAAGAAACTGTGTGTGTGTTTCATTTAAAGTTTGCTGATATTAAGAATATATAACATACAACTGACAATTAATAATAAAATATACAATAGTCTTTATTATAAATTCTATAGAACCAATGAATTCTCACAGAACGCTTTCATTTGATTTTTGTGGAACCCTTGTACCTATAACCAACCTATGGTTGCCACTGACAAACAAGTGTAGTTCTAACTGGAATGTTAGTTGATATTTTCTTTAAGCTAATGAGTAAGACAAAAGTGAAAGAAGTAAAACATATGTCAGAACTTCACTCATTGTCAATCATGACTTCTTTGGTGAATTGGAAAATAGTTTCTGAGTACTGGAAGAACATTCCCTAAAAATTTCTGTTCTATTAACAATGTATTGGCTCCAGACATAACACACTTTAAAATACATTCTGTCTTACTGACATTTTCTTTATCATTTTCTTAAGTCTAGACAACCAACAAAACAATGAGTCGAGCCCTGGTTTGTAGAGTTTGCCAGTTTCCATGGGATAAATACTCCCAATATGGCCAATTTCAAACTACCAGTGTGATGGCATTGAGCTGGGACAAGGTGTGTACTGCACGCCATTATACAGTATAACATAATCATACAGATACAATTGACACACATGTCCGCTGGAGCATAGATAAGAGTAAAATGTAGTGAAATAATTAGGCAATGATGAGTTTTGAGTATTTATTAATTTTGTTTTTAATACATTTATTTGTGAATTTATTTTATTTGTAATAATGGCTGTGTTTAATAATTAGCTTGCAAAATTCCTGGAAAATTAACTATCTACTCCAGTACAAGTCATCTCCTGCACACCACTGCATCTGGCGGACGTGGAGATGCTACACTCAGACCCTCCATAAGAAAAGACTCCTCCCGGGCTATGAGGACTGCAGCTTGTTAAGAGGCTTAAAGTTCTGCCTCAGTTTTCAAGCCAAGGGCATGCTATTCTCAGGATGGCCCCCAGCCAATGACTGAGCAATAATGGTATAAAACTCGCCATTTCTGTATAATGTGGGACTCCTGTGATAGGAAATCTTTGCTCTAAGCTCCCCTTTGGACTGGTAGAAACTTTGTCTGATTGGCATCACAGTCTGACATCTCCCCCTGCCCTCTCTTGTACCCACACTTTCCTTTCACAGGTGTTACTCCAAAGAACCCCTTATACTCCCAACTCCATCTTACTGTCTGCTCCCCAGGGAATCCAACCTCCAACAAGGCACTGAAATCAGAGAGGAAGTAGCTTCATGTGGTATCACAGAGACTGGGGACCACAACAAATGGAAATGACCAAAGAGGACAGAGGAAGTGACAACACCCATCACGAGAAACCTGACTGGATTCATTCATGAGCACAAGGGAAATGCCTCCCCTCCGCCACACACAATGGGGTCCGACACAATGGGGTCTCTAAAAAATAAGTAAAATTTATCAGGGGCTGGGAAACCTGAAATAATAACAAGGCTGAGAAATGAATTGGTACCTTTTTCTATTAACGTGACTCTATCAGTCCATTCCCACATAGAACAGCCAGCCTGGGAAAGTGCACGTAATTATAATGCACTGTGATAAGTGCTCTATTGGAGGGATGAATCAGTTTCTTTCAAAACAGAAAAGGCAAGTCATTAAATTAATAAACGAGCCAGGGAAGGCTTCACAAAGGAGGTGCTATTTGATCTGGATCTTGAATACTGAGTAGGAATTGGACGAGCAAACAATTTACTGGGAGAATTTGACGGGCAGGGGACAGACTGCAGCAGGCTCTAAGATATGATTACTGACTCACTCATCACCATTATCTGAATTATTTCCAAGAGCAGATCCTCATTTCAGTGAAACATTTTCCTGACCCTCCCTTAGCATCAAGAATGTGGTTGTGGGGCTTCCCTGGTGGCGCAGTGGTTGAGAGTCCACCTGCCGATGCAGGGGACACGGGTTCGTGCCCCGGTCCGGGAAGATCCCCCACATGCCGTGGAGCGGCTGGGCCCGTGAGCCATGGCCGCTGAGCCTGCGCGTCTGGAGCCTGTGCTCCGCAACGGGAGAGGCCACAGCAGTGAGAGGCCTGCGTACCGCAAAAAAAAAAAAGAATGTGGCTGTGAAACAACTCCAGGTGGAGAGTGGGGTATGGGTAGAGCAGTCTCAAAACGTGGCAAAGGGCAATTAAGCTGCTCCTTATGGAGATCAACCCCACGGTTGGCTTCACGGTTTCACTAGACTTGTTTTCAGATTTTGCTATAGTGCAAAGCACTCCAGGCCAGGAACTTAGGGGACTGTGTTCCAGTCCTCGGCCTTAGACTGTCTCTCCACCTATAAAAGAGAGTTAATAACCCAGGCCTCCCTTAACTCAACAAAGCTTTTGTGAGGGTCTACTGAGGTAAGAGACAGGAAACTGATTTGAAAATTATGAACACACTGTGTGGCGCTTCCTCGACACCCCCTCAGGAAAGCCATACCCATCGATCACTCTTCATTTTCTCTCCAAAGTCTAGAGCAGATCCTTCTGTTACATGGAGAGTCTTAACTCCCTGTAGTTTTCCATCATAGCACCTACTGTTGGGACTTACACAGCTGTGTGATTATTTCATGAATAATGGTCTCTCCCAGAAAGTCACTCCCAGGGGCCACATCGCAACGAGTACGTTCACTTTCTTCCTAGTGCCTAACAAACTCCCTGGAGCATGTCAAGTGCTCAGTAAGTATTTGTTGGATAAATGGGTTATCTACTGCACCTTGCAGTTCATGTTACTTTTTTATCACTGAGAAGCTGACCCTGACCGTGAACTACTTGCAAATAGGAAACATGAGCTTTAGTCTCTGCATCTGCAGTCCCTAGCACAATGCCTGGCACATACTAGGTACGAGTAAATATTTCACTGACAGATAGCTTACGTACAACTTCCTGGTACAGCCTTTTGAATGTGGCAGGAACTCAATAATTCATTGCTCATTAAATGAATACGAAAATAGCTGCCTCTGCTTGTACACCTGCTATAAATATTTATCTCTATGTTTTACCTCTAAACATTTTAAAAAACTCTTCTACCTCCTTTGGGACGTTAAAGTAGTAGCACTGGGTAGAGGAAAGCCTGAGATTCTTAATAGACTTCTTTGTATTTGAATCTAGATATGAGCCCTGCAGCCACGGGAGGGTTTCTTAACTCTCCGAGAGTCAATTTCTTCATCTGCAGAACTGAAATAATGTTTTATAAATGTTAAATGAGATAAAGTATATGAGGGATATTGTAGAGCCTTTTGGCAATGGTCTACCATATTCTCAACAAATACCAGCTTTCTTTTCTACAGTGATCTCTACTCTGCCTTCACTGACATGTCAGGTTTCCAAACTTCCCCACAAAGGCTGAAAGAGGAATTAAGTGGCTATTCTTCCTCATGGCTCGGTGTGTGGCTTTACCTCAAATGGTGCTCAGCAAGGTCACCTCTCTAACGTCAATCTTTAGCATGGGAGAATGAGAAGAACATCAGGCTGGGAATCTCCCTAGGTTCTAGTTCAGATCCGGGCACTAACCAGCTGTGCGAGACATCATAGGACAACGGAACAGGACTCTGGCATTTTCTGTATTTGGACAAGCTAGTTGTCAAATACCACACCCAGAACTTGAGCTGGGCAGGTACTTAACTTGCCTCGCCTCAATTTCCTCATCCGTAAAGTGGGGATAACTGTGGTTCCTGTCTCACTGATTTATTCTGAGGATTAAATAAGATGATGCAGCAAGTTCTTAGCACAGTATTGGACACGTAGTAAACTCTCAATACATTTCACTATATTTAATTTTACATAGTAGGTGTTAACAAAGGCTTATGGAACTGAATTCTCAAAACGTCTATATTTGGTATTTGTGTGCTGATTTTACCTCTTGTAGAGCATCAAACATGCATTTTGGAGTCTCATTTCAACAAATGTCTGTTAGTTTATTACATGCAGCACACAGATGTGTGGATAAGATAGAGTCCCTGTTTTACAGGGACATAAGTGGAAGAGACGTATCCATAAAAGTAACTGTAGTTCAGGGCAGTCTATTAAAACTGTTTTAATAGAAGGGCCCCACACAATGGCAGAATGGAGAAGGAGAGATTAATCCCGGTTGCGGTTATACTGGCTAGTTTCATGGGGGAGACGAGGGATTTGAACAAGTTGGAAAGTATGTCTCATATCTCCCTATGGACAAACAACACAGTAAACAGTCTTTATTTTCTTCCCGATGGCACTAGTAAATTATGAACTCAGTGACTTAGAAAATTGTTGCAAGTTTGTAGACACCTTGACTCGTATTGCTCCTGGCAAATGACTTCACAAGAGCAATGCTGGGTCCTAATGGCCACAGTGGTAAAGCTGTAGAGAGGAGTGAAATTCAATTCACATTTTTGCCTGCCAGGGGAACAGCAAATGAAAGTTCTATTGGGGGTGGAGGGAGAGGAAGGAAGGAGGGAGGAAGGGAGGGAGGGAGGGAAAAAAGAAAGATCTGTGATTGCACTCAACTCCATGATCAAGTAGGGCATAATTACCCAAGAAAGTTATTTCCGAATGAATCTTTGCCCCCTCAGTCTTTTATTTCCAGAAAAACTATTTCAGCTATAGGACAGCCTGAGGAAAATTGTTCTTCTTGGTAAGTAAGTACGCACTGCTGCTCCTGCTGGGAAAATATGAGATGCTTAGGGAAGATTTCACAAAAAGCTATCAGTTCACACGTACATTTTCCAGGAGTTCGTCCAAGGAGAGCTTGGATATTTCCAGGGCTATAACACACTTCTCTAATAGAACATACTGGGTGTTCCCAGAGGAACAAATGAAACTTTTAAATATCCTTTTGCCACTCCCCCTTGCCTTCTTCTACTCTCAAGCTGCACGGATAAGTGGCCAAGACAATACGTTTTGAAACAGCTATAGATTTCTAGACTTTTTGAATTATGTTGTTCTACTTAATAGAAAGTCTCTCATTTTGTCTAACAAGGCTATGGTCAAAGGAATATTCTCCATAGCATATCCTCCTCTCAGAAGTCTGGCTGGACAAGAGAAAATTGGTCTAAGATGTTTGATGATATGTGAAAGCACTGTGAACTTTTTGGGTGGTATTGTGGTATGGTTTTTTTAAGTCATTATCATTTATAAATACATTCAGAGATACTTAAGCATAAAATGATCCAGTATTTGCAATTTGCTTCAACATAATAGAGGGGAGACTTGGTAGAGGTAAGATGAAACAAGACTGGCTCTGAGTACATGTGAGAGGTACGAAAGTCTCATTACACTATTTTCTGCCTTTATAATGTTTTAAATTTTCCATAATTTTTTATAAAGAGAGAGGCTCAAGCTCGATGATCTCACTGAATTTGAAAAGACACTCAGTGATCTAGAAGAATGGGAGGTTTGGGTTGGAGAGAACGTCTTTGGCATTTACAGAGATGGACAAAGGGCAGATATCATGGCAGTGGGATGCTGAGCCAGAGCGAAGGTAAAACTTAATGGATGGGAGGAGATAAAGGAGCTGTGAGGCCAGGGTTTTCAGTGGTTAAGGACTGACCCATAGAATTATTCCTGTGGTTTCTGATGCATAGTCCTGACTGAGCTATCCTGGTCTGTAACTCTATTGCTCACTAAAGAGTGGACAGGGAACCAAGGAGAGAAGAGGGTGGGTTGGAAAGAAATATGAAGATATAAACCACAAAAACAAACTTCTTGGACTAGTTCCTGCCCCAAACAGCATATTAATGAATTCTTTGGATGATGCTATAGAAAGTGTGCTTATCGCACTTAAGAATGCCAAGCAGAAAAGGATAGAGAATTCACAGAATGATAGAAGCAACATCCTCATATCTTAATATGTCAGAATTGTGAGCTGAATATACCTAGATGAAATGAAACAAATAAATGTAAATTCGTACCCTGGAGTTCAAACACCAATGGCACAAATACAAGGTAGGAGACACAGAGCTGAGAAACAGCCCACATGAATACACTTAGGGGAATTTAACAGGCAATAAATGCCATATAAACCATATAATGAGGCTAACAAACAACAATTAATCCTTTTAAATGTGCATGAGAAGTAATGGAATAGTTGAATTGAAGGAAATGGTAGACATATCTGTATTGGCCAGGCCTCCTTAGGAATTTCAGGCTCATTTGTGCCAAGACAAAAAAAAAAACAAAGCACATTCAGAGCAAGAGTACTGAACGAAGAAGGGGTCCAAAGACCTGTCCTTGAGAAATGACTGAGCAACTAAGGGTGCTGAAGTAAAACGACTCGCTCAGGACATGTGTAACCTCTGAAGTGCTGGACCATGGAAGAGAAACAATATGGCTCCAGGGGTGGAATTGGGCCAAATGTGAATACGTTACAGGGGATCAGATTACAGGTCAAGAAGAAGCAGCTCTTTACAAAGACCAAAAGTGTCCAGAGATTGAAAGCCCCGTCATGTGGGCCACTGAATATCTATTAGAGCTGAGAGATGATGATGATGGCTATTATTATTATTCTTGCTCTTATAGGTGTGAAATAAGTCTATGAGAGCTGTGAGATGTGGATTAGACTTAGAGCAATGCCGTGCCGCTGATCAGCCACGTGTGGCTACTGAATACTTGAAATGCGGCTACAGTACAAACTGAAGTGCTATAATTACAAAGCAGGCACCAGGTTTTGAAGACTTAGCATGAAAAACAGAAATGTAAACTATCTAATCTCAATAATTTATGCTGATATACTTTATATATATATATGTTGATACATATTTATAGTGATAATATTTTAGACATATTGGGCTAATTAAAATATATCATTAAAATAAACTTCACCTATTACTCTCAACTTTTTTCTTTTTTACATCTATACTGGAGTATAATTGCTTTAAAATGGTGTGTTAGTTTCTGCTTTATAACAAAGTGAATCAGCTATACATATACATATATCCCCATATCTCCTCCCTCTTGTGTCTCTCTCCCACCCTCCCTATCCCACCCCTCTAGGTGGTCACAGAGCACCTAGCTGATCTCCCTGTGCTATGCGGCTGCTTCCCACTAGCTATCTATTTTACATTTGGTCGTGTATATATGTCCATGCTACTCTCTCACTTCGTCCCAGCTTAACCTTCCCCCTCCCCGTGTCCTCAAGTCCATTCTCTACGTCTGCATCTTCATTGCTGTCCTGTTGCTAGGTTCTTCAGAACCATTTTTTTTTCAGACTCCATATATATGTGTTAGCATATGGTATTAGTTTTTCTCTTTCTGACTTACTTCACTCTGTATGACAGACTCTAGGTCCATCCAACTTCACTCTGTATTACAGACTCTAGGTCCAGCCATCTCACTACAAATAACTCAGTTTCGTTTCTTTTTATGGCTGAGTAATATTCCATTGTATATATGTGCCACATAGTCCTTATCCATTCATCTGTCGATGGACACTTAGGTTTCTTCCATGTCCTCACTATTGTAAATAGTGCTGCAGTGAACATTGTGGCACATGACTCTTTTTGAATTATCGTTTTCTCAGGATATATGCCCAGTAGTGGAATTGCTGGGTCATATGCAAGTTCTATTTGTAGTTTATTAGGGAACCTCCATACTGTTCTCCATAGTGGCTGTACCAATTCACATGCCCACCAGCAGTGCAAGAGTGTTCCCTTTTCTCCACACCCTCTCCAGCAGTTATTCTTTCTAGATTTTTTGATGATGGCCATTCTGACTGGTGTGAGATGATATCTCATTGTAGTTTTGATGTGCATTTCTCTAATGATTAGTGATGTTGAGCATCCTTTCATGTATTTGTTGGTAATCTGTATATCTTCTTTGGAGAAATGTCTATTTAGGTTTTCTGCCCATTTTTGGATTGGGTTTGTTTGTTTTTTTGATATTTAGCTGCATGAGCTGCTTATAAATTGTGGAGATTAATCCTTTGTCAGTTGCTTCATTTGCAAATATTTTCTCCCATTCTGAGGGTTGTCTTTTTGTCTTGTTTATGGTTTCCTTTGCTGTGCAAAAGATTTTAAGGTTCATTTGGTCTCATTTGTTTAATTTTGGTTTTATTTCCATTTCTCTAGGAGGTGGATCAAAAAGGATCTTGCTGGGATTTATGTCATAGAGTGTTCTGCCTATGTTTTCTTCTAAGAGTTTTATAGTGTCTGGCCTTATATTTAGGTCTTTAATCCATTTTCACTTTATTTTTGTGTATGGTGTCTATGTCATTCTTTTACATGTAGCTGTCCAGTTTTCCCAGCACCACTCATTGAAGACGCTGTCTTTTCTCCACTGTATATTCTTGCCTCCTTTGTCAAAAATAAGGTGACCATATGTGCATGGGTTTACCTCTGGGCTTTCTATCCTGTTGCATTGATCTATATTTCTGGGGTTGTGCCAGTACCATACTGTCTTGATTACTGTACCTTTGTAGTACAGTGTGAAGTCTGGGAGTCTGATTCCTCCAGCTCCATTTTTCTTTCTCAAGATTGCTTTGGCTATTTGGGGTCTTTTGTATTTCCATACAAATTATGAAATTTTTTGTTCCAGTTCTGTGAAAAATGTCATTGGTAGTTTGATAGGGATTGCGTTGAATCTGTAGATTGCTTTGGGTAGTAGAGTCATTTTCACAATGTTGATTCTTCCAATCCAAGAACATGGTATATCTCTCCATCTATGTGTATCATCTTTAATTTCTTTCATCAGTGTCTTATAATTTTCTGCATACAGGTCTTTTGTCTCCTTAGGTAGGTTTATTCCTAGATATTTTATTCTTTTTGTTGCAGTGGTAAATGGGAGTGTTTTCTTGATTTCATTTTCAGATTTTTCATCATTAGTGTATAGGAATGCCAGAGATTTCTGTGCATTAATTTTGTATCCTGCTACTTTACCAAATTCATTGATTAGCTCTAGTAGTTTTCTGGTAGCATCTTTAGGATTCTCTATGTATAGGATCATGTCATCAGCAAACAGTGACAGCTTTACTTCTTCTTTTCCAATTTGGATTCTTTTATTTCTTTTTATTCTCTGATTGCTGTGGCTAAAACATCCAAAACTATGTTGAATAACTGTGGTGAGAGTGGACAACCTTGTCTCGTTCCTGATCGTAGAGGAAGTGGTTTCAGATTCTCACTATTGAGAATGATGTTGGCTGTGGGTTTGTCATATATGGTCTTTACTATGTTGAGGTAAGTTCCCTCTATGCCTACTTTCTGGAGGGTTTTTATCATAAACGGGTGTTGAATTTTGTTGAAAGATTTTTCTGCATCTATTGAGATGATCGTATGGTTTTCTCCTTCAATTTGTTAATATGGTTTATCACGTTGATTGAATTGCGTACATTGAAGAATCCTTGCATTCCTGGGATAAACCCCACTTGATCATAGCGTATGAACCTTTTAATGTGCTGTTGGATTCTGTTTGCTAGTATTTTGTTGGGGGGTTTTGCATCTATGTTCATCAGTGATATTGGCCTGTAGTTTTCTTTCTTTGTGACATCTTTGCCTGGTTTTGGTATCAGGGTGATGGTGACCTCGTAGAATGAGTTTGGGAGTGTTCCTCCCTCTGCTATATTTTGGAAGTGATTGAGAAGGATAGGTGTTAGCTCTTCTCTAAATGTTTGATAGAATTTGCCTGTGAAGCCATCTGGTCCTGGGCTTTTGTTTGTTGGAAGATTTTTAATCACAGGCGCAATTTCAGTGCTTCTGATTCATCTGTTTACATTTTCTATTTCTTCCTGGTTTAGTCTCAGAAGGTTGTGCTTTTCTAAGAATTTGTCCATTTCTTCCAGGTTGCCCATTTTATTGGCATATAGTTGCTTGTAGTAATCTTTCATGATCCTTTGTATTTCTGCAGTGTCAGTTGTTACTTCTCATTTTTTTTTTTTTTTTTTTCAGTACAAGGGCCTCTCACTGTTGTGGCCTCTCCTGTCACGGAGCACAGGCTCCACACACGCAGGCCCAGCGGCCATGGCTCATGGGCCCAGCCACTCCGCGGCATGTGGGATCCTCCTGGACCGGGGCACGAACCCGCGTCCCCTGCAACGACAGGCAGACTCTCAACCACTGCGCCACCAGGGAAGCCCTACTTCTCCTTTTTCATTTCTAATTCTATTGATTTGAGTCTGCTCCCTTTTTTTCCTCATGAGTCTGGCTAATGGTTTATCAACTTTGTTTATCTTCTCAAAGAACCAGCTTTTAGTTTCACTGATCTTTGCTATTGTTTCCTTCATTTCTTTTTCATTTGTTTCTGATCTTTATGATTTCTTTCCTTCTGCTAACTTTGGGGGGTTTTTTTCTTCTTTCTCTAATTGCTTTAGGTGTAAGGTTAGGTTTTTATTTGAGATGTTTCTTGTTTCTTGAGGTAGGATTGTATTGCTATAAACTTCCCTTTTAGAACTGCTTTTGCTGCATCCCATAGGTTTTGGGTCGTTGTGTTTTGTCATATTTTTCTAGGTATTTTCTGATTTCCTCTTTGATTTCTTCAGTGATCTCTAGGCTATTTAGTAGCGTTTTGTTTAGCCTCCATGTGTTTGTGTTTTTACAGTTTTTTCCTGTAATTTATATCTAGTCTCATAGTGTTGTGATCGGAAAATATACTTGATACGATTTCAATTTTCTTAAATTTACCAAGGCTTGATTTGTGACCCAAGATATGATCTATCCTGGAGAATGTTCCATGAGCACTTGAGAAGAGAGTGTATTCTGTTGTTTTTGGATGGAATGTCCTATAAATATCAATTAAGTCCATCTTGTTTAATGTATCATTTGAAGCTTGTGTTTCCTTATTTATTTTCATTTTGGATCATCTGTCCTTTGGTGAAAGTGGGGTGGTAAAGTTCCCCACTATGATTGTGTTACTGTCGATTTCCCCTTTTATGGCTGTTAGCATTTGCCTTATGTATTGAGGTTCTATTATTTTGGTGGCATAAATATTTACAATCGTTATATCTTCTTGGATTGATCCCTTGATCATCATGCAGTGTCCTTCTTTGTCTCTTGTAATAGTCTTTATTTTAAAGTCTATTTTGTCTGATATGAGTATTGCTACTCCAGCTTTCTTTTGGTTTCCACTTGCATGGAATATCTTTTTCCATCCCCTCACTTTCAATCTGTAGGTGTCCCTAGGTCTGAAGTGGATCTCTTGTAGACAGCATATATATGGGTCTTGTTTTTGTACCCATTCAGCCAGTCTATGTCCTTTGGTTGGAGCATCTAATCCATTTACATTTAAGGTAGTTATCGATATGTATGTTCCTATTATCATTTTCTTAATTGTTTCGGGTTTGTTATTGTAGGTCTTTTCCTTCTCTTGTGTTTCCTGCCTAGAGACGTTCTCTTAGCATTTGTTGTAAAGGTGGTTTGGTGGTGCTGAATTCTCTTAGCTTTTGCTTGTCTGTAAAGGTTTTCATTTCTCCACTGAATCTGAATGAGATCCTTGCTGGGTAGAGTAATCTTGGTTGTAGGTTTTTCCCTTTCATCACTTTAAATATGTCCTGCCAGTCCCTTCTGGCTTGCAGAGTTTCTGCTGAATGATCAGCTGTTAACCTTATGGGGATTCCTTTATATGTTATTTGTTGTTTTTCCCTTGCTGTTTTTAATATTTTTTCTTTGTATTTAATTTTTGATAGTTTGATTCATATGTGTCTTGGTGTGTTTTATCCTTGGATTTATCCTGTATGGGACTCTCTGTGCTTCCTGGACTTGACTATTTCCTTTCCCATATTAGGAAAGTTTTCAACTGTAATCTCTTCAAATATTTTCTCAGTCTCTTTCTTTATCTCTTCTTCTTCTGGGACCCCTATAATTCGAACGTTGGTGCATTTAATGTTGTCCCAGAGGTCTCTGAGACTGTCCTCAGTTCTTTTCATTCTTTTTTCTTTATTCTGTTCTGAGGTAGTTATTTCCACTATTTTATCTTCCAAGTCACTTATCCATTCTTCTGCCTCAGTTCTTCTGCTATTGATTCCTTCTAGAGAACTTTAAATTTCATTTATTTGTTGTTCATCATTGTTTGTTTGCTCTAGTTCTTCTAGGTCCTTGTTAAAAGTTTCTTGTATTTTCTCCATTCTATTTTCAAGATTTTGGATCATCTTTACTATCATTACGCTGAATTCTTTTTCAGGTAGACTGCCTATTTCCTCTTCATTTGTTTGGTCTGGTGGGTTTTTACCTTACTCCTTCATCTGCTCTGTGTTTCTCTGTCTTCTCATGTTGCATAACTTACTGTGTTTGGGGTCTCCTTTTCGCAGCCTGCAGGTTCGTAGTTCCCATTGTTTTTGGTGTCTGCCCCCAGTGGGTAAGGTTGGTTCAGTAG
This sequence comes from Pseudorca crassidens, assembly GCF_039906515.1. Taxonomy (NCBI): domain Eukaryota; kingdom Metazoa; phylum Chordata; class Mammalia; order Artiodactyla; family Delphinidae; genus Pseudorca; species Pseudorca crassidens. The sequence continues at coordinate 129,261,329 of NC_090298.1, forward strand.
GTTGTGTAGGCCTCCTGGTGGAGGGGACTGGCTCCTGTGTTCTGTGGTCCATGTTGATAGCCACAACTCGGGCCTGTGTCTGGAGCTCATTTAGGCGGTGCTCTGAATCCCCTCTCCTCGCACACCGGGAAACAATGGTCTCTTGCCTCTTAGTCGGCCAGACTTTTTCCCGGACTCCCTCCTGGTTAGCTGTGATGCCCAACCCCCTTCAACCTCCGAATCCCGAGCCTCAGCTCCCAGCCCCCACCTGTCCCAGCTGGTGAGCAGACAAGACTCTCAGCCTGGTGAGTGCCGTTCGGCACAGATTCTTTGTGCGGGAATCCCTCCACTTTGCCCTCCGCACCCCTGTTGCTGCGCTCTCCTCCATGGCTCCAAAGCTCCCCCCCTCCGCCACCTGCAGTCTCCACCTGCTTCCTAGTGTGTGGAAACCTTTCCTCCTTCACAGCTCCCTCCCACTGGTGCCGGTCCTGTCCCTCTTCTTTTGTCTCTGTTTTTTCTTTTTTCTTTGGCCCTACCCAGGTACGTGGGGAGCTGCTTGCCTTTTGGGAGGTCTGAGTTCTTCTGCCATCATTCAGTAGGTGTTCTGTAGGGGTCGTTCCCCATGTAGATATATTTCTGATGTATTTGTGGAGAGTAAGGTGATCTTTGCTTTTTACTCCTCTGCCATCTTGAACCTCTCCCCTTACTCTTTACTTTTAAAATTATGGCTACTGAAAGATTTTTAATTACCACATGGTTCACATTTGTGGATTGAACTTCTTCTATTAGACAACACTGTGTGAGAGAAACAATTAGTGGGGAGCGGGGATGAAGGCTGAGCTAGACTTTAAAGGACTCTAATCGTCCATAATCTAGGAAAAGCACCTCTGTAGGTTTAGAACTCAAGGCTATGGTTTTAACCAAGATCTGCTTCTAATGAGCTATGTCACCCTGGGAAAGTGACTTAACTATTCTAAACCTTAAATTCCTATCTGAAAACAATAAAGTTGGAAAATCTCTGAGGTATTTCCTATTGCTGACATTCCATGAGAAAGACCGCTGCCCAGACTAGGTCTAGGCATTCCTTGTAATAAGAAGTGTTCCCTCCACTGATTTGCGCAAGTACCCACTCAACCAATGTCTTCATTGTTTTCTCCATTTTCAAAGCCCATGAAAAGAATATAGTGTTCAAAGTCAGACAAAATTGAATTAGATTTGTGACCTCACCACATCATTAACAGCTTCACAATGACCATTATCAGCTTCATCCCCCCAACAATATCCTACCTAGTACTTGTACATTTACATTTTGCTAGACCTTCTGATGTATTACTTCATTTAATGATCACAGACATCTTTCAAGGTGGATGCTATTATTATCTTTACATAATTGAGGAAGTAACTAGGTTTTAAACCTGTTTGTGTAAACTTGGGTATGTCACCTTGCCTCTATAAACTGCAGCAAGATGGCATAATATTGTCAGTCACTACCGTATACCCAATCATGGTATAAACTGTAGTGAGGATTCAGTGAAATAATGAATGTGGAGTTCCATTACAGTAGCAGATTTACAATAGATAGATGTGACAGAATCCTTCTCCTGCTAAACTCTTTCATTATGAACCCTGAATATCCTCTAAATCCAGCTCCAGTAACACCCTTTCCACAGGGCCTTACCTTTTCCCCACAGCTGGAAGTAAGGTCAACTGCTTCTGAAGTAGCATAGCCCTATATCTGATCATTTCTTACCAATCTCATCATTTCCAACCTTACTCCAAGTCACATTTTATCTCCTATATTAAACTATAAAGCTCTTGAGTAACAGCTCTATATGAGATTCATACGACATCCAGTCTAGTCTGTGGCACAGGGTAGATTATTAATACACATCAATTGAGTTAAAGCTACTATTTATTGAAAATTTACTAGTGCCAACCACCGAACAAAATTTAAGTTCCTTTTTTACATATCTAATTTATCCCTCACAACCTGAAGTGTAGATATTAATGTTACCCATTTACAGATGAGGACTCTGAGTCTTCAAGGAGCTGCTCAGCATCATACAGGTCTTAAGCGGTGGAGCCAGGTTTTGAATTCTCACTGGCTGCCTCCAAAGCCAATGGTAATGATTTTAACCATTACAAAGAAAGCCCAAATGGGCAGATGGATGGATGAATGGATGAAACGAATGGTGAAGAGAAGCACAACGTTATATCCTCTGACTCCAGGCTCAAGATTTCCCTTTAATCCCAGCTTTCCCTTCTGGATATTAAACCTCCTAGCTCCAACCCCATCATCCCAGCATATGACTGGGAGTTCTGCAGAGAAGGAAGAGAATCACATTTCACCATTTTAAAGATTCATAATGAGCTAAAAGGCCAAGTCAAAATCAATTTTTTATTCACCAAAGTCTTATGTCCCTGCCTGTTTTGTTCTCCTGAATAAAACATACCTTTTCAAGTGTATGAGCTGCCAGCAGCAGGGAAGAGAAAAGGGAGCGAGTAATACATTTTTACATAATTAGGAAGAAGAAAAAATATTCAAGCAGGTTTCCTTTTTAACGTTTATATTTATCTGAGTCTCCAGCTCAGGAAAATGTTTACCTAGTGTAGAGAGCATGTGTATTTTTCACCTGACAGCAAGATTTTTATGCTCAGGATTTTTTTTTTTTTTTTCATTTGGAGCTGTAACCCAGAATTTAGCAGCTGCCCTACAACACCCTGAGTCCACCAATAGAAGGAACTCTCAGTTCCCTGTAATACCTGGGGTTCTTTAGCCAGAGAACAGTTAGCCCGAAGACAGAGCCACTCAGCTTAGCTGCATCTCTGGCACAGGTTGAGACCATGCCTTGTAGCTTTGAAAGTGACAGTGATAGTAATTTATTACCTGCACTGATTCACAGAACGTGGCTCCTTGTAAAAACAAGCAGACATTTTTCAATTGTGCAGTGCAATGGATAAATCGTTTTGCATAGAAATTGTGCTTTTAAAACGAATTGAGGTGGGCTTTGAGGATATATGCATTATGCATGTACAAATAATACATCCTTGGGAAGAAAAGTCCCAAATGGGTTCTATTTAACTTTAAAACTATGTTTTATTAACGCATTTTAAGGGAAGAGCTTAAATCAATGACCCTATTCTCACTAAACCCAGAGCATTCAAGCAAAACAGAATCCAGGCTGCTTACTTTATTTCCCTTCCCCTCCCTGAAAGCAATGGCATTTTATTTTCCATCAGACACCTTTTTTTTTTTCATTCATAATGTCATGTTTTAATCCAATCAATGCACATTAGCTACAACTAATGTAAATGTCATTGCTATTCTTTCCTCAAACCATTTTTTTTCTTTAAATTTGCTAAAACTCAGTATAGCACAATCTTTCCACCTCAGATTCATAAGTATTGGACAGCTTTTCTATATTTCTCTTTCCTTCTTAGTGGAGTATTATTGAACAAAGCTATAGGACATTTTAGGGCAATGTCTAAAACAAATTCTCCTTGAAGCCTAGGGAGTGCTAGGAAGGGCCAAACTTTTTCACCCAAAGCTCTGCTACTTGCCTTCAGTATGGCTACTCTAGCCAAGGAGAATTGGTCCTACTTGGCCCCCACTCTCTACATCCTCTGTCTTTGTTTCTTCCACTCTGGATGCCTCTTTCCCTATGTCCAAATTCCACCTATTTAAGGATTCTATAAAGGGCCCCTCTTTCAGGAAGACTTCCCTGATTCTACACTTATCCTGTCCCAGGCAGATGGGATTCTTTTATTCTCTAAATGCTCGAGATACATTTCCCTTCAGGATCTGAGAATAGTTCACCTTAAATCCTATTGATGTATTAGTGTTATCTCCCCATGTAGATTGTAAGTTCCTAGAAGGTAGGAATCAATAAATGACATCTTTTTATCTCTCATATTAGTTAGCACAATGCCTGCACATTGTGGATGTTAATAAATGTCTAGAGAATGAAGAGAAGGAAAGAAAGAATAAAATAGAGAAGCAGTGAGGAACAGTGTGAGGAAAAGGATGAGAGAGAGGGAGGGAGGGAAGAAGAGGACTGAAGAAGGGAATCGGTAACAGAGGACACAGTGGCAAATGACCACAAAGCTTCTGCGGTTACAGATCACATAGTACACAGTACTGAGACATCTAAGTCAATTCTACTGTTGCAGGGGAGTAGCTAGAGCCCTAGGTGAATCTGTTTACCTCCTGGGTATTCCCAGGGCATGTTTTCTGCCCCCTGAATATGCCCAGGGCAATGGTTCTTAAAATCCAGTGTGCAAAAAAATCACTTGGGGAGCTTAATAAAATATTAATTCTCTGCAACTGGATTCCTGACATTGCATAACTTCCAACAGAATCTGATCTAGCAGGATTGGTAAGGGCACCAGGGCCCTGCATTCCTAACAGGATCCCAGGTGACTCTGTGGTAGGTGTTGGAGATCCTGTTTTGTGGAACACTGGCCTAGGGCTATTGCCTGGTTTTGTTCTCCTGAAGCTGCCCCCCTTTATTGGTTGTTCCTGTTCACTACTTCAGCCAGGTAATACATTACCTACATCCATCCACAGGACAGCCTCCAAGGGCCTAACCAAAAGTTGCCCTCCCTATCTCCTCCCACAGATAAGGTCCCCCAGCCAAACAATCGTCCTTGCCAAGGGGAAGAGGCATCATTCCTGATTATCTCTGAGTAGCAACTTTCAGTTGCTTGCTAGCCCACAGAATCATTCAAACAAGCTAACCATATCCTCTCACAGACATCAAGGGGCATGTCACCCTCAATACTGCAAAACCTGCCTCTCACAGTGCCTGTTGGCTCACTCCGCTCCTGTACGGCTTTGCATGGCATGCAGCAGCCTTCACCAGACTGTGAATACAAGTAACTAATAAACAGCTCTCAATCGCATGTGTCCAAAGTCAGCTGGCCTGTGTTCAGTCATCCCCACAACCCTAGGATGGGAATTCTTCTCTCACCAATGGGAGAAAGAGGAGGTGAATAAAACAAGCATGATAGCTGATCTTCGAATTTACAATCTAAGGGAGATGTCTGGGTCAAGAGACATTTAAAGCTCATTGGGATGAGTGGTCAGTGGAGATGTATAAAATGCTACACGAGTAGAGAGAGGGAAGCAAGAAAGTCTGGGTGGAACGGAGCAGGACCGGAGATTTCACAGGTAACATAGAATCTGGCTCAACTCAGGAGCCGCAAACGAAACCTCTCAAACAGATGATCATCATGTAGCTTCAGGCTAAGATCTCCCACCCCCAGTTCTTGCCCAGGATCCCATTGGTGAGAGGGAGTCTACCAGCCCTGTATTTAAATATAATGTCCTCTGTGCTTGAGGTAGGGCTCTGTGGAACAGAAGTGCCTATGCCTGGTATTGTTCTAGTTCTGTCTTTATTTTTTTTAAGGGTTCCTTTTAAGCTACTCTAGTTGTACACTGTGTGGTGAGTATTTCTTTGCTGTAATAGGGTAGCTGCCGACACCTGTTCTTATGTCCTGCTTGTCCCTGCTCTACAGACTACATGTTCAGCCGCTGTCTAGAGCAGTTGATCCCCTAAACTACCCATCCAGAGCCAGAACTTTGCCAAAGTGGAAATAAGCAGTTTGCTACATCTCCGTTTTGAGAAATTTATTTACCACATTGAAAAAATATATAACATTAAAATTACTGCATATTTAAAATAAAGACAACAACATTAACTACCTGAATGTTTGCTGTGCTCCTGGCACTGGTGAGGATGTTACATACACTACCTTGTTTAACCCTTCCACGACTCTTCAAGGGGAAAAGTGTTCCCAGTTGAGAAAACTGAGACTCACAGATGTTACGCAACTCACACAAGGTCACTTAGCGGACACATATATAAGTCAAGCACTTGACTTCAAGTTTAGTTATCTCTAAATTCATGCTCAGAACCTCTATATTATTCTGATCTTGTGTGTGTTGTCCCCAGTTGAAGCAACTGGGCTAAATAAGTTGACAACTTGTTATTTGAAAAGTTTAAGCCAATGCTGCATGTTGAAATCCCCATACCTTAATAGAAATAAACCAGTTCTTTAAAAATGACTGGTTAGTAACAATTACTACCACATCTTTGCTTGTATAAATGCAAGCTTCTTTTGTTTTCATTCAAGTCAAATTAAATATTCAGACCCTGCTTAGGATGAGTAGCAATCAGAGAAGCCTTCTAACTAGATGAAAAACAAGGGCCCATGGCTAGATTCTGTTGAGATCTTCTAAACATTCAAAACTAGATTTTCATCCTCTGAAGCTCTGTGGGGCAGCTCTGTAAGAATTTGGATTGGTATTTCTTCTGGGGGCACCACAGAGAAGAGGCAGACTAAAGAATATTGTAAGAAGAAAAAGAAAATGGCTTATATGTTCTTAGTTGAGATTCTGAGTGGATTTGTTTATAACCTCTTCCAAAGACCCAACTATAATAAATCCCACAACTCAGATATGTTCATTTGCGAGAGCCAACAAGAAGACCACGGGAAAAGCTGCTGATTTTGGAGAAAGCTATGTGGTACGTGAAATGGGGTATCTTATATGGCCTGAAACACTGTTCCCTCTTATACTCTTCTAGGTCCTGATTTAAGATCGATTTCCTTTGTGATAACAGAGAGGAGACTTCAGCCAGACTCGATCGAAGTAATACGGAGATATTTCTACTCCTGAGAAGTGGGATTGAATTTCCTGCCTTACTCGTCCTTCTGAGCAGTTTGGTCAGGTGAAGAAGTTTATTTTAGGAAATCATATGTTTTCTGGAAGTAGTTTATCAGCTTAAGAAAAATACCAGCTGTTGATATGGCTTTGGCCTGAGAGAGACTCTTTCTTGCATCTCTCGGCACTATTTTTTCCAGAGAAGCTACAGTAACTGGGAGAACAAGTATGAATTTCTAATAGATTGGATATTGAATCTAATGTCAGGTTTAATAAAGCAGCTGGATTTTAGCCGAAGGTTGCTTTACTGAGAAATCTTAGTCTAGAAGAAATCATTATCTCTTTAATCAATTAGTCATTGAATCATAAGTGCTGGAATTTATAGAGAAGTTAAAGAGCATCTAGACCAGAAGATTATAACCTGGGATCCATAGAGCTCTACCTAGAGGCCACGGATAGGCTTCAGTGGCCTCATTAATAACCAGAAATTATGCACAGATTCATTCATGTTCAGGTACTTTAGTTTTTCTCCAGGGAAACAGTATAAAACTTGTACTGGTGTTTTTAAAAGGTTCAAAATATTTAAGGACCAGTGATTTAGATCAGCATTTAATTAAATGGGAGCAAACTGATGCCCAGGGGTGTCAAGTGACTTGCAGAAGGTCACATGGCTAGAGAGAAACAGAACTGCTAGACATCGGGTCTTGTAATTTCTAATCCAGTGCCAGCATGCTGCTCTGAGCTACCAACAATGATAGGATTTCTCCTCTGGCCTACGTATGAATTGGAGCCTATAACTGCGGTGTGAGAAAACAAAAAACATAAAATATATTGCTCAAGACTAGGAGGTTTATATAGTGAGTGTGTTTATATCAAAATAACCAGAACTATGAAACAGAATACCCAGTTGTAAGATTTGGAATAGAGGGATATCTCAGTTTAAGTTCCTCCAAAAAGAGACCTGCGAGAAGCATTTGGACATGAAGAGCTTAATGTGTTGGTGATTCCAGGAAGTGGGGAGTGAGGAAGTAAGAGAGAGAAGTGATGTAAGTCAGTAATCCATGTGTTAACTAGAGGGATATCACTGTGGGTCCTCGGGGACCTCATGGCTTAGAGTTATCCTATCAGAGGGGCAGGGAAGCTGGGACACTTATAACTCCTGTCCTTCATTAGATGAGGGGTTTTCTGGGACAGAAAACAACCTCAGAAAGAGAAGATACAAAAATCATATGTGGAAACTGTCTACCAGTAACCCCTGGAGTAGGCCGAGAAGATATGGGCAGGGTCTCACAGCATCTCATAAAAGGTGTTTTAGGAGTTAAATGAAGAAAGATATAGCTGTGGACTATTGTTAGATTTTTAAATGTTAGGAATAAAAGAAATCCCATAAGTCATCTACTACTATAACCCCTTCTTTTAGAGCCCATGCACAGTTAAGATCTTCTCCTTGATACCACTTAAAATAGTGATCTCTGCTATTCCTTTCAACATTAGGGAACACAGTCCATTCAGAGGTAGTGGGTGTTTTGTTTTGTTTTGCTTCGGGGTCATCCCTATCCGATACTGACTTCACTTGTATGGAGTCAGAATCTACTGAAATCTTCCACTGGTGGCCAGTTCCCCTTCTGAATCCATGTGAAATACATTCAAGGTCTCTGCCAAGTGATGGCCTGTGGGATCCAGCCTCCAAGATGACCCCCAACGATCCCTGCCTCATAATAAAAAACGGGTATTTATGCCCTTGTGTAGTCTCCCCCCACAGTGAATAGGGCTGACTTATGGATCCAACAGAATATTACAGAAACTGGAGAATGTCACTTCCAAGACTAGGTCATAAAAGTCATTGCCATTTCCGTCTTTTTCTCTTGGATTAATCAATCTGGGGAAAACCAGCTGCCGTGTCGTAAGGACACTCAAGAAGCCCTATGGAGAGGTCAACATGGCAAAGAACTGAATCCTCCGGCCAAAAGCCTTGTGGGTGAGCTGCTTTGGAAGTGGATCTTCCATTGTCAGCCAAGACTTCAGATGACTGCAGTCACAGCCAACATTTTACTACTGCAACTTCATAGGAGACTTCGAGGAATCCGCTCCCAGATTCCTGACCCTCAGAAACTGCATGAGGTAACACACAGTGACTGTTTCATGCCCCCGAGTTTGGGGATAATTTGTTACACAGTACAGATATCTAGTACTTAGCCTTTTTTTTTTTTTTTTTTTTTTTTACTTAGCCTTTTTGATATTTAAAGATAGCTACTCCAAATCTTCTGCTCTGATTAAACATCTTGCAATCTTCCTCTGTGTGGCCAAGTTTTCTGCTTTTTTGTTCCATTACGGCACTATTCCTGTATGTCAATATCCTTTTCAGTGTCAGTCTGTATGAGTTAAATCTCTTTGTTGAACGTGACAGAAGCCCAAATTCAACCAGTTTATGCATAAGGTGAGGGATGTGTTGTCTCATATAATCAAATCTCAAGAAGGGAAAATGAAGAGACAGCTGGAACCAGGCCCTTAAATGACACATGAGCCCTTTCTCTTTTCTGCTTTTTATCCTAGGTTTTGGCTTCCTTCTCAAATCTGACGTCCCCAGAAATTTATAATCATTTATATGTAGCTTTTATACTCAGAGTTATGTAGCAAGAGACCAAAGAAAGTTCTTCCCTGTCAGACAATTTCAGTTAAAAAAAAAATCTCAGGGGAGAATTGCAGTGGGTCTTACTTAGATCGTGTTCCTATCCCTAGAACACTGCGACTGAGAACACTTTGCTATGCCCAGGTGAGTCCTGTGTGCACCCCTGTGGCTGGGAGCATCTTGGGAGTAGGCTTATCAGAGGGAGGGAGGAGCAGGTACCTCTAAAGGGAAGGTGACTTATGGGCAGAGGAAAGAATAAATAACATCAGCTTCTTAGCTGGATGTGATGTCCCCATTCTGTTTAGACTAGTACAGAATGAACAGAGATTATTTTCTGGTAGTGGGATAAGTACATCTTATGTATAAATACAATAAGTTGAACAGGGATAAGGTCTCTGGAACAAAAGGGAATAGTCAACAGCATAGTGGGTGACAGTAAGAAAATCCATCTTTGTTTAGATTAGAGGACTCACTGATACAAGAGATGGTAAGGGGCGGAGAACACCATACAAAAGAAGAGATTTGGTTAGACAGATGAGTACTGCACTTCCAGGTCAGGGATGTGGGAGTGATACTCAAGGCTTCTGAACCACGATATCGTGACACATCGGGGTCACAGTCCTCTGTAAGGTAGTTTCCGAGACCTATCTATTATAGTTCATTGCTGTCAGTAGATAAACTACCAGAGTTTATAAATCACTTCCCTTTTTATTCACCAAGCTGGATTTACAGTCATCCTTATGCTAAGAGCTCTCATTAGCGCATATCTAAGAGGCAGTATGCCTACTGGTTAGAAAAATGGTCACTGGAGCAGACAGTCTGCTTTTGAATCTTAGATCTTCTACTTATTAGATGTAAATCTTGGGCAACTTCTTTAACCTCTCTGTGCCTCAGTTGTGCCTCACCGTAGAAGTTGGAATAATAATAATACTATCTCATAGGGACGCTGTGAATTAAATGCATTCATATATACAAAGTTCTTAACAACAGCATCTGACACACAGTATGTGCTACACAGATATTAGTAATTTCTGTTACTATTATCATCATTATTCTTGTATTAGGGGCAGAGGAAATTTCTATCCCCGTGGAAACTTGTACACACCCAGATGGAAGTATATCACGCACTTGAATATCATAGGCTCCATATATTGAGGGAGAAGAAAGCTTGAAAGTTGCTACTCTAAGGAATCAGCTGACTAGGGCATAGTCTTTGGTAAGACAGTGGCAAGGCAAGTGAGTTGAAACAATTTCTGGGACATTTTGTCTGGAAATAGAGACCCCTTACAAGATTGCAGCATCCGTCTTGTCGTGTGTTAAAGTTTGTACTGATTGCATGTGGATCTGTCTTCAAATAATACAAGAGCAAATATATCCCAATGCACTTCCATAAGAAATGAGCATTCATCTGTGGGTTGTTAGTTTCCCAATTGCAGTAGCAAAGATTTAAGCCATATTTAGGACCCATCATAAAAGCTAATCTTTCCTAATGCCCATTTTTATCCCAGTACAGTGCATAATTAAATGCTAGCACTGAGAAGCACTGTATTTAGAAAAGAACAAGGCAAGATCATCGACCACAGCTATTTATATACTCTTCCAGTTCAAATATTTCAGACTGTGCATGCTTGCTACTGACATTGCTTATTTTTAAAATCCTTTTTTAAACTGTATATATCATATTATTGAAAGATGTAGAATTGAATCATTACTTCATATAATCACAAAGCTTTAAAAACTAAGTTATGTTTAAGGATCACTCAACACAGCTATCCGAAAATCTGTCTACTATATGTTTTGAAGACATCTGTCCCAAGTCACAAAATGACTTACAGAAGCAGTAATACTATGACATGTGAGCCAACACTACCCCACGGCAATTATTACCAATTTCCTATAAAGTCTGAACTGAGCCTCAGAATCCTTTTTAACACAACAATCCAGGCAGTCACTTCCAATTAGAATTAGCATGAAATGTTAAATCTGTTTACCATGCCCTAATGATGGCTGAGCTACAGAGAACTTAGAATAACCAATTTCCATATAGATCTGATTATCCCGAATTCTTCAGTTATAAACTAAATGAAACAGATTTATACATATCCACACTATTTTGTGGACTGTTTCATGAAGAATCAGTCCATCTCAGTGAATATATTAGTAAAAACCCTTTCTTGGACCTGGTCAGTGATAGGCTCCCATAGTGCAAATTGCATTTTCTTAATGAGGCATAATTCACATACCATGCAATTCACCCTTTTAAAGTGCACAATCCAGTGTGTTTTAGTATATTCAAAACGCTGTACAACATCATCACTATCTAATTCCAGAATTTTGCATCACTCCAAAAGAAACCCTATACTCATTAGCAGTCACTCTCCATTCCTCCTTCCCCTCTCCCCACTCCAGCCACTGGGAACCACTAACTTATTTTCTGTCTCTCCAGAAATTTCATACAAATGGAATCATAAAATAAGTGGCATTTGCATCTAGTTTCCTTCACTTAGCATAATATTTTCAAGGTTCATCCATATTGTTGTATGTATCAGTACTTCATTCATTGTTTACAGATAAAAATATTCCATTGTATCATATGCCAAGTTTTGTTTATCCATTCAACAGCTGATGGACATTCGAGTTGTTTCCATTTTTGGCTATTATGAATAATGTTCCTATAAATATTCATGTACAAAATGTTACATGGAATATGTTTTCAATGCTCTTGGTTATATACCTAGAAATGCAATTATTGGGTCATATGGTAACTCTGTGTTTAACATTTGAGGAACTGCCAAACTATTTTCCAAAGTAGCTGAACAATTTTACATTCATACCAGTAACGTTCAAGGGTTCCAATTTCTCCATCTCCTCTTTAACACTTCCTACTCTCTGTCTTTTTGGTTATATCCATCCTACTGGGGATGAATGGTATCTCATTGGAGTTTTGATTTGCATTTCCCTACTAATTAATGATATTTAGCATCTTTTCACATGCTTATTGGCCATTTGTATATCTTCTTTGGAGAACTATCTATTCAAATCCTTTATCCATTTTTAAAATTGGGTTATTTGTCTTTTTATTGATGATTTGTAAGAGTTCCTATATTTGTGGTAACTCAACCCCTATCAGATACATGATTTACAAATATTTTCTCCTACTTAGTGGGCTGCTTTTGCACTTTCTTAATAGTGCCCTTGATGCAAAAATGTTTTAATTTTGATGATGTCTAATACACCTATTTTTCTCTTTGGTTGCTTCTAATATTGTTTTCATATCTAAGAATTTTATAATTTTAATTCTTACATGTGTATCTTTGATATATTAATATCAACTGAATTTCAATAGTTTACAAACACACTGTTTCTATATAGCTCTATTCCTTTTCCCATCTTTTGTGTTGTAACTGTCATACAAATTACATCTTTCTACATTGGGTGCCCATCAACACAGATTGATAGCTTTTGCCTTATGCGACTGTCTTTTTATTTTAAATTATACAGGAAAAAGACTTACAAATAATGCATTTATGTTGCCTTATATTTACCTATGTAGTTACATACGGATACAAGTTACTTACTGTCTAATGTCCTTTCATTTCAGTCTGAAGGACTTATTTTAGTATTTCCTGCAGGCCAGGTTTATTGCTAACGAATTCTCTGGTTTTATTTATCTGCAAATATCTTAATTTCTCCTTCATTTCTGAAGGGCAGTTTTGCTGGATATGAGAATTCTCGGTTGACAGATTTGTCTTTCAGCACTCTGAATATGTTATCTCACTGCCTTCCGGCCTCCATGGTTTCTCATGAGAAATCAGCTGACAATTTTATTGAGAATTCCTTCTATGTGAGGAGTCACTTCTCTCTTCCTGCTTTCAAGACTCTATGTCTTTGTCTTTTGAGAGTTTGATTATGATGTGTCTAGGTATAGATCTCTTATATTTTATCCTATGTAGAGTTTATTGAGTTTCTTGGATGTGTAGGTTAGTGTTTTTCATCGAATTTGGGGAATTTGGGCCATTATTTCTTCAAATATTCTTTCTGTCTCCTCTCCTTCCTGGACCCCCATTATGCATATGTTGGTATATGTGACAGTTTTCCACAGGTCTCTGAGCTCTGGTGATTTTTCTTCATTCTTTTTTCTCTTTGTTCTAAAGATTGCAGAACCTCAATTGACCCATCTTCAAGTTTTCTGACTTTCTTCTGCTTGTCCAAATCTGTTGTTGAGCCCCTCTGGTTAAATTTCCTTTTCTGCCATTACACTTTCCAGAATTTCTATTGGTTCTTTTTTTAATTTTTATCACTTTATAGGTAGTTCCCATTTCCTAAAACATCATTCTTATATATATTTTTAATTGTTTAGACATGGTTTCCCTTAGCTCATTGGACATAATTAAAATAGTTGACATTAAGTCCTATCTAGCAAGTCCAATGTCTGGGCTCCCTCAGAGACAGTTGCTTTGTTTTGTTTTGTGTTTTCTTGTTTTTACGTATATCCTGTAATTTCCTTTTGAAAACCAAATATTTTAAACACTATAAGGCGGCACATATGGAAATAAATTCTTTCCCATTTTTAAGGGTATTTTTGTTGTTGTTTGGTTGGTAACTTTTCTGATCTAATTCTCTAGAACGTATATTCTTTGTGTGGCCACTGAAATCTCTGCTCAATTACATTAGTGGTAAGCTGGTGAAAGGGCAGAGATTTCCTTAAATGCATCAAACCAACAAACCTCCCCTCCTTGCTGAGGAACTGTGTGTGTGTAAGCTGGGGCATGCCTTCAACTCAGCCTGAAAATTTACAGCTCTGCCTTAGTCTTCAGTTCCTGCTTACACACAGCCTCATGGTCAGCCAGAGATGGAGCTTAGGCTCTTCTCAGATCTTTTCTGAACATGTACATAGACCCAGGCATGTGCACAGCTTCATATATATGTGTGGTCTTCTAGGTTCCCAGTAATATGCCAGAGACTTTCAAAGTCCTCTATAAACTTCTCATTCCTCAGCTTTTCTGTCTTTAAGATTTTTGGTTAGCTTATTGTTTGCCCCAATTGATATTTACCAGGTAAGGCTGCTGCAATGATAATGATGATGATGATGATGATGATGATAAAAGCCTCCATCTGCTTTCAACAAATACTCTCAGGGTAAAAGCTGTCCACACTGGGTGAGCACCAAGTCAGATCTAATAAAGTCAGTCTTATGAGTCAGTTCTTCCAATAAACCACCAGAGAGGCAAAATTATCATAATTCTCTTAGACTGGGGCTCTGAAAGAGCTCAACTCTGTTCTGTCCCCTCTAGAGGCAGCCAGCTCGCAGATTTTAATTGCCATTGTAATCTGCTCATTTTCAAAGCTAATGCAGAGATGAGCGTGGGGTGGGAATAGGGCATATTAAAAGGTCACAAAGCTTACTATTCTCATCAATGTTCAGCCATTTTTCTTGAATAAATGCTTCTCAGATTTCTACAGGTCGTTTGTTAATTTCTAGACTTCTGGAAAAGTTGCTAATGGCAATGTTTTCCATATTCTTGTTGTTTTTATTGACAAGTGGATTTTTAGAAGACTTTACTCCACTATTTTATCTGATGTCACAGATTACTATTTTTTAAATTTTTTTTTAATTTTTTGGCCACCCCATGTGGTATGCAGGATTTAGTTCTGTGGATTGAACCCATGCCCCCTGCAGTGGAGGCAGAGTCTTAACTTCTGGACCACCATGGAAGTCCCTGATGTCACAAATTACTTTTATGTTTGTTCTATACACATTATAATTTGTATGCACTATACGGATTAATAAAATCAGAAGTATTAGTCATAGCTTATGAGGCATTACATGATCTAATCCCCTGATTTTCTCTTAAAAGTTATCCCTTATCCAGCTTTCCCTCACTCACTATGAACTGAATGGTTCGCATGGCTCCCTTTCTGTTCCTCAAACACACTAAGCCATTACCTCATTACTGCCTTTGCATTTGGTATTCTCTCTGCCTGATGTTTTCCTTTCCTGGAAGAAACTTCCCATCCTTCTAGTCTCACCTCAGATATTACCTCTCAAGAAAGGCCATCCTGGACCATCTTTTCTGAAAAAGCTCTGCCTCCCCTTATCCCTGCAGCCCACTCATCCCCAGATAATCTCTGTCTTATCACAATCAATATTTCATAGCCTTTATTAAGCTCCACAATTATTAGGTTTATTATCTTATTTTATTTGCCTCTTCCAATACAATGTAAGCTTCATGAGGATAGGGACTTGTTGGTTCTATGCATTCATATATCCCTTTGTCCTGCACAATTACTAGCACATAGTTGTAGATAGTTGAATGAATAATAGATAGCTGAAGAGTGAGGTACTCAGAATTCTACTTATCATCAATAACATCCCTGGGTTTAGGAGTCTACAATTACATTCTATCTTTCATTTAAATTCCAAGAACGAAATCAACCAAAATGTGATGAGGAGTCAATTACATTAAGGTGACAAGAAGCACCTTGGATTTCTTCTACTGGAGAATGCTTGATAGGAAAGGAAATTTTCTTGCCAAAGGTTTGGGATGCAATCCTCATTTTTTGCTGTGACAAAACCCTATTTTTATCTCAGTCTCCATTTTCTTCATCTGTAAAACCATAAGGTTGAAACAGGTGATCTCATAGTACCTCCCAACCTCCACCCTCCTGCTCTTGGAGTCTCACAATGTTACCATTGTACAATTGTTACCCTATATAATTGTTACATTGTACAATGTTACCCTATTACCATTTAGAGAGAAAACTGCTTAAACCTCACAAAGTAACATTGATTTCAAATGCTATCAATGCAAGAATAAATTTGAAACACCAGGATACCACTTTAACAGCATCTTTTTATGTCCATAATGATATTTTAATGTTTTTTACTAGGGAATTTTGAGGTTTATAGCACTAGGATAAAACATACAATCTTTCATCTGGTTAACCGATTTATGGCTATTATATTCTAAAGTACTCTAAGATGCTACTGGGATTAAATTTGATAAGGGTTTTTTTGGAGTTTTTCTATTCTAAATGAAGTAAGTTGTGAATCGAATCCACCAAGTGATAACAGAGATTTGAGGTTGGTCTTCATATGGGTTGCACAGTAAACTGGAATATTTCTGTGGCTTTCAGCAGGTTTGGCTCTTATCTCAAAAGACAGCTTTGGAGTTATGAACTTCACAGGGCTCTTAAGAGTATACAGTAAAGGGGGAAAACCAACAAATAGCAAGGAAATTTCCATCTCTGAAGTTGAAGAAAGAGTACTTACAAAATGCTGTTTATTATCTAGATCTGTATAAGGAAATTTGGGTACTTCAGAGGTCAGTTGGATAAATCAAGTGAATAACACATGTATATTTTTGGAAGTTATCATTTCTCAGTCAACTCTCTCATGGATTGAAATCTCCGTGTGCACAGCACATTGCTTTTTATAAAATAGGGTACATGGATATAAGTTAAATGGGGATTTGGTCATTATCTAGCCCACCTTCTTTGGATTTCTTCCTGGGAACTGCAGAGTGCCACTCCACGCAGGGTTACTCACTTCCTTCTAGAACACTTGGAATGTGCCACATGGTTGGTATACCTCTCTGCATTGGAAGTAGCAAACCCTGGGCCCCAGCCAGGTTCAGGTTGAGGGGGGCAAGGAGAACATAGCAACACTGTGCACAGGATGGCTCTTTTTTGTTGTTGTTGTTAACATCTGGTCTATCCAACTAGATTAAAGACTCTTTAGAGGATTTTTGCTCTAGTCTAGATCAAGGTTTCTCAACCTTAGTGCTACTGACATTTGGAACCAGATAATTATTTGTTTTGGGGGGCTACCTTGTGTATTAAAGGATGTTTAGCAGCATCCCTTGCTTTTATCTGCTGATTTCTAACGTCAACTCCACCCCCCACACACACATGTTCTGACAACCAAAAATGTCTCTAGGTATTGCCAAATATCTTGTCAGGGGCAAAGTCACCCCTGGTTAGGAACTACTGGTCTAGGAGTATGTTCCTTTAAAATGAGAAAAACTGAACAAAGAACAGCACTACAGAATATGCCAATAACCAGCTTATAAAGAAAACATCAGCTTTGTGACATTCTTTTGGGACCAATAATATGATATTTTATCCATTCAACAATTATTCTATATCTACATTACAGGCATATTTCTAGCATAATAATGGCTATTTTTTGAGCAAGTTCTCTGTGTTGAGTGTTTTACATACTTTGACTCATTTACTTTTTTTTTTTTTTTTTTGCGGTACGTGGGCCTCTCACTGCTGTGGCCTCTCCCGTTGTGGAGCACAGGCTCCGGACGCGCAGGCTCAGCGGCCATGGCTCACGGGCCCAGCCGCTCCGCGGCATGTGGGGTCCTCCCGGACCGGGGCACGAACCCGCGTCCCCTGCATTGGCAGGCAGACTCTCAACCACTATGCCACCAGGGAAGCCCTGACCCATTTAACATTCACAAGAATCCTACAAATATGGAGGTAAGTAGTGGTGGAGTCTGGATTTGGATTCAGATTTTTTTTTTTTTTAATTCTCCAAGCTCTTTAATCCTTCACTCACTGCTGGCAGATGACATGACTTTAGAAATATTTTAGACAACAGAATACAGTGGTTAAGAGTACAGGTTCTGGGAACAAACTGCCTAGATCTGAATCTTGCCCCAACTAATTCCTAGCTGCTTAAGTTTGAGCAAGTTACTTCAGCTCTCTGAGCTCAGTTTTTTAAACAGTAAAATGTATGCCTCTAAGAGGACAGCTGTGAAAATTAAATGAGATAATATATACAAATGCCTGTAAATGCCTGGCACATGGAAAGCGCTCAACTACTATGAGTTTAAGTTTCAAACTTATATGCCTAGCAAAACTAGAAGAGAATGCGCAGGAGTAAAATCAGCCTGGACATGGCATTAGGGAGTGGTGGGGCCTGTGGAGTACTCCATAGGTCACATCCTGTCTATAGATTTTCCAGCCAATTTTCAGAGAAATAGGTGTAAGCTAAGTAACTGATACTGGCAGAATGGATTGGGATCATGAACCCTCAGTTTACTGGTGAGGTCACTGAAGCCCAGGGAAGCAGAGGGGCTGCCAGGCTTGTACTGTTTCACAGTGGTAGGGTATGACATGGAACCTATGCCCCATTTTATCCTTGGCCAGGTCTCGTTCTACTGCTCTGTATTTATTTCCTTCTACTCTCTGAAAAACATCTCTTGCTTTTATTTCTGTAAATGAGCTCTTATTTCCTCATAAGCTGAAAACATTTATTCATATAGAAACTCTGAGCAGCGCTTGTGGGCCTGGGATTCTCCTACCCAAGCATTTAAATTGCTCCCTGCTGGGCATGAGAAACCCCAATGACAGATTGCTGAGTGCTCCAGTGTAGGGATTATAGTTCTTTGCAGGGATGAAAAGGGCCTAGACTTGTGAATAAATGCAACCACCAATTAGACTCCCTTGACACTATATTTAATTTAGAGTCTTTAAAACAAACAATGATTGTCGTATTTTAAATACATGATGTTTTATGGCTATCATCTTTTAAACTATTTCTTGCTTTTGATCCTTAGGCAACTGGTTGGTAGGAATTGAGAATGAAAAACTTTATATATGAGAGAATCATACCTTTTTGAAATACAAAACACATCTTAAGAGTACAAAAAAAAAAAAAAGAGTACAGCAAAGTCCCCATACTATCCCTAAATCTCCAAATATTTCTAACACTTGACTGCATAATCATTTATCCCATCGTACACACACACACACACACACACACACACACACACACACACACACACACACACCCCTCTACTCATTGCTTATTATAATCTGGTAGGTCACAGGTCCTAACTGTTTTATTCATCTTTATCTCTTTAGCACAAACAGTGTCTGGTATCAAGTAGGTATTCAATAAATATATATATTTTTTAATTTACGGAATAGTGTTTGAAACCTTGGATGATGAGAAGTAGGCTTTCTTTTACAAACAGGCAGTTCTACTTTGACCTCATAAAGATAACGTCTCTTAACGTTTTCTTAAATTTCTCCTTGTAACTTCTAGCCATTGATCTTAGGACTAGCCTCACAGGTTAAGTAAAGAGCTTGCACCTCTTTTCCAAGCCCTTGAAGGCTGGTTTCATGATTCCCCAACTTCTTTAATTTTATGAGACAAATATCCTTTTCTTCCTTCTATGACATGACTTCAAGTCCCTATAACATATTGATTTTGCTCCTTGACTAGTTAAAAAACTTGTTTACTTTGGTTTAAAGTCTGTGGCTGTGACTTCTGGTTGGTCTTCAATGTCCATAAACCACTTCTGATATAATGTGAGTACATGACCTCCAGCTACAGACTATGTTTCCTAGCCTCATTTGTATCAGACATAACTATGCATTTATTGTGGTCAATGGAATGTGAATGAAAGTGACATGTACCACTTCTGAGTCATGATCTTAATGGAAGCTCTTCTCCTTCCCTCTTCACACCCTGCTGCCTCGAGATAAGCCATCCTGAATTGCACAGAAGAGGGTCCACATCATCAGGATGGCAGGACAACAAATTAAGAACATGAACAATTGACAGATAGAGTGAGTATAATGATGGTATAAAAATTTCACAAATAGTGTGAAATAAGGCTCGTGGATAAGAAACTGCGGTTCCTGGATGATCTTAAAGGGCCAAGACGGTCTGCCATACACTTGACTGCCCACCTTTAGACAATAACATGATAGAGAAATACACTACTACCTTATTTAAGCCATGTTGAGTTGACACTACTACATGCATCTAGACCTACAGTCTACTAACAGATCTACAGTCTACAGTCTTTACCTCTGCTATCCTGTATTCCGGTACCAGAGGTAAAGTTCAGCAAATAAAATACACCACAGTATATATAATATTGATTTACCATTTGGGGAGTAGATGGAGAAGATATAAATACCATAAGCTAAAGCTGACGGCTCCTATTATACCATGTGATACCTCAGAAGGCAGACCAAGTTTTCTGAAGTTTGGTACGGAAACCCCATTACATTTCTCTAAATCACTTCCCCATTCCTCTCTGGTGTGGTCCCTAATCTGACATCTAATGCATTTTCTCTCCCTCCTTACATCCAGTCTTTTACCATGTGATACACATGCCTCATGGATTTGTTTTGTTTTATATTTTTAACTGTTTTTAACTGAAAGGCCAGCCATACCTTTTGCCATATCATCAGGGATTTCCTTCAAGTTTGATATCCATCCATTCATCACATTTTGGAGGATTTAATTGTATATAACGGGAAAACCCCTTAATCGCTCATTCATATAACTGAATCTTCTTTAATGTTCACACAAATGCACATTGATAATTGTCATTAATGCATCTGCACGTTAATAAGGCATGTAGGGGCTTCCCTGGTGGCGCAGTGGTTGAGAGTCCGCCTGCCGATGCAGGGGACACGGGTTCGTGCCCCGGTCTGGGAAGATCCCACATGCCGCGGAGCGGCTGGGCCCGTGAGCCATGGCCGTTGGGCCTGTGCATCCGGAGCCTGTGCTCCTCAACAGGTGAGGCCACAACAGTGAGAGGCCCGTGTACCGCAAAAAAAAATAATAATAAGGCATGTATCTCATATTTCTATTGTTTTCTACTGATGCTCTAAACCAGGAATCAGCAAACTATGGACCATGAGCCAAATGTAACCCATTTCTTGTTTTTTTAAATAAAGTTTATTAGAACATAGCCATCCCCCTCTGTTTCTGTATTGTCTATGTATGGATGCTTTGGGGCTGCAATGACAGAGCTGAGTAGTTGCCACAAAAGCTGTATGGCCACAAATACAAAACTACTTACTAACTAGCCCTATGCAGAAAAAGTGTGGTGATCCCTGCCTAAACCAGTGTTTCCCAACCTTTTTTTCCATTATCATCGCCCCAAGGAACTTTTTGAGACTTTTTCCCCTTAATCATTCAGCCCCATGAAATTTTAATACCATGGATATACTGTATATCTGTTCTTGTACTGTATGTGTATCTATGCTTTATACACGCAAATAGTACGTTTTTCTTCACTTCCTAACAACCAAATTTGTCCCCCTTCAGGGCAATACTGCTCCTGTTGAGAATGTAGGATCTAGACAAGAGTTTCTCAATCTCAGCATTAATTGATATTTTGGGCCAAAAAATTCTCACTGTGGCAAGCTGTCCTGTGTTCTACAGAATGTTCAGAAGCACCCCTGGTTTCTAGACTCAAGTAGCTCCTCTACACATCTCTGGCAGCCAAAAATATCTCCAGACATTGCCAAATGTCCCACGGAAGGGGAGGGATGTCAAAGTGTCCCCAGTTGAGAACCACTTGCTTTAGACTAATAATTTCATCAAATAAATAAATAAAGAGGATAAGTTTATATTACTATGTCCTAAGCATGATACATTTTCCTGGCAATAATTACCATTAACAGAAAGTATCTTATCTCTTTACTTCTTTGTGTATCTCACCCCACTATTCACAGGCACTATGAGAGCAGAAACTTGAGTTATTCAGCAATGGATCCAAATGAACATTTAGAAAAATGTATGGCTCTCCATTTATGTTTTAAAGAGAAATCAATAACTCTAACTAAAACCATGATGGCCCTCACTAATTACAGTTTCTTCTTAAAAGGGGTTACGAAACACATCTGCAAATACTTTATTGTAAATTTTCCTCCAAAACTGGCATTATACTCATTGGTCAGGAGTTGCTTAGATCCCCTTGCCTATCTTTAATTACCTATAACAGTTTCTATTTTAATGGGGCTCCTCAAAAACTAGTCAGTAATCTTATTTAACAATTCTCTCAGTGTGTTTTCTTCAAAGCCAGGAAAACTGAACTTTTTGAGAGTAAGTCTTACCATTCCTTCTCATGCATTGAGTTTCCATCCTCCACTAACAATGGCCATTCTCTCATTTGATTTGTAAGGATTATTCTCATTGTCAGGACACGAGAGAAAAAATATGGAAGGAAATGGGCTTCCTCTGTCATCCAACACGTGCAATCATTTCTTAGATTTTCCTGCTCAGAAGAAAAGCATAAAAGTTTTGTTGCCACTCAACCTTAGGTAATACCGTACAGGACTGTCTTGGAAACAAAAAGGCAGGCAAGACACAGATGTGTTCCTAAGAGTGAAAAGGACATAATCAAAGCATTGTAGTCTGTTCCTTCCGGGTTTCTGGAGGAAAGACTAAGGACAGGCAAGTCATAAAAGGAAAGATGCTTTGGCTTTTCACTTTGGCTTTCTCTGAAAAATCATGTTTATACCAATGAACCATTTTCAGAACATCCCTAATTCTATCACGTTTCTGTTTAATTTGCTGGAACTTGGCTTTTACAAGGCAATGATCCAAAGGAAAAATAAAATGACCTTTTAGAATTTATCGAGGGCTTGAGAACAAGGAAAAACACAAATGATTTGGGTACCATTAGAAAGTCATTACAAAATCCAACAGGTGGTGCTATGGGCAATTTGAATTAGAGTCTTGGTCCTTCCAGTACATCAGGAAAAGCCTATGTTAAACATCATGACATTGGTTTATACTGAAAATTCAGCGAATTAGGATTTTTCTCTTATGTCACAATCAGTGTTGAATGATGGAGAAATCTAAATGCCTACATTTAAAATTTGTCATTACCTCACTTTGTGATTTTTCAATAAATCATAAAACCATTGCACTAGGCTCCTGAAGCCAGAAATATGTGCTTCACCAATCACATTATTTGGTTACATTTGAACGGTTAAAATTACAGTGTGAGATGCCTTTTGCTATGGTGGTATGTTTATATGGTTTGAGCTACTAGCCTCTTTGTGTTCCTGTTACTTCATTTGTCTCCTATCATGAATTATGACTCTGCAACATTATTTCTCACATTTTTTTCTTTGTTTCCCTCATACCTATAAGAGTAAAATGAGTCTGAGCTTGGAGTCCAAAGATCTGTGTTGTTATTCCAATTCTGTGGCTCACCAGCTATGTGACTGAGTAAGACATTTCCCTTTGCTATATTTAAATCTCTTCCCCCTCACCTCACACTAGGATTATTATTGGCTCATATAATTGCTAAGTTCAGGTAATGGCATCAGGTATGGCTGGATCCGGGGGCTCTAACTATATTGTCAGAACTCTGCCATTCTCCAACACTTGGCTCTGCTTTTCATCCCTTGGCTCTAGCTTTCCTCTGGTAACCTCTCTTTGCATGATAGAGCACAGAAGCTAAAGGCTTACATCTTCCCAGGTCCATTCCCGGTAGAGAAAGAAAATATCCCATTCACCTTTTCCAGATAAGTCATGCCCCTGTCCCTGAAAAGTCACTGTGGCCAGGAAGATGTGCTGATTTATCTATGGCTGTATGATTGCCACCCTTGTGTCCTCAGAGGTCATTAAGACTATATGAACTGAGAATGAGAGGTGGGAAGATTCTCCAAAAGGGAGATTAAGATACTATTATGAAAGAAGGGGGAATGTACACATGATGGACATAGGAGAGGGGTCTCCTTCAGATAGAAAGGCAGATCTCCCTTTGGTATAAATGTCCCTTTACTAAACCAATATTTTAATCTTATCACCACCTCTGCAGGAGTCACCTAGGGCACCAGCCTCTCCTACTAGTGCCTACTTTTGATCCTGGTACTTTTGAGCAGATACTTCAACTTCAGAACTTTGAGACCTATTACTACAGGCTTTTCCCAGAGTTTAGTCTGTTCTTAGAAACTGGTCAAGGGAGGGAATCATTTGTGCATGATAATTCATCCATGAGTAAGTAAATGATTGGTCCTCTAGGGTGGGGACTTACAGCCTTGTCATCCTACAGCCTCATTTTTATCTATCTTTACTACAAATTACCATATGGTGGAAATTACAGGAGTCAACAAAACTCTCATCCCTGGAATCTGGGGACCAGAGGAGGCTTCTTTGGGGACTAAGTATTGTTTCATACCAAGTTTCCCCTTCTCACAGGTAGCTCCCACATAACCATGTAGTTCCATCACTAAATGTTTTCCTTAAGTCTATGGGATGCCATCTCTACCTTTTAGCTTATTTCTATTCCAGCTAAAAACTAGTTTAAAAAGCCTCCATTGTGTTATGATCTGTTTAACTCACTCTGCTTGTTTTTCTTTCTTTTTGCTTAGCCGTATCACTGCAGCTGCTATTTTCTCTCCCTCGAGCACTCCCCTCTACCCCCCTCTTTTTGCAAGCATTCTTCATTCCAGAGAGAAGGTCACAATCTAATAACCTTGAGAACCACAGAAACCATCATGAGACTGCCTGATGCCAACCTTGACGGTCTTGAGATGATCCATGGATGGGAAGAATGCTGGCCCTGCATGCACTTGGACCCTTATCAGCAACACTGTTTCTTGAACCATTACTGTAAAACTCCTCACTACCCCCTCTAAGACGGGACACACAGTTTCCAGTCCCGACCATGTCCCAGCATAGGTACCACCTCACCCTTCTGCACCACATAATCAGACACCTCACCAAGGGGTATGTGCCAAGGAGGGAGGTGGAGGCAGGTTCCCTGTGTTCTGAATGCCCAGAAGGTGGGACAGGGCCATCTGCTCATGCACAAGGACAGCTGTGTTCCCCATTGTGAAACATAGGATGAATCACTGTCCAAAAAGCAAATTTTCTTGAACTGGTTGAAAAATGCAGAGAAATTTCATGGTACCATGAAATTGTTTGGGGCATAACTGTTGAAAGTAATGAAGTTTAGAAAAAAAAAATGTCATGAAGAACCTAGGGGTAAGACAGGAATAAAGACACAGACCTACTAGAGAATGGACCTGAGGATATAGGGAGGGGGAAGGGTAAGCTGGGACAAAGTGAGAGAGTGGCATGGACATATATACACTACCAGATGTAAAACAGATAGCAAGTGGGAAGCAGCCGCATAGCACAGGGAGATCAGCTCGGTGCTCTGTGACCACCTAGAGGGGTGGGATAGGGAGGGTGGGAGGGAGCGAGACGCAAGAAGGTAGAGATATGGGAACATATGTATATATATAACTGATTCACTTTGTTATAAAGCAAAAACTAACACACCATTGTAAAGCAATTATACTCCAATGAAGATGTTAAAAAAAAATTTTTTTGAAAATAAATTTACATTTTGCTTCATTAAAAAAAAAAACACTTCTGAGTGGATAATACATTTATGTAGTTGAAGAAATAATTTTATATTGTTTATAGGCAGGTCTCATTTTGCACAGTTCCAGCATGCACAAATTTCAGTTGCCACGGTTTAGTTAGATAATACCAGTCCCCCAACATTATGGTTCATAGTTCAGTTACCACAGGATATGAACTGTGAATAACTGAATAGAGTACAAACTGTGTTGCTAGCTCTTCAGTCCACAAATCACTACGCAAATAACAGGTGTGCATCATGATCAGTGAGCAGGCACGTCACTTCTTTCAAAGTCTGTTAGTACGTAGTCACTGTGTATCTGGTATACTGTTCGTACACAGACAGCAAAGCATATAGCTGTGTTCTTCTTGTCTTCCAGTGATAAGCCCATGTGACATTTTATAGAAATGGAATTCTATTTTTAAAAAAGGGGATTGGCCCACAAATATGAAAGTGCAGCAAAGGAAAAAAATGATGATCCTAGAAGTGAAATGTGAATTGGATGTAATGGAGTTAACAGAAAAAAACAGCTGACCTGACCATGGGCAGGTTGGCATTGCTGCCATTCAAAGAGATTCTAAATATGCAGCTGAAGGAACTTAGTGAAGACCAGTTCACTGACATTAATGAGGAAAGTGTTTGTGACAAAAAAGATGGCAATATCCTAAAGCAAGTGATGTCAGCAAAACGTTTCATGTTAAAGGAACTGTTGGAGCTATTTCATGACATAGAAAGAGAAAAGGATAAAACGTTTAAAGCTAATCCAAATTTAGAAAAAAGGATGACACTTCTCCAAGGCATAGAAAACACGTTTGCTCTGTGTGGTAAATTACACAAGGAGAAGACCAGCACTGTTCGAATTACTTTTTTTTTTTTTTTGCGGTATGCGGGCCTTTCACTGCTAGGGCCTCTCCCGTTGCAGAGCACAGGCTCTGGACGTGCAGGCTGAGCAGCCATGGCTCACGGGCCTAGCCGCTCCGCGGCACGTGGGATCTTCCCGGACCAGGGTACGAACCCGTGTCCCCTGCATCGGCAGGTGGACTCGCAACCACTGCGCCACCAGGGAAGTCCTCGAATTACTCTTGATAAGTGTTTTCAATAACAGCAACAACCAAATAACACTTTAATACTCACTGTTTCTAATGGCTTAATTATGGTTTACAAATATTAGCTTTACTATTTTTCATTTCCATATATATGTATGTATATATACATATTATATATACATATATATGACCAACATTAAGAGTTTTAATGTTTTGACAACAAAATTAAAGGTCATAGAACAATCATAATTATTGCAATGATAATTAAGATTGCTTTGCGTGGTTACAGTGCACACAGCCAGTTTTATGGTCCTGTACTATCATCTAAATTGAAAACTGCAGAGATTTTTTTTTTTAAAGGGAGAAATAAGGTGACAACAGTGACAAAGGAAGTACATATTCATTTAATGTCTACTGGCTATAAAATTGATTCTGGAAGCTGTGGGAAAGACAAATGAATTGGATGTGGTTATGACCCTCAAAGACTTCAAGGTCACCTTTAAGAAGATGAGCATTTCACATAAAGGAAGTATGTATAATGCAAGGATAATTCACATTTAAAATGTCACTTTAAAGTAAACACTTTTAAAATAGGGACCAAATTTTTATATGAGGGAAAAATTTTGTCCAGGAACTGATCTTGAAAAATTGAAATTGAAGTATAAAAACAGGTATATTGGGGGCTTCCCTGGTGGTGCAGTGGTTAGGAATCCATCTGCCAATGCAGGGGACATGGGTTCAAGCCCTGATCCAGGAAGATCCCGCATACCGAGGAGCAACTAAGCCCGTGTGCCACGATACTAAGCCTGTGCTCTGCAGCCCGTGAGCCACAACTACTGAGCCCACATGCTGCAACTACTGAGCCTGTGTGCTGCAACTACTCAGCCCATGCACCTAGAGCCCATGCACCACAACAAAAGAAGCCACTGCAATGAGAAGCCTGCGTACTGCAATGAAGAGTAGCCCCCACTTGCTGCAACTAGAGAAAGCTCACGCGCAGCAAGGAAGACCCAAAGCAGCCAAAAATAAAATAAATCAATTTATTAAAAAAACACAAAAACATAAGGAACTAAGACGGTGGAATAGAAGGACATGCTCTCACTCCCTCCTGCGAGAACACCAGAATCACAGCTAGCTGCTGGACAATCATTGGCAGGAAGACACTGGAACTCACCAAAAATGATACCCCACATTCAAAGACAAAGGAGAAACCACAGTGAGATGGTAGGAGGGGCGCAATCACAGTAAAATCAAATCCCATAACTGCTGGGTGGGTGATTCACAGACTGGAGAACACTTATATCACAGAAGTCCACCCACTGGAGTGAAGGTTCAAAGCCCTACATCAGGTTCCCAACCTGGGGGTCCGGCAATGGGAGGAGGAATTCTTAGAGAATCAGACTTTGAAGGCTATTGGGATTTGACTGCAGGACTTTGACAGGACTGGGGGAAACAAAGACTCCACTCTTGGAGGGAACACACAAAGCAGTGTGCACATCAGGACTCAGGGGAAGGAGCAGTGACCCCAGGGGAGACTGAACCAGACCTACTTGCTAGTGTTGGAGGGTCTCCTGCAGAGGCGGGTGGTGGCTGTGGCTCACCGTGGGGACAACTGGCAGCAGAAGTTCTGGGAAGCACTCTTTGGCATGAGCCCTCCCAGGGTCTGTCATTAGCCCCACCAAAGAGCCCAGGTGGGCTCCAGTGTTGGGTTGCTTCAGGCCAAACAACCAATAGGGAGGGAACCCTGCCCCACCCATCAGCAGTCAAGCAGATTAAAGTTTTACTGAGCTCTGCCCACCAGAGCAACAGTCAGCTCTACCCACCACCAGTCCCTCCCATCAGGAAACTTACACAGGCCTCTTAGATAGCCTCATCCACCAGAGGGAAGAGAGCAGAGGAATAAGAACTACCATCCTGCAGCCTGTGGAACAGAAACCACATTCACAGAAAGATAGACAAGATGAAAAGGCAGTGGGCTATGTACCAGATAAAGGAACAAGATGAAAACTCAGAAAAACAACTACATGAAGTGGAGTTAGGCAACCTTCCAGAAAAAGAATTCATAATAACGATAGTGAGGATGATCCAGGACCTCGGAAAAAGGATGGAGGCAAAGATCGAGAAGATGCAAGAAATGTTTAACAAAGACCTAGAAGAATTAAAGAACAAACAAACAGAGATGAACAATGCAATAACTGAAATGAAAACTACCCTAGAAGGAATCAATAGCAGAACAACTGAGGCAGAAGAACGGAATTCACTGCTGCAGAATAAAATAAAGAAAATAGAATGAAAAGAAATGAAGACAGCCTAAGAGACCTCTGGGACAACATTAAACACAACAACATTCACATTATAGGGGTCCCAGGAGAAGAGAGAGAGAAAGGACTCGAGAAAATATTTGAAGAGATTATAGTCGAAAACTTCCCTAACATGGGAAAGGAAATAGCCACCCAAGTCCAGGAAGCGCAGAGAGTCCCATACAGGAGAGATCCAAGGAGAAACACGCCAAGACACATAGTAATCAAACTGGCAAAAATTAAAGACAAAGAAAAATTATTGAAAGCAGCAAGGGAAAAAAGACAAATAACTCACAAGGGAATTCCCATAAGGTTAACAGCTGATTTCTCAGCAGAAACTCTACAAACCAGAAGGGAATGGCATGATATACTTAAAGTAATGGGAGAGAAGAACCTAAAACCAAGATTACTCTACACAGCAAGGATCTCATTCAGATTTGATGGAGAAATCAAAAGCTTTACAGATAAGCAAAAGCTAAGAGAATTCAGCACCACCAAACCACGTCTACAACAAATGCTAAACGAACTTCTCTAAGTGGGAAACACAAGAAAAGAAAAGCATCTACAAAAAAAAACCCAAAGCAATTAAGAAAATGGTCATAAAAACATACATATCAATAATTACCTTAAACATGAGTGGATTAAATGCTCCAACCAAAAGACACAGGCTTGCTGAATGGATACAAAAACAAGACCCATCTATATGCTGTCTATAAGAGACCCACTTCAAACCTAGGGACACATACAGACTGAAAGTGAGGGGATGGAAAAAGATATTCCATGCAAATGGAAATCAAAAGAAACCTGGAGTAGCAATACTCATATCAGATAAAATGGACTATAAAGAATGTTACAAGAGACAAGAAAGGACACTACATAATGATCAAGGCATCAATCCAAGAAAAAGATATAACAATTATAAACACATATGCACCCAACATACGATGACCTCAATACATAAGGCAACTACTAACAGCTATAAAAGAGGAAAATGACAGTAACGTAGTAATAGTTGCGGACTTTAATACCTCAATGACACCAATGGACAGATCATCAAAAAAGAAAATAAATTAGGAAACACAAGCTTTAAATGACACAATACACTAGACAGATTTAATTGATATTTATAGGATATTCCATCCAGGAACAGCAGATTACACTTTCTTCTCAAGTGCACACAGAACATTCTACAGGATAGATCACATCTTGGGTCAGAAATCAAGCCTCAGTAAATTTAAGAAAATTGAAATCATATCAAGCATCTTATCTGACCACAACGCTATGAGATTAGAATTGAATTACAGGGAAAAAAATGTAAAAAACACCAACACATGCAGGATAAACAATACGTTACTAAATAACCAAGAGATCACTGAAGAAATCAAAAAATATATAGAGACAAATTACAACGAAAACACGACAGTCCAAAACGTATGAGATGCAGCAAAAGCAGTTCAAAGAGGGAAGTTTATAGCTATACAAGCCTACGTCAAGAAACAAGATAAATCTCAAATACACAATCTAAACTTACATCTAAAGGAACTAGAGAAAGAAGAACAAACAAATCCAAAGTAGCAGTAGGAAAGAAATCATAAATATTGGAGCAGAAATAAATGAAATAGAAACAAAGAAAATAATAGCAAAGATCAATAAAACTAAAAGCTGGTTTTTTGAGAAGATAAACAAAATTGATAAACCACTAGCCAGACTCATGCAGAAAAAGAGAGACAAATCAATAATATTAGAAATGAAAAAGGAGAAGTTACAACAGACACCACAGAAATACAAAGCACCCTAAGACTATTCAAGCAACTCTATGCCAATAAAATGGACAACCTGGAAGAAATGGACACATTCTTAGAAAGGTATAACCTTCCAAGACTGAACCAGGAAGAAATAGAAAATATGAACAGGCAAATCTCAAATCATGAAATTGAAACTGTGGTTAAAAATATTCTAACAAACGGAAGACCAGGACCAGGTGGCTTCACAGGTGAATTCTATCA
Source organism: Pseudorca crassidens (assembly GCF_039906515.1). Lineage (NCBI taxonomy): Eukaryota > Metazoa > Chordata > Mammalia > Artiodactyla > Delphinidae > Pseudorca > Pseudorca crassidens. The sequence continues at coordinate 129,292,101 of NC_090298.1, forward strand.
CACATTTAGAGAAGAGCTAACACCTATCCTTCTCAAACTCTTCCAAAAAATTGCAAAGGAAGGAACACTCCCAAACTCATTCCATGAGGCCACCATCACTGTGATACCAAAACCAGACAAAGATACCACAAAAAAAGAAAATTACAGACCAATGTCACTCATGACTATAGATGCAAAAATCCTCAACAAAATACTAGCAAACAGAATCCAACAGCACATTAAAAGGATCATACGCCATGATCAAGTGGGACTTATCCCAGGGATGCAAGGATTCTTCAATATACGTAAACCAATGAATGTGATACACCATATTAACAAACTGAAGGATAAAAACCATATGAGCAACTCAATAGATGTAGAAAAAGCTTCGGACAAAATTCAACACCGACTTATGATAAAAACTCTCCCCAAAGTGGGCATAGAGGGAACCTACCCCAACATAATAAAGGCCATATATGACAAACCCACAGCAAACATCATTCTCAATGGTGAAAAGCTGAAAGCATTTCCTCTAAGATCAGGAACAAGACAAGGATGTCCACTCTCACCACTATTATTCAACATAGTTTTGGAAGCCCTAGCAATGGCAATAAGAGAAGAAAAAGAAATAAAAGGAAAACAAATTGGAAAAGAAGAAGTAAAGCTGTCACTGTTTGCAGAGGACGTGATACTATACATAGAGAATGCTAAAGATGCCACCAGAAAACTGCTAGAGCTAATCAATGAATTTGGTAAAGTTGCAGGATACAAAATTAATGCACAGAAATCTCTTGCATTCCTATACACTAATGATGAAAAATCTGAAAGAGAAATTAAGGAAACACTCCCATTTACCACTGCAACAAAAAGAATGAAATACCTAGGAATAAACCTACCTAGGGAGACAAAAGACCTGTATGCAGAAAACTATAAGACACTGATGAAAGAAATTAAAGATGATACAGACAGATGGAGACATATACCATGTTCCTGGATTGGAAGAACCAATATTGTGAAAATGACTATACTACCCAAAGCAATCTACAGATTCAGTGCAATCCCTATCAAATTACCAATGGCATTTTTTATGGAACTAGAACAAAGCATCTTAAAATCTGTATGGAGACACAAAGACCCTGACTAGCCAAAGCAGTCTTGAGGGGAAAAAATGGAGCTGGAGGAATCAGACTCCCTGACTTCAGACTATACTATAAAGCTACAGTAATCACGACAATATGGTACTGGCACAAAAACAGAAACAAAGATCAGTGGAACAACATAGAAAGCCCAGAGATAAACCCATGCACCTATGGTCAACTAATCTATGACAAAGGAGGCAAGGATGTACAATGGAGAAAAGACAGTCTCTTCAATAAGTGGTGCTGGGAAAACTGGACAGCTACATGTAAAAGAATGAAATTAGAACACTCCCTAACACCATACACAAAAATAACTCAAAATGGATTCAAGACCTAAATGTAAGACCAGACACTATAATGCTCTTAGAGGAAAACATAGGAAGAACACTCTTTGACAGAAATCACAGCAAGATCACTTTTGATCCATCTCCTACAGTAATGGAAATAAAAACAAAAATAAACAAATGGGACCTAATGAAACTTCAAAGCTTTTGCACAGCAAAGGAAACCATAAACAAGACGAAAAGACAATCCTCAGAATGGGAGAAAATATTTGCAAATGAATCAACAGACAAAGGATTAATCTCAAAAATATATAAACAGCTCATGCAGCTCAATATTAAAGAAACAAACAACCCAATCCAAAACTGGGCAGAAGATCTAAATAGACATTTCTCCAAAGAAGACATACAGATGGCCAAGAAGCACAGGAAAAGCTGCTCAACATCACTAATTATTAGAGAAATGCAAATCAAAACTACAATGAGGTATTACCTCACACCAGTTAGAATGGGCATCATCAGAAAATTTGCAAACAACAAATTCTGGAGAGACTGTGGAGAAAAGGGAACCCTCTTGCACTGTTGGTGGGAATGTAAATTGATACAGCCACTATGGAGAACAGTGTGGAGGTTCTTTAAAAAACTAAAAATAGAATTACCATATGATCCAGCAATCCCACTACTAGGCATATACTCAGAGAAAACCATAATTCAAAAAGACACATGCACCCCAATGTTCCCTGCAGCACTATTTACAATAGCCAGGTCATGGAAGCAACCTAAAGGCCCATCAACAGACGAATGGATAAGGAAGATGTGGTACATATATACAATGGAATATTACTCAGCCATAAAAAGGAACGAAATTGGGTCATTTGTAGAGACGTGGATGGATCTAGAGACTGTCATACAAAGCGAAGTAAGTCAGAATGAGGAGAACAAATATCGCATATTAACACATATATGTGGAACCTGGAAAAATAGTACAGATGAACCGGTTTGCAGGGCAGAAATTGAGACACAGATGTAGAGAAAAAACGTATGGACACCAAGGGGGGAAGCGGTGGGGGCGGGGCGGGGGGTGGTGGTGTGATGAATTGGGAGATTGGGATTGACATGTATACACTAATGTCTATAAAACTGATGACTAATAAGGACCTGCTGTATAAAAAAATAAAATTTAAAAATTAAAAAAAAAACTCTTAAACTAATGAGATGAAGAAAAAAACAGGTATATCTTTTACTTTAAAATTGCAACAATATCCTAATTCATAGGATATATAAAATATGACCACATTATCTGTTGCGATAATTTTTCTTTAGTTTTGTGGAAGCAAGATTTACCACTCTTTGCTTTGTGTTGGATTTTTAAACCACTGCCATAAAATGGGTAATTTTTGCAAAAATATTTGATGATTCATCAATTTTCTTCAGGGCTTTCCCACATCTTTCCCTGTTCAAGTCCTTTTTGCTTTGAAGCTCCTATGCTGTTGTGATTCTTATTGAATTTTTTCTCTTTCACTGGTCTAATTCTGCCAGATTCTCATTTGTCCTGGCTTAAGTTTAATTCAAGCAATTATGCTACCTCATTTTCAAAGATGCCATGAAATCTTGCAGTTTGCAAACTGACTTCATAGCTGCTTTGCACTGCTACAATGTAACTCAAAACTCTGACAATCAACAGAAAATTGTCAAATGAAGGGGACATGACGGTCTGTATTGAGGGTCAACAAACTGAAGCTCAAGAATCAACTCCGGCCCACTGCCTGTTTTTGTAAATAAAGTTTTATCAACACACAGACATGAGCACACATTCATGCCTATATAGTCTATGGCTGCTTTCAGGCTACAATGTCAGAGTTGAGTAGCTGTGACAGAGACCATATGCCCCCAAAGTCCAAAATATTTACTGTCTGGCTCTTTTCAGGAAAAATTTTCCAACCCTTAGCGTGGACTGATGCTAGTGTTGAGTAAACAGAGATGATTTCGTGGACACTGATATGACTGGGGTCAATTAATCAGTAAAGGTTTTGGATTCGTGATTATTGCTTTCATGCCAACTTTTAAGGGTAAAAAAAAAAAAATGAAGTAAACATCCAACTAAGGAGGATCCCTCACTCTTAAAACAAATGCAACTTTTATTAGATTTCTAGGAGTGATATGAAGTGCTATAGTTATTTTTTAATATTTTTTAAATTATATTTTAGAGGAGAATAAGCTCCCTATGGTTACTGAACGGAAAGGTCCTTGGGAAAGGTGGCATGTCTGCAGGACTTCAAAGGTTGTACAGGACTAAGGTTCAGAACATGCTCTGAAAAGAACAATTTGGATGGCCATTCTCTGTAGTTACGGTAATAGACGATAATAAACCACCTTACTGAGATGGCAAAGTATAGCTAGCAAAAGTTATGGATAGAAGCTGGGTCTGACGAAAATCTTCCTGATTCCCGCAGAGGTGAGGAATTTGGCAGCAGTTGCAGCAACAAGGACATAAGGATGTGTCTCTGGCAAAAAGTAACCAAGGCACCTGCCGCCTGCTCCTCTCAATGCTCCTAACGTGACCCCTCCAGCCCTAGTGGTGGTCAGTGTGGCTGGTTCCTTCGCAATTAGTGGTCAGATTTTGGAAGCAAGTCTAAGTGAAATTCCTCTTTCTGGTATGAACTGAGCATTGAAGCTATCCTTTCCAGGAAACGTCCAGGACCCAAAGGAGCAAGGCCTATGCCCTTAGTGGTAGAATTTCACGCAAAGGAGTTAGACCATAGAGGGAGGCTGATTTTTCTTTTGTCAACAAAAAATTCTAATTTCCATGGGGTTGCTTGGCCTTTCTTCCTTGACGTAGACATTTAGCTTATGCCAGCCTCTCTCAAATTAAGGCTCTCTTGAACTGTACTTGGCTCTCCAGCTCCCAGAACAGAGCAAAAGTGTTCATCTCCAGAAACTTCATCTCAGCAAGCTCCCTTTTTAATGACTATCCTCCTTGCCTACTCCGCTCTCCCACGAGGCCCTGGCAGTGATTAGCCATGCGGGGTGGCCCTACAAGGCTCTGGAGAGGAATCCCAGGCTTCAGATCTGTCTTAGAGTTTGTCCGCTGGGAGAAGAACCCAAACTGAAGCCCAGCAGGTCCCTGTCAGGGGAAGGAGCGGAGTGCTGCGGCCTGTGGTGCCTCTGGATTCCAGGTTATGCTTCAAAGGCGGCTGCCAGCACACTGTGTGAGGCCACCCAGGCGGGGGCCCAGGCAGCTTTCCTGGCTCTACTCTGCTTCAAGGCCACTTAGGGATTTTAAGCTGCTTGGGGAGTAACAGCTGTCACTGCCTGTGCCCCTGGGGAATGTGTGTGACAGAGGGAGTAGGATTTGGGATTAATGACAGGGTCTGTTCCCTGTTGCTCCAGTTTTGTTTTGTTTTTTTCTTTTTTTTTTTTTTCCAGCAAACATAATTATAGACAGTAGTTTTAAGAGGCTGTAACTGCTCCAAAGCTGCTTTCTTCCAGAAACTTGAGTGCATATTGCTGAGAAGGCATTCAAAGTCAATTCCAGTATACATCTGACTAGACCCCTACCCCTCCTTCACCTGCCTACTGGTCAGTGAGCCAAACTTTTAAGGCACAGATGCAATCACCCCTCCCCCAGCCATCCCAGACCCTAAGACTTCTTCCTGCTCAGACATGCTTGCCACACCTGTGATCTTCCCTGCTGCCCTGAAAGCTCTTCATGGGCAGAGACTGTCTTGCCCACCTTTCTGTCTTCTTTATTTCCCAGTATTAGGATGTGCTCATATTGGGTGCTGTTGTGACACTGGCCAAATTGCTTCACCACTCTAATCCTCAGTTTTCTTTACTATAAAATGAGCGAGTTGAAATAAATAGTCCCTTAAGTCCCATCCAGGTTTTACGTAGGGCAAAATACCGCCCATTTCTGCTCTTATTAGCTGTGTTACTATAGACAAATTTTTACCTTCTGAGACTACTTTCATTTTTGAAAGAGGAATAATACCCGTTCCCTGTAAGCTATATGAGTATTAAATATTTGTTATTATATAATTACTAAGGGCTGATTTCCTTGCCATAAATAAATTCAAGAACGCTATAAAATGAGATCTATTATTTTTGTCATAATCCAGATGAGAAAATAGGCTCAAAGAAGTGAAGTAACTGCTCCAGGATTACATGGTTAAGAAATAGACAAGTTAACATTTGAACCTAAGCCGCCTCCAGAGCAGCCTCTGTTTTCGTTCCTGAGTTTGCATGAGATGAGTACTTTGCAAGCCAGCATCATAACAGCCCCCAAATTGTCAACCGTGCTTTTTGCCAGGAATGAAGTCCATGATGCTTTGAAGGGCATTTAAGGTCTTCTCAGTGAACCGACCTTGATTTAACCTTCAACTTCCATGTTCATTAAACATGACAGACACAGGCCACTTCTTTTTAAAATGTGCACAGAAATCACCTTTGCTTACACTGGATTTTTACTAAAATACCTCTTCTCATTTATGTATGAAATCTCCTGGTGGAAACAGTTTTCCCTCTTCGTAGTCCCAACTCAAACAATTGTATTTCTAGGAAAACTTGTCTCATTGCCATTCCCTTCACTTTCCCCAAAAATGTGATTCAGTAATTCTCATACAATGAAAGTTCAGCAGAGGGAGACATTGCTATGGGCTGGTAAGGAGTGGGAGTACATCCTGAATGGGTAGGGACTGAAGCCAGGCATTGGCACAGTTCCTAAAGAAGAGAGTTCTGCAGTCCTTATCCCTGTTAGTTGCCAAGCTAATTGGGATGTGGGATAAATAACATGAGAAAAAGGTAGTTGAGATCAGATTTAGGAAAGCCTTGAATGCCAGGATAGGGAATCTGGACTTCATCTTGTGGTCCAGCTTAGTTCTGGGAGGCTCTCCAGCCACCTGTCTCACCTGAAGTGCTTGTCAACAGTGAAGATTCTGGCTCCATTCCAGTCCTACTGAATTGTAGGAATTCATAGTTTAACAAGCACCCTAGGTAATGCTAGGCACCCTGCAGTTTGAGAAACTCCCGTAGCATTTGGGACAATACTGTAAGTAAATGAATCTCCAAGGTAGAATAACACTGGGGATTTATTGAGGAAAATTACTCAGGTGGCACAGTGGACCAGGGATCAGAGAAAACAGGGGACCCACTGAGGGTTCCAACAACTGTCCTCAAAGATCATGATTCCAGACTGTCCTTGGTAGTTGACAAGGACCAGATGATGATTGCTAGAATCCTAATATCTCCAATAAAAGAAACTGTTCAACTTTTAGTTATTCTTCCCACAAGCTGTAAAGTTGTCAAGGTACTACAAAATGCATGGTTTAAGGATTAACTTTTGACTAGAACTGGGGTCTCTTGATGTCAGGCCAGGACCTTTCTGAAAAGTAACAACCAGGGGATTAAGGCTATGTGTCCTTTTTACTAAAAATAAAGAGCAAGCATGCAGGTATCCCAGGGCACATTGCAGCTACAGTGAAGCCTTCAGTTGTAATGAAAATCCTCAAGTTATGCCCTGTACTTGACTGAATGTATAGAAATTGGGCAGGTGGGCAGCTTGAAATGTATATTCTCTGAATTATACTGCAGAGAGAACAGAACAGGATGAAGGAACCCCCTGGCTTTGCTGGCATCATAACACGAAGGCAGATAAATACAGTTCTGAATATTTCTGCAAATGCCACTCAGTGAGTAGAGAGAACAGAACCCTGATGGAGAGCGTGTGTGACTCAGCATCATTAGTGTTTCCATGAATTTGGTACAGCCTAAAATTTTAGGGAATCAGAGGGATGGGAGATGGTAATGAGAGATCAAAGGGAACAAAGGATTGGATCACAGTAAGTCTTTTCAGTTTTACCTTTCCTTCCATCAGACCACTTTGTCTCATCCCAGAGAAAATGTATGATCAATAAAACAGCAATTCATCCACTACCTACTCCCTTTCCAGTTACATATTGCACCTGAATCCCTTTGAAATCGTATTTCTTTTGCAGTTATTGAAATATACTTTAAATTGACTAGTTAAATCCATAGAATGAGATTTACTCAGGCTTCAAGGGCTAGAGTTATTAGAAACAGAGATCGGTGAGAAGTTAGCCTCTGGCTTAGTCTCACCTTAACTCCATTTTGTTTATCAGAATCACTCTTAAGTATAGTATTTGCGGTCTAACAATTTTTTTAGGAATAAAGAGAGATAGAGAGCAGACAGCAAAAGAAGAAGACCTACAATCCTGCAGCCTGTGGAACAAAAACCACATTCACAGAAAGACAGACAAGATGAAAAGTCAGAGGGCTATGTACCAGATGAAGGAAGAAGATAAAACCCCAGAAAAAAAACTAAGTGAAGTGGAGATAGGCAACTTTCGAGAAAATGAATTCAGAATAATGATAGTGAAGGTGAGCCAGGACTTCGGAAAAAGAATGGAGGCAAATATCGAAAAGATGCAAAAGATGTTTAACAAAGACCTAGAAGAATTAGAGAACAAACACACAGAGATGAACAATACAATAACTGAAATGAAAACTACACTAGAAGGAATCAATAGCAGAATAACTGAGGCAGAAGAACGGATAAGTGACCTGAAAGACAGAATGGTGGAATTCACAGCTGTGGAACAGAATAAAGAAAAAAGAGAGAAAAGAGGTGAAGACAGCCTAAGAGACCTCTGGGACAATGTTAAACGCAACAACATTCATATCATAGGGGAACCAGAAGGAGAAGAGAGAGAGAAAGGACCTGACAAAATATTTGAAGATATTATAGTCGAAAACTTCCCTAACATGGGAAAGGAAATAGCCACCCAAGTCCAGGAACCACAGAGAGTCCCATACAGGAGAGACTCAAGGAGAAACACGCCAAAACACATAGTAATCAAACTGGCAAAAATTAAAGACAAAGAAAAATTATTGAAAGCAGCAAGGGAAAAAAGACAAATAACATACAAGGGAACACCCATAAGGTTAGCAGCTGATTTCTCAGCAGAAACTCTACAAGCCAGAAGGGAGTGGCATGATATACTTAAAGTGATGAAAGGGAAGAACCTAGAAACAAGATTACTCTACCTGGCAAGGATCTCATTCAGATTTGATGGAGAAATCAAAAGCTTTACAGACAAGCAAAAGCTCAGAGAATTCAGCACCACCAAACCACGACTACAACAAATGCTAAACAAACGTCTCTAAGTGGGAAACACAAGAAAAGAAAAGCATCTACAAAAACAAACCCAAAGCAATTAAGAAAATAATCATAAAAACATACATATCAATAATTACCTTAAATGTGAGTGGATTAAATGCTCCAACCAAAAGACACAGGCTTCCTGAATGGATACAAAAACAAGCGCCATCTATATGCTGTCTACAAGAGACCCACTTCAGACCGAGGAACACATACAGACTGAAAGTGAGGGGATGGAAAAAGATATTCCATGCAAATGGAAATCAAAAGAAAGCTGGAGTAGCTATACTCGTATCAGATAAAATAGACTTTAAAATAAAGAGTGTTACAAGAGACAAGGAAGGACACTACATATTGATCAAGGACTCAATCCAAGAAGAAGACATAACAATTATAAATATATATGGACCCAACAGAGGAGCACTTCAATACATAAGGCAACTGCTAACAGCTATAAAAGAGAAAATCGACAGTAACACAATAATAGTTGGGGACTTTAATACCTCACTTACACCAATGGACAAATCATCCAAATGAAAATGAATAAGGAAACAGAAGACAAAAGACCAGATAGATTTAATTGATATTTATAGGACATTCCATTGAGAAACAGCAGATTACACTTTCTTCTCAAGTGCACACAGAACATTCTCCAGGATAGATGACATCTTGGGTCACAAATCAAGCCTCAGTAAATTTAAGAAAACTGAAATCATATCAAGCATCTTTTCTGAACACAACGCTATGAGATTAGAAATGAATTACGGGGAGAAAAACGTAAAAAACACAAATACATGCAAGCTAAACAATACGTTACTAAACAACCAAGAGATCACGGAAGCAATCAAAGAGGAAATAAACAAATACCTAGAGACAAATGACAATGAAAACACAATGATCCAAAACCTATGGGATGCAGCAAAAGCAGTTCTAAGAGGGAAGTTTATAGCTATACAAGTTACCTCTCGAAACAAGAAAAAGCTTAATAAAACAATCTAACCTTACACCTGAAGGAACTAGAGAAAAAAGAACAAAGAAAACCCAGAGTTAGCAGAAGGAAAGAACTCATAAAGAACGGAGCAGAAATAAATGAAATAGAAACAAAGAAAACAATAGCAAAGTTCAACAAAACTAAAAGCTGGTTCTTTGAGAAGATAAAACTGATAAACCATTAGCCAGACTCATCAAGAAAAAGAGGGAGAGGACTCAAATCAATAAAGTTAGAAATGAAAAAGAACTTACAACAGACACCGCAGAAATACAAAGCATCCTAAGAGACTACTACAAGCAACTGTATGCCAATAAAATGGACAACCTGGAAGAAATGGACACATTCTTAGAAAGGTATAACTTTCCAAGAGTGAACCAGGAAGAAATAGAAAATAAGAAGAGACCAATCACAAGTAATGAAATTGAAACTGATTAAAAATCTTCCAACAAACAGAAGTCCAGGACCAGATGGCTACACAGGTGAATTCTATCAAACATTTAGAGAAGAGCTAACACCTATCCTTCTCAAACTCTTCCAAAATATTGCAGAGGAAGGACCACTCCCAAACTCATTCTATGAAGCCACCATCACCCTGATACCAAAACCAGACAAAGATACTACAAAAAAAGAAAATTACAGACCAATGTCACTCATGACTATAGATGCAAAAATCCTCAACAAAATACTAGCAAACAGAATCCAACAACACATTAAAAGGATCATATGTCATGATCAAGTGGGATTTATCCCAGGGATGCAAGGATTCTTCAATATACGCAAATCAAACAATGTGATACACCATATTAATAAAGTGAAGAATAAAAACCATATGATCATCTCAATAGATGCAGAAAAAGCTTTTGACAAAATACAACACCGACTTTTGATAAAAACTCTCCAGAAAGTGGGCATAGAGGGGAACTACCCCAACATAATAAAGGGCATATATGACAAACCCACAGCAAACATCATTCTCAATGGTGAAAAGCTGAAAGCATTTCCTCTAAGATCAGGAACAAGACAAGGATGTCCACTCTCACCACTATTATTCAACATAGTTCTGGAAGTCCTAGCCACAGCAATCAGAGAAGAAAAAGAAATACAAATTGGAAAAGAAGAAGTAAAGCTGTCACTGTTTGCAGAGGACGTGATACTATACATAGAGAATGCTAAAGATGCCACCAGAAAACTGCTAGAGCTAATCAATGAATTTGGTAAAGTTGCAGGATACAAAATTAATGCGCAGAAATCTCTTGCATTCCTATACACTAATGATGAAAAATCTGAAAGAGAAATTATGGAAACAGTCCCATTTACCATTGCAACAAAAAGAATAAAATATCTAGGAATAAACCTACCTAAGGAGACAAAAGACCTGTATGCAGAAAACTATAAGACAGTGATCAAAGAAATTAAAGATGATACCAACAGACGAAGAGATATACCATGTTCTTGGATGGAAGAATCAATATTGTGAAAATGTCTATACTATCCAAAGCAATCTACAGATTCAATGCAATATCTATCAAATTACCAATGGCATTCTTTACGTAACTAGAACAAATCATCTTAAAATTTATATGGAGACACAAAAGACCCTGAATAGCAAAAGCAATCTTGAGAAAGAAAAACAGAGCTGGAGGAATCAGACTCCTTGACTTCAGACTATACTATAAAGCTACAGTAATCAAGACAATATGGTACTGGCACAAAAAAAGAAACATAGATCAATGAAACAACATAGAAAGCCCAGAGATAAACCCACGCACCTATGGTCAACTAATCTATGACATGGAGGCAAGGATATACAATGGAGAAAAGACAGTCTCTTCAATAAGTGGTGCTAGGAAAACTGGACAGCTACATGTACAAATGAAATTAGAACACTCCCTAACACCATACACAAAAGTAAAGTGAAAATGGATTTGAGACCTCAATGTAAGACCAGACATTATAAAACTCTTAAAGGAAAACACAGGAAGAACACTCTTTGACATAAACCACAGCAAGATATGTTTTGATCCACCTCCTAGAGTAACTGAAATAAAAACAAAAAAAACAAATGGGACCTAATGAAACTTCAAAGCTTTCTCAGAGCAAATGAAACCATAAACAAGACGAAAAGACAATCCTCAGAATGGGAGAAAATATTTGCAAACGAAGCAACGGACAAAGGATTAATCTCAAAAATATATAAACAGGGGCTGCCCTGGTGGTGCAGTGGTTGAGAGTCCGCCTGCCAATGCAGGGGACACGGGTTCGTACCCCAGTCCGGGTGGATCTCACATGCCGCGGAGCAGCTGGGCCCGTGAGCCATGGACGCTGAGTCTGCGTGTCCGGAGCCTGTGCTCTGCAACGGGAGAGACCACAGCAGTGAGAGGCCTGTGTACCGCAAAAAAATATATGTGTGTGTGTGTGTGTGTGTGTGTGTGTGTGTGTGTGTATAAACAGCTCATGCAGCTCAATATTAAAGAAACAAACAACCCAATCCAAAAATGGGCAGAAGACCTAAATAGACATTTCTCCAAAGAAGACATACAGATGGCCAAGAAGCACATGAAAAGCTGCTCAACGTCACTAATTATTAGAGAAATGCAAATCAAAACTACAATAAGGTATCATCTCACACCAGTTAGAATGGGCATCAGCAGAAAATCTATAAACAACAAATGCTGGAGAGGGTGTAGAGAAAAGGAAACCCTCTTGCACTATTGGTGGGAATGGAAATTGATACAGCCACTATGGAGAACAGTGTGGAGGTTCCTTAAAAAACTAAAAATAGAATTACCATATGATCCAGCTATCCCACTACTGGACATATACCCAGAGAAAACCATACTTCAAAAAGACACATGCATAGCACAGGGAGATCAGCTCGGTTGCTTGTGACCACCTAGAGAGGTCGGATAGGGAGGGTGGGAGGGAGGGAGATGCAAGAAGGAAGAGACATGGGAACATATGTATATGTATAACTGCTTCACTTTGTTATAAAGCAGAAACTAACACACCATTGTAAAGCAATTATACTCCAATAAAGATGTTAAAAAAAATACTGTGCATGTATTACCCTTAAAATAATTAAAATGTTTTGAAAAATTTCAAAAAAAAAAAGACACATGTACCCCAATGGTTATCGCTGCACCCTTTACAATAGCCAGGTCATGGAAGCAACCTAAATGCCCATCGACAGACGACTGGATAAGGAAGATGTGGTACATATATACAATGGAATATTAAGCAGCCATAAAGAGGAACGAAATTGAGTCATTTGTTGAGGTGTGGATGGACCTACAGACTGTCATACAGAGTGAAATAAGTCAGAAAGAGAAAAACAATTCATCCAATGATGGACACTTAGGTTGCTTCCATCTCTGGGCTATTGTAAATAGAGGTGCAATGAACATTTTGGTACATGACTCTTTTTAAATTACGGTTTTCTCAGGGTATATGCCCAGTAGTGGGATTGCTGGGTCGTATGGCAGTTCTATTTGTAGTTTTTAAGGAACCTCCATACTGTTTTCCATACTGGTGTATCAATTTACATTCCCACCAGCAGTGCAAGAATGTTCCCTTTTCTCCACACCCTCTCCAACATTTATTGTTTCTAGATTTTTTGATGATGGCCATTCTGGCCACTGTGAGATGGTATCTCATTGTACTTTTGATTTGCATTTCTCTAATGATTATTGATGTTGAGCATTCTTTCATGTGTTTGTTGGCAGTCTGTATATCTTCTTTGGAAAAATGTCTATTTAGGTCTTCTGTCCATTTTTGGATTGGGTTGTTTGTGTTTTTCTTATTGAGCTGCATGAGCTGCTTGTAAATTGTGGAGATTAATCCTTTGTCAGTTGCTTCATTTGCAAATATTTTCTCCCATTCTGAGGGTTGTCTTTTCGTCTTGTTTATGGTTTCCTTTGCTGTGCCAAGATTTCAAGGTTCATTGGGTCTCATTTGTTTAATTTTTTTATTTCCATTTCTCTAGGAGGTGGGTCAAAAAGGATCTTGCTGTGATTTATGTCATAGAGTGTTCTGCCTATGTTTTCCTCTAAGAGTTGATAGTTTCTGGGCTTACATTTAGGTCTTTAATCCATTTTGAGCTTATTTTTGTGTATGGTGTTAGGGAGTGTCCTAATCTCATACTTTTAGAGGTACCTGTCCAGTTTTCCCAACACCACTTATTGAAGAGGCTGTCTTTTCTCCACTATATATTCTTGTCTCCTTTATCAAAGATAAGGTGACCATATGTGTGTGGGTTTATCTCTGGGCTTTCTATCCTGTTCCATTGATCTATATTTCTGTTTTTGTGCCAGTACCATACTTTCTTGATTACTGTAGCTTTGTAGTATAGTCTGAAGTCAGGAAGCCTGATTCCTCCAGCTCCATTTTTCTTTCTAAAGATTGCTTTGGCTATTCGGGGTCTTTTGTTTTTCCATACAAATTGTGAAATTTCCAGGAGATGGAAGCAACCTAAGTGTCCATCATCAGAAGAATGGATAAAGAAGATATGGCACATATATACAATGGAATATTACTCAGCCATAAAAAGAAACAAAATTCAGTTATTTGTAGTGAGGTGGTTGGACCTAGTGTCTGTCATACAAAGTGAACTAAGTCAGAAAGAGAAAAACAAATACCGTATGCTAACACTTATATATGGAATCTACAAAAAAAAAAAAGTCATCAAGAACCTGGGGGTAAGATGGGAATGGAGAGGCAGACCTACTAGAGAATGGACTTGAGGATGTGGGGAGGGGAAGGGTAGGCTGTGACAAAGTGAGAGAGTGGCATGAACATATATACATTACCAAACGTAGAACAGATAGCTAGTGGGAAGCAGCCGCATAGCACAGGGAGATCAGCTCGGTGCTTTGTGACCAACTAGAGGGGTGGGATAGGGAGGGTGAGAGGGAGGGAGACACAAGAGGAAAGAGATATGGGGACATGTGTATATGTATAACTGATTCACTTTGTTATAAAGCAGAAACTAACACACCATTGTAAAGCAATTATACTCTAATAAAGATGTTAATAAAAAAGAAAGAGAAAAACAAATATAGTATATTAATGCATGTATGTGGAAACTAGCAAAATGGTACCGATGAACCGGTTTGCAGGGCAGAAGCTGAGACACAGATGTAGAGAATAAACATATGGACACCAAGGGGGGAAAACCGCAGTGGGGTGGGGATGGTGATGTTCTGAATTGGACGATTGGGATTGACATGTATACACTGATGTGTATAAAACTGATGACTAATAAGAACCTGCAGTATAAGAAAACAAAGAAACAAACAAAAAAATACTGATACTAAACTTTCTTTGGGTTATTTGTATGGAAATATGTTAATATAAATGTTTCAGACATTACATGAAATTTCTAAAAATCTTATATGTTCTGGTATGTTATAAGTCATAATTATAATTATTACTTTAAAATGTATATCTCAGAAATAACTGAATTTCCTTGTCAATTGCATTATTATGAACTTTCATCAAATCTTTAACCGTGGTCATTTTTAAGTCTTTTGTCATTTACAGACAGTTCTGGGTATACTCTGATGCTTTTGCAAAAATGTTCCTATAAAAGGGTTTCATCTTCAAGGAATTCATGGAAAAGACTCTGACAAGTACAGGTTTCTGGTAACTGACTATACTGCTGAACTGAATGAAGAAGCATTTTCAGAACTCTAGTGGAAAACCGATGAATTCATAAAAGTGCTAACAAAAGATCAAGATGAAAAAAAGAATTAATTACATGGGACTGAGTGAACTGATGAGGATGATTATAATTTTTGTGACTTTCTGTTTGAATAAAAAAAAAAATCCCACAAGGACTCAGAGGCAAAAAATATACAAATCAATTTTCACTGCAAAGTAAAGGAGCTGTTACAGTGGAAGATTACTTGACTGAATGTCAATATTATGACATAGTATGAATGTGTTTCGTGTTTGGTAATTGCATTCATTGTTGCTGTTGTTGTGGTTATCCATTTACAATGCTTGGTGTCAGTTTATTTCTCTCTTGTAAAAATAAAATACAGTGTGTGTGTGTGAAAAAAAAAGAATCAATGGACTTAAACATAGGTCAACAGAAAAAACAAAAAAAAAACAAACAAAAAAAAGAGAGATAGACAGTGAGAGTTTACTAGAAGACAACTATCTGATTTCCATCCCCTGAACACCCAGTACCAATGCCTGATAAATGGTAATTACTTAAGTTACCATGAATGAATGGTGGGAATCAAGCACTTCAAGAAAGTCATATTTAAAAAGTCATAAATTCTGATCTAAGTCTAAGGCAAGGGAAATACAACAGAAGTGAGGTCCTCTTTATCAGTAATTACTTTAAATGTAAATGGATTAAACTCTCCAATGTAGAGACAGAGATTGTCCAACTGGGGGCCAGACAACCACTTCCAACTCTGTGGTCCATGAGTATCACTTAGCCTCTCTGTAATTCATTTTCTTATCCTAAATTCAGGATGATGAGTATTCTCCTTCTCAACTTTATCATGAGGACGAGGAATTAATTCATGGAACATCTAGGAAAATAGCCTACCAGGTAGCAAGCACTGACTAAAGGCTGCTGATGTGCATGATGCTATTGTCATGCTGACTGAGAGGAGGCTGGTGTACCCTGCATTGTGCTTGTGAGATACAAAAAAGAGGAAAGAGTGTTTCTCTCAACACATCACAATGGGTGGTCAATAAAAGACTATCGGGCTTCCCTGGTGGCGCAGTGGTTGAGAGTCCGCCTGCCGATGCAGGGGACACAGGTTCGTGCCCCGGTTCGGGAAGATCCCATGTGCCGCAGAGTGGCTGTGCCCGTGAGCCATGGCTGCTGAGCCCGCGTGTCCAGAGCCTGTGCTCCGCAACGGGAGAGGCCACAACAGTGAGAGGCCCGCATACCGCAAAAAATAAATAAATAAATAAATAAAAACAAAAGACTATCAAGAATAAAAATGTATTACTTAGGTTAAAGTCTGTGGGTGAAAGAGGAAAGTTCTGTGGGTGAAAGAGTAAAGAAATACCAGTCTGAGGCAAAATGAAACAAAACAACCACCCTGCAAAAAAAACAAAACAGTGTGGGATAAGTTAGTGTTAAATAAGAAAAAATGATATTGGTAGAATGGATTTAAAAAATTATCCAACTATATGCTGTATACAAGAGACTCACTTTAGAACCAAAGACACAAAAATGTTGAAAGTTAAGGATGGAAAAGTATATTCTAGGCAAATAAAAACCAAAAGAGAGAGCAGGGGAGGCTATACTAATATCAGACAAAATAGACTTTAAAAAAACATTTACAAGAGACAAAGAAGAACATTATATATTAGTAAAAGATTCAAAGCAACTAGAAGATATAACAATTACAAACATTTTCAATAACAGACTATCCAATTACATGAAGCAAAAATAGAATTGAGGGATAAAGGTAGTTCCATAATAACAGCTGAAGACTTCAATTCCCTACTGTCAATAATGGATAGAACAGCCAGACAGAATATAAATATAAGGAAACAGAAAACTTGAACAACATAGTAAACCAACTAGATCTAACAGTCATGTACAGAACAGTTTACCCATCAACAGAATACACACTCTTCTCAAGTACACATGGGACAGACCATATGTTAGGCCACAAATTAAGTCTCAATAGATTTTAAAAGGTAAATACCATACAAAGTATTCTTCCCCAACCATAACAGGAGAAAAATAAAAATCAGTAATAGAAGGAAAAGTGAAAATTTTACGAATTTGTGGAACTTAAACAACCAATGGATCAAAGAAGAAATCACAAGGTAAATTTGAAAATACTTAGAAATGAATGAAAAGTAAAATTCAGCATAGCAAAATTTATGAGGTTCAGCAACAGCAGTGTTAAGGGGGAGATTTATAGCCATAAATGCTGACATTTAAAAAAAAAAAGAAAGGTCTCAAATTAAAAACCAAATTTTACAAATTAAGGAATTAGAGAAAGAACAAACTAAACCCAAAGCCAACAAGAGAGGGAATTATAATAAAGACTAGAGTAAATATAAGTACAAGAGAGAACAGAAAAACAATAGAGAAAATCAATTAAAACAAAAATTGGTTTTTTGAAAACATAAAAAAAAAAACAAAATTTTAAGTAGATGGACTAAGAAAGAAAGAAAGAAGACTTAAGTTACTAAAAAGAGAAATATAAGTGGGAACATTACTACCTATTCTACAGAAATAAAAAGGATCATAAAACAGTATCATGGGGCTTCCCTGGTGGCACAGCGGTTGAGAGTCCGCCTGCCGATGCAGGGGACACGGGTCCGTGCCCTAGTTCAGGAAGATCCCACATGCCGCGGAGCGGCTGGGCCCGTGAGCCATGGCCACTGAGCCTGCGCGTCCGGAGCCTGTGTTCCGCAACGGGAGACGCCACAACAGTGAGAGGCCCGCGTACCGGAAAAAAAAAAAAAAAGAGTATCATGAACAACTGTATGCCAATAAGTGGGATAATCTAGATGAAATGGACAAATTCCTAGAAACATAAAACCTACCATAACTAAATCACAAAGAAATAGAAAATCTGAATAGACCTAAAACTAGTAAGGAGATTTGAGTCTATATCAAAAATCTCCTGAAAAAGAAAGACCCTGGATCCAATGGTTTCACTGGTAAATTCCATCAAACATTTAAAGAACTTATACCAATCCTTCTCAAACTTTTCTAAAAAATTTAAGAGGCAGGAAAACTTCCTAACTCATCCTTTGAGGCTGGTATTACCCTGGTACCAAAGTCAGAAAAAGACACTACAAGAAAAGAAAATTTCAGGC
Organism: Pseudorca crassidens; assembly: GCF_039906515.1. Taxonomy (NCBI): domain Eukaryota; kingdom Metazoa; phylum Chordata; class Mammalia; order Artiodactyla; family Delphinidae; genus Pseudorca; species Pseudorca crassidens. Next base: position 129,310,476 of record NC_090298.1, read on the forward strand.
CAATATTCCTTATGAACAAGGATGCAAAAACACCTCAAAAAATACTAGCAAACTCAATTCAGTAACATATTAAAAGGATTACATGCTATGAGCAAATGGGATTTATTTCTAGAATAGAAGGATGGTTCAACATATGTAAATTGGTCAATGTAATATACCACATTAACAGAATGAAGCAGAAAACAACAGTTTGATCACCTAAACTGATGCAGAAAAAGCATTTGACTAAAATTCAACACCCTTTTATGATAAAAACACTCAACAAACTGGGAAGAGACTAACACTACCTCAATATAATAAAAGCCATATATGAAAAAAAACACAGTGAACACCATACTCAATGGTGAAAGACTGTAATCTTTTCCTCTAAGATCAAGGACAAGCCAAGGATGCTTACTTTTTCCATTTATATTTCACATAGTACTGGAAGCTCTATCCAGAGAAATGAGGGAAGAAAAAGAAACAAAGGCTATCCAAATTGGAAAGAAAGAAGTAAAATTACCCATTTGTGGGTGATACAATCTTTTATTTAGAAAGTCCTGAAGAGTTAACACACACACAAAAATGGTTAGAATTACTTTATCACAAAGTAGCAGGAAACAAAATCAACATACAAAAATCAATTCCATTTCCAATATTTATTCATGATAAAAACTCTTACCAGGCTTTCCTGGTGGTGCAGTGGTTGAGAGTCTGCCTGCCGATGCAGGGAACACAGGTTCGTGCCCCGGTCCGGGAAGATCCCACATGCCGCGGAGTGGCTGGGCCCGTGAGCTATGGCTGCTGAGCCTGCGCGTCCGGAGCCTGTGCTCCGCAACGGGAGAGGCCACAACAGTGAGACGCCCGCGTACCACAAAAAAAAAGGAAAAAAACTCTTACCAAAATGGGTATAGAGAGAACATATGTCAAGATAATAAAAGCTATTTATGACAAACCCACAGCCAATATAAAACTCAACGATGAAAAGCTAAAACACTTCCTGCTAAAATCTAGAGCAAGGCAAGGATACCCACTTTCAGCTTTTCTATTCAACAAAGAATTGGAAGTCCAAGCCACAATGATCAGACAAGAGAAAAAAATAAAAGGTATCCAAACTGGAAGGGAAGAGGTAACATTGTCATTATATGCAGATGATATATACTATATATAGAAAACCCTAAAGACTCCACACAAAAACAACTAGAACTGATAAATGAATTCAGCAAGGTAGAGAACACAGGACTAACATACAGAAATCTGTTGCATTTCTTTACACCAACAGTGAAATATCAGAAAGGGAATGTAAAAAGCGATACCTTTTAAAACTGCACTCCCCAAAATAAAGTACTTTGGAATAAACCTGATCAAGGAGGTGAAAGACTTACACCCTGAGAACTACAAAACATTAATAAAGGAAACTCAAGATGATTCAAAGAAATGGAAAGATATCTGATGCTCTTGAATTGGAAGAATTAATATTGTTAAAATGGCCATGGTACCCATTACAGACTTAGTGTGATCCCTATCAAATTACCCAGGACATTTTTCGCAGAGCTAGAACAAATAATCCTAAAATTCATATGGAACCATAGAAGACCCAGAATTGCCAAAGCAATCCTGAGGTAAAAGGAGAGAGCAGGAGGCATAACCCTCCCAGACTTCAGCCAATACTACAAAGCTACAGTAATCAAAACAGCGTGGTATTGGCATGAAAACAGACATATGGATCAATGGAACAGAATACAGAGCCCAGAAATAAACCCACACACCTATGGTCAATTAATCTTCAACAAAGAAGACAAAATATACAATGGGAAAAAGACAGACTCTTCAGCAAGTGGTGCTGGGAAAGTTGGACAGCCACATATAAATCAATGAAGTTAGAATACACCCTCTCACCACACAGAAAAATAAACTCAAAATGGGTTAAAGACTTAAACATAAGACATGACACCATAAAACTCCTAGGAGAGATCATAGGCAAAACATTCTCTGACATAAGTTGTACCAATGTTTTCTTAGGTCAATCTCCCAAGGCAACAGAAATAAAAACAAAAATAAACAAAAGGGACCTAATCAAACTTACAATCTTTTGTACAGCAAAGGAAACCATAAACAAAATAAAAAGACAACCGGGCTTCCCTGGTGGTGCAGTGGTTGAGAGAACGCCTGCTGATGCAGGGGACATGGGTTCGTGCCCCAGTCCAGGAAGATCCCACAGGCTGCGGCGCGGCTAGGCCCGTGAGCCATGGCTACTGAGCCTGTGCATCCGGAGCCTGTGCTCCGCAACAGGAGAGGCCTGCGTACCGCAAAAAAAAAAAAAAAAAATGAAAAGACAACTTACAGAATAGAAGAATATTTGCAAATGATGTGACCAACAAGGGCTTAATTTCTAAAATATACTAACAGTTCACAGAACTCAACAACAAAAAAATCAAACAAAATTGAAAAGTGGGCAGAAGACCTAAACAGACATTTCCCCAAAGAAGACATACAGATGGCCAATAGGCACATGAAAAGATGTTAAACATCGCTAACTGTTACAGAAATGCAAATCAAAACTACAGTGAGGTACCACCACATACTGGTCAGAAGGGTCATCATTAAAAAGTCTACAAATAACAAATGCTAGAGAGGGTTTAGAGAAAAGGGAACCCTCCTGCCCTGTTGATGGAAATGTAAGTTGGTGCAGCCACTGTGGAAAACAGTATGGAGGTTCCTCAGAAAACTAAAAATAGAATTACCATATGATCCAGCAGTCTCACTCCTGGGCATATATCAAGACAAAACTGTAATTCAAAAAGGTACATGCACACCCCCTATGCTCACAGTAGCACTATACACAATAACAAGACATGGAAACAACCTAAATGTCCATCAACAGATGAATGGATAAAGAAGATGTGGTACATATATAAAATGGAATACTACTCAGCCATAAAAAAGAACGAAATAATGCCATTTGCAGCAACATGGATGCAACTAGAGACTATCATACTAAGTGAAGTAAGTCAGAAAGAGAAAGACAAATACCATATGATATTGCTTATATGTGGAATCTAAAATATGACACAAATGAACCTATCTATGAAACAGAAACAGAATCACAGACATAGAGAACAGACTGGTGGTTGCCAAGGGAGAGGAGGCTGGGAGAGGGATGGAATGGGTGGTTGGGGTTAGCAGATGTAAGCTTTTACATATAGAATGGATAAACAGCAATGTTCTACTGTATAGCACAGAGAACAATATCCAATATCCTATGATAAATCATAATGGAAAAGAATATTTTAAAAAGAATGTATGTACATGTATAAATGAATCACTTTGCTACACAGCAGTAATTAACACAGCACTGTAAATCAACTATACTTTAATTTTTAAAAAATCAGTTCCATTTCTACACACTAACAGTAAACAACCTAAAAAAGAAATTAAGAAAATAATTCCATTTACAACAGCACATAAAAAATAAAATACTTAGGAATTAACTTCGGTGGGTGAAAGATGTGTACAATGAAAACTATAAAATACTGCTGAAAGAAATTAAAGAGCGCATAAATAAATGGAAATACATTCCATGTTCCCGGATTGGAAGACCTAATATTGTTAAGATGTCAATATTACCCAAAGCCATTTACAGATCCAATGAAATCCTTATCAAAAACCCAGTGACAGGGCTTCCCTGGATGGCGCAGTGGTTGAGAGTCCGCCTGCCGATGCAGGGGACACGGGTTCGTGCCCCGGTCTGGGAGGATCCCACATGCTGTGGAGCGGCTGGGCCCGTGAGCCATGGCCGCTGAGCCTGCGCGTCCGGAGCCTGTGCTCCGCAACGGGAGAGGCCACAACAGTGAGAAGCCCGCGAACCGGAAAAAAAAAAAAAAAAAAAAAAAAAAAACCCAGTGACCATTTTTGCAGAAATAGAAAACCCATACTAAAATTCCAGTGGAATCTCAAGAGGCCTTAAATAGGCCAAAACAACCTTGGAAAAGAAGAGGCTGGAGACCTCACACTTTCTTGATTTCTAACTTACTACAAAGCTACCATAGCCAAAACAGGGTGGTACTGGCATAAATACAGACATGTAGACTTATGGAATAGATTAGAGAACCCAGAAATAAACCCTTACATATACAGTCCAATGATTTCTGACAAGGGTTCCAAGACCATTCAATGGGAAAAGGACAGTTTCGTCAACAAATTGTGCTGGGAAAACTGGATATTCACATGCAAAGGAATGAAGTTGAACTCTTACCATATACAAAAATTAACTCAAAATGGATCAAAGACCTGAATGTAAGACCTAAAACTATAAAACTCTTAGAAGAAAACACAGGGCAAAAACTTCATGACATGGGATTTGACAGTGATTTCTTGCATATGACACTAAAGTCACAGCCAGCAAAACAAAAAATAGACAAGTTGGACTTCACACATTTTTTAAATGTGCATCAAAAGATACTATCAACAGAGTAATAAAGTAATCCAAAGAGCAGAAGAAAATAATTGCAAATCATATATCTGATAAGGGATTAATATCCAGAATATACAGAGAACTCCTAAAACTCAACAACAACAACAAAAACAAATAACCCAATTCCAAAATGGGCAAAGGCCTTGACTAGACATTTCTCTAAATAATATATATAAGTTGCCAATAAACACATGGAAAGATGCTCAACATTACATTACATTGTTAGGGAAATGCAAATCAAAACCGCAATGATATACCACCTCACACCATTAGGATGGCCATTATCAAAATAAATAAAGAAAACTGTTGGCAAGGATGTGGAGAAATTGGAACACTTGTGCACTGTTGCTAGTAATGCAAAATGATACAGCCACTGAGGAAGACAGTATGGAGGTTCCTCAAAGAATTAAAAATAAGTAGAGTTTCCATATGATCCAGCGATGCCATTTCTGGAGATAAACCCAAAAGAATTGAAAATAGGGTCTCAAAGACATATTTATACAGCCATCTTCATAGCATGTTTTGTCCATATCAGGTACCCTATGATATGCGATAACAAGGGCGTTTAATTTCTGTGGTATTCTGTCCATAAACGCATAACCTCAGTCTAATCCTGAGAAAAACATGGGACACACCTGGATTGAGGAATATTTTACAGGACACCTGGCCAGTATTCCTCAAGACCGTCAAAGCCATGAAAAGCAATGAAACACTTAGAAACTGGTATGGTCCAGAGGAGACCAAGGAGGTGACAAAAGGCAACACGGTCTCTACGCTGGACTGGATCCCAGAACATAAAAAAACACCGATGCAAAATCCAAATATAGTCTATACTGTACTTAATAGTTAATGTCAGTTTCTGTTTAGACAAATGTATCCTGGCAATGTAAGATGCTGACAATGAGGGATATATATGGGAATTCTCTTTCCCATATTTACAATGTTTGTATAAACTGAAAATTATTACCAAACAAAAAGTTTAGCTTAAATAATTAGTTAAAATAGTTCAGTTATTTCATAACTGATATACCATGGTATTTAATACTTTTCCCTACAAAACACTGGGTTACACTGAGTTTACACTCTCTGATAAATAAAAAGAAAATTATTTTTTAAAAGACCCCCAAATTAAACCATTTAGGATTATTTACCATAAATTACATGACACTTCCCTGCAATATACTTTTGAATAAAATACATTGTATCACAAAATACTGGAAACAGTGAAACAGTGATAGCTAGATATCAATTTGTCACCTCAAGTTCATTTCTAAGAGAAAACTGGGCTCCAGAAATATTAATATTTCTTTTTTTTACATCTTTATTGGAGTATAATTGCTTTACAATGGTGTGTTAGTTTCTGCTTTATAACAAAGTGAATCAGTTACACATATACATATGTTCCCATATCTCTTCCCTCTTGTGTCTGTCTCCCTCCCACCCTCCCTATCCCACCCTCCCTATCCCACCCCTCCAGGCGGTCACTAAGCACCGAGCTGATCTCCCTGTGCTATGCGGCTGCTTCCCACTAGCTATCTACCTTACGTTTGGTAGTGTATATATGTCCATGCATCTCTCTCACTTTGTCACAGCTTACCCTTCCCCCTCCCCATATCCTCAAGTCCATTCTCTAGTAGGTCTGTGTCTTTATTCCTGTCTTACCCCTAGGTTCTTCATGACATTTTTTTTCTTAAATTCCATATATATGTGTTAGCATACGGTATTTGTCTTTCTCTTTCTGACTTACTTCACTCTGTATGACAGACTCTAGGTCTATCCACCTCATTACAAATAGCTCAATTTCGCTTCTTTTTATGGCTGAGTCATATTCCATTGTATATATGTGCCACATCTTCTTTATCCATTCATCCGATGATGGACACTTAGGTTGTTTCCATCTCCGGGCTATTGTAAATAGAGCTGCAATGAACATTTTGGTACATGACTCTTTTTGAATTATGGTTTTCTCAGGGTATATGCCCAGTAGTGGGATTGCTGGGTCATATGGTAGTTCTATTTGTAGTTTTTTAAGGAACCTCCATACTGTTCTCCATAGTGGCTGTACCAATTCACATTCCCACCAGCAGTTCAAGAGGGTTCCCTTTTCTCCACACCCTCTCCAACATTTATTGTTTCTAGATTTTTTGATGATGGCCATTCTGACTGGTGTGAGATGATATCTCATTGTAGTTTTGATTTCCATTTCTCTAATGATTAATGATGTTGAGCATTCTTTTATGTGTTTGTTGGCAGTCTGTATGTCTTCTTTGGAGAAATGTCTATTTAGGTCTTCTGCCCATTTTTGGATTGGGTTGTCTGTGTTTTTCTTATTGAGCTGCATGAGCTGCTTGTAAATTGTGGAGATTAATCCTTTGTCAGTTGCTTCATTTGCAAATATTTTCTCCCATTCTGAGGGTTGTCTTTTGGTCTTGTTTATGGTTTCCTTTGCTATGCAAAAGCTTTGAAGTTTAGATCCCATTAGGTCCCATTAGGTCCCATTTGTTTATTTTTGTTTTTACGGAAATATTAATATTTCTTAGAGATAGAGCAACTATGTTGATTTTATAACCCTAACATCCAAGAACATCTCATTTTTGGTCTATTTTTACTGGTTTAGTCTTGTCTTTTGTCAAGAACTTAGACATACCACACAGCCCAGTAAAACTATTTGTTATAATATAGTCCTAGCCATTAACTTGTTTGTTTTTGCTTTTCTTTTTTTCTACAGGGAGAAATACTTAGTGTGCAAGAGTATGCTCTTTTGTGAGAATAAACGTAGCTCAGAACAGAGAAAACCATGGCAGCAAAAGACGAGAGAGAGACAGAGAGAGAGAGAGAGAGAGAGAGAGAGAGACAGGGAGACAGAGAGAGAGACAGAGAGACAGAGAGAGACAGAGACAGAGACAGAGAGAGACAAAGACAGAGAGACAGAGAGAGAGAGAGAGAGAAAAGGAGTAATCCCTTTCCTTATTCCTTACTCATTGTTGCCTCTTGTAGTTCTAATATACATTTAAACACACTAATACACAGTGTATTATTGTGCTTAGGGCCAGAAAGAGCACAGAAAAGCAAACTGAGAATTGGAAATAATGCAAGCTATTGCTTCCTCAAAGAGTAATGAATGTACAAGTTAAAAATGAGATAAATGACTAATTCCTAAACCCCAGAAATTTCCTAATTAATGTACTGTCACCATTACAGATGAAGTCATAAGGGTCAGTGAGGTTGAATTATTAGTCTCTGGCCACATAGCTGATAAGTGATGGAGCCAGGATTAAAACTTATTTCTTTTATTGCAGAACCCACATTCTAACTTTAAACTATACTGGCTCTCAATACAATAACATTACTGATCATACAGGTTATTTCTGTTAAAATTAGGATCCATGGTGATCGTCAGTCATAATACTGAGACTACATCTGATTTCGTTTCTCTGGAAGTGCACTTGCTGCTAAAGGGTATGAAGATTTGAATTAACACTCTGTTAAACGGCTTTCTGTATCATTTGCATCAACTGCTAGTCAGTTTAGTGATGCATGCCTATCACAGCCTCTCTTTCATGGAGCCTTATTTTTCAGCCACATAACATAGTTTGTTTTCCTTTGTATTTCTTGATTACATATGTGGCTGGACTGGACATTTTACTCATAAGTATTAGCTTTTTATAGTCATGTTTGTTTTATTTTTATTTGATTTTCGGTGAGTGATTTGGTTTCATGGTCATCACTCGAGGGCTCATTATTTTCAAATAGTTATTGAATGTCTACCCTATGTCAGGTATTTTTCCAGATGCCAGGATTATACTGGTGAACAGAATAGTTTCAATTGATGCCTTAAGGAATTTACAACCCAGTGGAGATAACTTTGAATAAATGATGAGTGAAATGAGAAGAGCCGGTCGCTTTGGAAGCATACACTAAGAGGACCTATTGTAATCTGGAAGTTCAGGAAAGACATCCCCAAGAAGAGACAGAGATCAAAAACATAAATAAAAAGTAGCTGGATAAAGGGAGAAGGCTGGTAACAACATGTACCACAGCTCTAAGATAATGTGAATATTTTGTATTGATTTAAAAGGGTTTAGGGGACTTCATTTTTCTTGATAGATATCTTAGAACTCTCTCTATTAAGGGTATTAATCTTTAATGTCATTTGTTCTCAACATCATTTGTCCTTTTCCTTATACTCTAATTTACGGTATTTTCACTCAGAAATGTTTTTGCTTTCACACAAATTATAATAAATGATTCTTTCTTTTTGTGTACACTTTAATATACTTTATAACTTATCTTTATTTCTGCTACAAAACCTAATATTCTCCAGCTCATAGATGTGTGATATCTATTTTATTCAGCTTAATCTCCTCTGGTTGAAACCATTTTACCATCCCTTTTTCTCCACTACCACCACTGTCAACACAGTATCTGTTAGCTATTGCTGTGTAACAAACTAACCTAATACCTAAAACAACAATTAATTATTATTGTTCAGAAGTCTATGGTTTTCCTGGATGTTTCTGCTGATCTGAGCTGAACTGGTAGGGCTCACTTAGGCATCTGGGGTCAGGTCAAGTCAGTAAGGTGGTTCTAGTTAGACCTCTCAGATGCCTGGGACCTCAGCTTGGACAACTTGGCTGATTCAGCTCTGTTGCACATGACCTCTATCCTGCAGCTGGACAGCTGGACTTGTTCTTATAGTTGAGGAAGAGTTCCAAGGGAAGGAGCAAAACTGTGTAAGGCCTAGGCGTGAAACTAGCACAACACTGTTTCCACTACATATTATTTGCTAAAGCAAAACCCAAATTTAGCTTTATACTAAAAGATAAGGAAAGAGACTATCTCTTCATGGGAGGGGCTATAAAGTCAAATTACAAAGGGAATGAATGCAAGAAGTGATGAAGAATTGGGGTTATTTTTGCAATCTACCATAACTGCCAAATGGAATTTTTGTTTCCTTAAATTGTCTTAAATCTTTCTCCTCCTTCAAGGCCCTGTTCAAACTCATTATTTTTTCATACCACACATCAGATACCTAACACTTAACACAGCACGTATTTTACCAAACCCTATGCCAAATGTTTTAGGCCCTTCTTTGAGTTAATTCCCACAATAAATAAGTGAGGTAGGTACTATCATTGCTCCCATTTTATAGTTGAAGAAATGGGTGCTGAAGTAAGTTTTCTCAAAGACTCATAGCTAGATGTCAGAGCCTAAATCCAAATTCAAGCATAATAAATAAGTTTATGGAAAATAAAAATGTTATATTAAATCAAAATAGTTATATATCACTTTCTTCTAAATCAGATAACATTTTTAATTAGTTTATATAATATAAACAGAGGAATAAGAGTCATCTATTCTAGAAGTCCTCAACACTGACAATGTTATCCATTAATTTACTTTCTGTAAATTAGAAGTACAACCAAATTATTCAGTTTTTAAGCAAGGTTTTGGTCTTTTTGACAGCAGTGTGGTTAGAGGCATCCTTGCTCTAAAATTGCTAAGGTAAGGTTAGTCCTGTTTTTGTAATATATTTCGGTTCCCTGAGATCAGAAATCAGGTCTTCTATATCTGCCTGTATCTCCTGTGCACGTAAAGGATGATAAACATAATTGTGGAACTAGAGAGTCTTAGAGAGCACTTGGTACAAACTTTGTGTTTTATAAGTGAGAAACAGACCCATAGAAGAGGTTTGATTGGCTCCAAGCCACTTGGACAATTGGTGACACATTCTATCTAAACACTGTTCTGCCTACTCTCAGCTCAGTGCTTCCTCTCCCATCTTTGCTTGACGTACTCGAATACAAAGGGATAGTATTTCCTTTCCTTTATATACAGTGGTATAGGTTTTTTGTTTTGTTTTTTTCTCTAACTCATAAACTTGCCAGACTCAGTGCTCCCGAGAATGTTAAAGCAGAACGCACTTATTTACTTTTATTTTTGCACTGTTTTCATTCTTTTTTATGATCCTGGCTTTCGATTGTGTGGCAAAAACAGCAAAAAATTAGCATAAAAGTAGGAAAATGTGCCCCAGACGCTGTATTAACTGTGAAATAAGTTTAAATGCCTCCAAACAGGGTCTGGTCTCTTATCTGTCAGCTTCCAAAGCTGCTCGTCCTGAAGTTTTCCCTTTGTGTACAATACAGGGGACATGATGTGGGGTGAAGACCCCACCAGCCAGCCAATGGCTTCACAGCAAATCACCAAAGGCTCAGCAGCAATTAAGTCTGTGGGTAGACAGGGAGCAAGAGGAAAAACCAGAACTCCAGTTCTGTCTCAGAAAACACTGGTGAAAACCATTTGCGTATGGATTTCATCACCATTTGGGTATGGATTTCGTCTAGTAGGGCCAGAGCAACAGATTTTCAGGCAGAAGTTGGGAAATAATAAGGTCATGTCTAGTACTTGTGTTTTCAAAGCCCCTTTTTTGTCTAGGGGATTTGAAGAAGGGCTCACCATCACTGCAATGCCCCTTAACCTCTCCCCCAGCCTCCAGTGTTGCATGCCTCTCTCCATTCTCCTCACTGTAATCAGTCATGAGTCACACTGTGGCACTGCCCTGCCTACAACCCTCCCGTACCTCCCTACTGGATGTATGAACTCTGAACCAGGGTTCACAAGGCCCTTCTCCTTATGGCCACTGCTACTCTCTGGCCCCTCATCTCTCCTCATCCTGATCAAACTTCTTGCAGTTCCTCAAGGGTTTCGTGCCCTTCCTCGTCTCCAGATCTTCACATGCGCTGTTCCTTCTGCCTTGAACATTCTTTTCTCGCATTCCCAATCCTATCCCCATTTCTAAAGTACAACCTATACAGAACTTCTTGGAAGGCTGTATGACACAGGCTTCTACTCCCTTCCCCCTGGGTTCAGCCCTATAACTCCAAAGCAGCCCAGACCCTCCTTATCACTCCTTTCGTTATATCACAACTAAGGCTAACATAAGATAACGGTTTATGCAATGTGACAAATTATGTTTTAATATGTATCACTATTACCTAGCATGGTGGAAGAGACCAGTATAGGTTAACAATTAAGATAGTTATCCCCCTGTGTTTAATTGCTGGTTCTAACACTTATAAGTTATGTAAATTTGAGAAAGTCACTTAGCCTCTCCAAATCACAGTTTCCTTATCTGCCAAACAAGAATAATAATAGGACCTACATTTTGGGGCTCTGCTGAGAATTACACATTAATTGATGTAAAGTTCCTAGTATTATGCTTAAGTCCTCAAATGATAGCTGTTATTATTAAGATGCTCATTGACCAAACATAGTAAATGAATAAGAAGTTAAAATATCTGCCCCAGGTCTTAATGAACTTGCTGTTTAACACTGAATAAATCAATTTCCCTTTCTAGGTTCTAGTTTCTTCAGCAGGAACCTTAGAAGACTCAGCAAAATTATTTCTAAAGGGCCATGTAGAGACAGGCAGGAAACTGTTCCAGCAGAACACACTGGCAGTTCTGTTATTTAATTATCTTCCCCAAAACCTGTCACCTAGGTGAGTGATTTGACAAATGAGAATAATAAAGCCCAGAGAGGTAAGGTGACTTGCCTCAAATCTTGTAGACAAATGGAAGAACCAAATCTAAAACTTGAGCTTAACAACCCAAGGCTAATACCTTTTATCACTGTTATTATATCAAACTTTATCTTGAACAGAAGGGATCTCACTTAATCTCTGTCACATCATGTTGTATGTAGGCAAAATAAGAATTTTCTTAAGATCATAGACTTTTAGAACTACAGTGAACTTTAAATGTATTCTAATTCTACAAATGTAGCCACTGAGGACTCAAAGGCAAAGTGTATTCAAGGTCACACAGCACCACTGTGGCCAGCAAAACCTTGATGGGCCCTTCGTGGCTCATGACCTTGGTTGGCCTAGAATATAAGATTTCTTATAGGATATCTCCTTCAATCAAGGATCAATTCCATATAACCAACTAAGCAGAAAAAATAATTTGAAGTGGAGCTTTATGTAAATGACATTTGCTGCTATTGACCAAGGTTTTAAAGAATCCCAATACATGAATAATGGGTAGGCCTCAATGATATTTTCATTAAACGTTAATCATTTTATTCAGTGACAAATGTTTGAGTGCTTACTATCTGCTAGACCCTGTCTTAGGTACTTGGGATACTAAAATGGATAAACAAAAAAGTCCCTTGCTTATAATAATGAATTCAAATGTATTTCATTATCTAGCCCTGAGGCTTGGACTACTCTGGCTAATTTTAAATGTGTTACCCAAAAGGTTCACCCAATGATTTAAAAAGCTTGGCATCTGTGATGGCTGGTCATGTATGAAGATGCTTAGTGGGTGATGGTTGGCTGATTTTTCCATGGTACCAGGGTACCGTCATCAGTGCAGTCCCATTTGGTTTGGACATTTGGTTTTGCTCTGATCCAGGCCCACAGATGGCATCCTGAGCCCTGTCCAGTTATAGGATGCTCTTCCCTAGAGAAGGTGGGTCTGCCTTTCACAAAGACATACTCAGCATATTCTATCCCATGTAATCTTAATCATGGCAATGCTCTCTTGCAGCTGAACACACTGTTTGTTCATGGTGTTTTTGTCAATATCCTCCTTGAAATCTGAGTTGAAATGACACATAGACACCACTTCTTGAAGCCTGTGTTCCAGAAATGGAGAAGGAACTGTCCAATGGCACACAGTAAGTAAGATGAACCAGGACTAGACATGGGGTCTCCTGGCTGACTTCCTGTGATACCTCTGCTACAAGTACAGTCCTTCGATTGAACATGAGAAACAGACAGAGGAAGAAGGTGTCTTTATTTCATAGAGGGAGACAAGGAGGCCTGAGAAGGGCAGTGGCTTGTTCAGGATCATGTGGCTGGGAAGAGACTGAGGTGAGTCCAGAACACAGGCTTCCTGACCCCAGTGATACACTCCCCTCATGAAAAAGACCCGGGGATTATATGCACACCCAAGAAATAGTGCCAGAGAGGTCTTAATCTTAAAATAGTGTGCCACGTGGCTGGTACGGACTGATGGTTTCTGGATTCACCCAACTCAGGCTTAAGTCCTGGCTGCACCCCCTTCCAGTCTTGTAATCCCTTACCCCAGAGACTATACGGGAGGCCCTGGGGCAATGTGGAGAGACAGGGAAGCCTCCAGGTGAGCACAGCCTTCCAGCTGCCCCCACCAAGGCTCCAGGCATATGAATGAAATCAACCTGAACCCTCCAGAATAACCCAGTTACCAGTTAAATACCAGAAGAACCACCCAGCTATGCCCTTCCCAAATGCCTGACCCACAAAATCATGAGATATAATTGTTGTCATTGAAGCCATTATGCTTAGGGCTACCAGAACACCCTTGTATCCTCAATCCTTAGCACAATGTTTGACATATCGTAGACAATCATAAATATCTTCTGAATGACGAATGCATAAAGGCCATTGGGGAAGCCTCAAAGAGCAGGAATAATTAACTTGTACTGAATGCCTACCCTGTAGCAGGAGCTTAACACTTCTCAACAAATTTATGAAGGATGTTTGGCTGCTTTCTCCATTTTGCAAATGTTGAAACTCAAACACAAAAATGTGAAGTAACTTGCCTAAGGAGGTCACAGAGATAGGAAGTGAAAAACCAGGATTAGATACCAGTCATACCTTTAACCACCATGCTGTGCTATTTCTAGATAGTAAACTTCTACAGAGAAGGAAGCATTTGGGGATCTCTAGCATTTGGGCAGGGAGCATGTATGATGCTATGATCATATAAGAAACAAAAAGAGGCAAACACACTTAGATACAACGATAATCAGCCTATCTTCAGTCAAGATAATTACACTCTTTCTTCCTCAATCCTCTTCACCTTGACCCTTAAGTCAGATCATGTAGCCATTTGGGGTAAGGGCTTTGTAGTTAGACCTGGATTCAAACAGTGATTCCGCCACATGTTTCTTATTCAATTTTGAATGTCATTTAGCCTCTATGAGTCTCAGTTTGCTAAATTAAAATGGGGATAATTATATTAGCTATCTAATTAAGCCCTGGTGGTTAAATAAGATATATGTAAAACAAGACTGATCTGAGGGGCAGGTAGTAACCGTTTAATAAATAGTAATTAAAAACTAGAAACCTAAAAATGAACAGCATGAGAATCCAAGGGGTCAAATCTCCACCCTCTACAGCTTCTTCTCTCTCCAGAAATTGCTTGAAAATCACTTCCCCTGGGTACACTCACCCAGATATTCTATTGCGTTAAGTCCAAAAATATGTCAAGAGAAGGCAGGCCTCATAGACCCACAGATGAGGGTTCCAGCTCTCATTCCACCAATTCTTCAATCAATAACTTTGGGGGAGTTGTTCACCAAGCCTGATTTTTAAATATAGAAAATGAAAGTGTTTCCGGCTGGATTAGGTGAAACAATCATAGTGCTTTTATCACCCCTCAGAGACCAGCATCAAGCTCATCTCTCCCGTGAAACTTCACCACCAAGCAGTGCTACCTGCTGTTCTGAACCCTTCTTCTCACCATACCATTCCCTCGCTGAAGAGATATTCATTGTGCACTCACTCTGGGCCGGTTGCTAGAAATACAGTAGTCCTTTGCCCTAAGGGGGTATTAGAGTTGAGAAAAGCCATCAGATGTTTGCTTACAAGAACTAGGCTGCCTATGCTCTCTTTTCATGTGTCTGCCTCCCCAGTCAGTTTCATAAACTCATGCAAATCTCTCTTAAGTCTTTCTGCTTCTTTCCATTTCCAACACCACTTCTGTGGTCCTCACAACCACCCTCTCTTGTCTGGCTGATGACAAGAGCCTCCTAACAGGTCCCACTGCTTCCTCTTGGGTCAGCCATCAATCTATTCTTGGCCCTGAAGCCAGAGTGATATTTTTGCAAGGCAAATTAGACAGGATTATTCCACCTGTTGAAAGCCCCCCACCTACCCAGGGACTCTTCTTTGCTTTTTGGAAATAGAACAAGACCTGTAACGTGGTGTGAAAGACCTCTATGGTCCGGCCCTCACTGTCCCCTCCAGCCTCATTCCATATTTCTTTACCCCTCGCCATGGTTCTGTTCCTTATAAAGTCCATATCCCTATCCTCCATAGGGCTGCTCTGCCTAGAGTAGTAGTTTTCCCTCTCTAAGTCTTTGTCAGTGACTATGAAAGCCCTAGTGAGCTGACTTGATTTTTTTTTTTTTTTTTTAATGCGGTACGCGGGCCTCTCACTGTTGCGGCCTCTCCCGTTGCGGAGCACAGGCTCCAGACGCGCAGGCTCAGCGGCCACGGCTCACGGGCCCAGCCGCTCCACGGCATGTGGGATCTTCCCGGACCGGGGCACGAACCCGTGTCCCCTGCATCGGCAGGCGGACTCTCAACCACTGCGCCACCAGGAAGGCCCTGACTTGATAATTTTGCTGAAGGTTGGTTCTTGGAGAATATTGGTGTCCATTCAGTCAATGTTTTTTTGAACCTTTGAGAACAAAAAAAGACCAGACCTATCACCCTTTCCAGGCTTTTCATAATATAAAGGAGGAAACAAAATGGGAAATGAGAAGGCATATGCCAAAAGTTACAAAGCGACCGAGTGGTAAAAGAGTAAGCGTGCCAATGGAATTGATACTCTCCCCGTCTCCTGCAGGTTTAAAATAGACCCAACACTTTCTAAGGTGTGCATGCTGCTCTTGGCTGTGGTATAAATATCACAAGAAGGGGCTTCCCTGGTGGCGCAGTGGTTGGGAGTCCGCCTGCCGATGCGGGGGACGCGGGTTCGTGCCCCGGTCCGGGAGGATCCCGCATGCCGCGGAGCGGCTGGGCCCGTGAGCCATGGCCGCTGGGCCTGCGCGTTCGGAGCCTGTGCTCTGCAATGGGAGAGGCCACGACAGTGGGAGGCCCGCATACCACAAAAAAAAAAAAAAAAAAAATCACAGGAAGGTGTTGGAGTCTGAGCCTTGGGCTGCAGGGCCTCGATTTGCAGCTCCGACACTGCCTGACAATTCCTTGTCATTACTTTTTCATTGTTGATCCCACTGAAAATGGATCCCACTCACAAAGAAAGAAAAAAAGAAATGACCAGTGAATATATATGGAGATGTTCAAGCTTATTACTAACCAGGCAAATGCCCATAAAAGCAACAGCCAGAGTGCATTCTTCACATATCAGATTGGCAAACAGTAAAAAGATGAATCATACCCAAGGTATAATCTTAAGGGTATAAAGAAATGGTGCTTTCATATACTGTTAATGGGAATGTAAATCAGGAAAACCTGTTGGCAAAAATCTATCATCTAAAGCCTGCAACCCTTTCATGGAGAAATCCTACTTGTAGACCTCTATCCTACTGAAGTGCTTCTGTAGCGTGCAGAGATGTTTATAAGGCTACACTGCAAATTGCATGTAATTGTGAAAAATCAGAAACAACTTACAAGTCCATCAGTAGGGAATTGATTAAATTAGGGTATCACCACTTTATGGAGAGAATGTAATCCGTTTTTACAAGACCTATAGTATCAAGTTTCAGAAAAGGGTTAAAAAATAAGCAGAATATATACCAAAAAGAGTGAGATGACATATATGAAAAGCAGGTTTGGTGCAGGAGCATAAAAGTGAGTGTTTCATGTTTTATTTTATGTATTGTGATGTGTAAAACGTTTTAAGAATAGAAATGCCTTGTGTAAATAAAAACCTTAAAACTTGAAAGGGGAAAAATGAAGAGGATTAAAGGGGATCCAGATCATCTTCTTGATTTTGATTCAGTTAGACTTCCGCCTACATAGATAGTTGCAAGTGTTGGAAACCCAAGAGAAGTCTTGATAAGAAATCTAGTGCTTATAAAATACTGCCACATACAGGGGGAAACTGCTGATTTCAGCAGTTAGGCCACCAGGAGAAGAGCCAATTGGCAGATCAGAGCTAGCTTGTGGTGTGCAAGTTGGCAGAAGATGTCGGCACACAAGGTATATAGACATCTTGCTAGATCTTTCATACCTAAGGATGGCAGCATTGCAGTCCGTAAGTACTGTTCAGGGTAAACCAAGTTTTCCACCTTTCTGAGCAAGGGCTTTGCTTCTCCTGCACTCACTTGCCTGTTCTCTCAAATTCAGACTATGTAACTACAGACCACCTGCATTCATTTTCTATTGCTGCTGGAATGAATGACCACACCTCTGGTGGCTTAAAACAATAACACAAATTTAGCAAGTGACAGTTCTGGAGGTCAGAAGTCTGAAACAGGTCTTACAGGGCTAAAATCAAGATGTTGGCAAAGCTATGTTCCCTCTAGAGGCCCTAGAGGAGAATCTGTTCCTTGCCTTTTCCAGTTGCTGGAGGTTGCCCGCATCACTTGGTGTAAAGTTGCCTAACTCTGAACTCTACGTACATTGTCACATCTCCTTCTGTCACTTTGACCCTCCAGTCTCCCTCTTAAAAGGACCCTCGTGATTACATTGGGCCCACCTGAATAACCCAGGATAATTTTTCCATCTCAATAGCCTTAACGTAATCATATCCGCAAAGTCCATTCTGCAGTTTGCAGTCACCGGGAACCAGGAGAAGCCACCTTGATTTTCTCTCTCAGCAAATGTGAAATTGAGAACCTTTAACTAATGCTACTTTCCCTACACCACCCTATGGGAGAGGCCAGGAAAATCTGGGGGATGTCAGACTTGAAGATCTTTGTGCTATGTTCGCGAAAGAGCGTCAGAAAAATCCCTGGTGATGGCATGAATTATATTACCAGTGACGTTTCCAATTTTGATCCCTCTCCATTTCTAAGGTGGTATGGATTTAGTTCTGCTGTCATCAGCTCTTCAGGGAAGGGACTGCTGCTTTAGCCTCTAGCCCAAGGTCAGCACTCTTAGATGCTCATTACCTTGATTCTTGCCCCATTATTTTTTATGGGGCAAAGTTATCCATGGGATATTTTAGAAGGCATTAAGTCATCAGATGTACAGTAACACAAAACATCCCCCCATGAAACTTCCCTCCACACACAAAATCAATGATACTGAGTGCCCTCTCCAGTTACCAGGGTAGTTTCAAATATCCCAGAAAATAGTGTGAAGAGGATCGAGGAATACCATGACATTAATATATAGTTTTTAAAAAAAGAGCTTGGGGCTTCCCTGGTGGCACAGTGGTTGAGAGTCCGCCTGCCGATGCAGGGGACGCGGGTTCGTGCCCCGGTCCGGGAAGATCCCACATGCCGCGGAGCGGCTGGGCCCATGAGCCATGGCCGCTGAGCCTGCGCGTCCGGAACCTGTGCTCCACAACGGGAGAGGCCACAACAGGGAGAGCCCCACGTACCGCAAAAAAAAAAGAGTTTGGCAAACTACAAGTCATGAACAAAATACAGTGCTGCAAATATTCACAGAGTGATGTTGCTATATGGTGTTTTTGCTGCATCTGACAGGAACTTGTGACTCTATGCCCTGAATACCCCACACAATAACCCCTTATAGGTATACTGTAATTTTTTTCAGTATGCAGAAGATATATATTATTCTATGTGATCTTATGCTGACCCTAAATACTGCCTGGGACCCTTACCTTCAACATACAGAGCAGAGCAATGAGGCTCAAGGTTTCACCCTCTCCAAGAGGTGAACTGCAACTTGAACTGGTGACTCCCTCACCTCTGTTTCCTCATCTAAGAAACAGAGATTTTAAAAAACAGGAATTTTTTTGAGAAGTAAATATTAATACTTGTGAAGTACTTAGAATACCTCTCGGCACATAATAAGGGCTCAATGACTGATATATGATCTAAATGCAAAATCAGAGTTCTTTTCCATATATCATCTTGTAACTGGAAGATTCTTATATAATAAAATCAGAATCAGGAATGAGGTAGAGGTTGTAAGGGGTTAATAACCACTTAAGGCCATCTTTCCCCCATCTTAACACGGGGGTCCCTCCACATACAGAATTCCCAATGGAAGTTTGGCCTCCTTTCTTCCTTTTTTGTTCCATTTGCCATGGCACATTTTGAGTCTCTGATTATTATTTGTAATCATTGGATCAGTACCTGTGCCTTCCATTCAACTCCATTCAACTCTAAGCTCCATCAGAGCAAAATCTTAGTCCCTTATCCTCACCACTGTATGTCCTATAGCACCTACATGCTTCCTGGTAGATGCTCAGATATAGAGTGAATGGACCAGAAAGTGAATCTAATTGTGTTGTCATGTGCCCTGCTCTCAGATGCTACATTTTCATGCCCTGATGAAACTGTGGGATGGAAACAACCTCAAATGTTGGGAAAATACTTCAATTCATAGCTCTCTTTAATGTGTAATTTGAGTCACTGGGTTAACTGTCAATTCATACTTGAGGTCATAAGATGCTTCTGCAGTCATTCACCCTTTTTCTTGGAGTCTCACTACAGCTCCTGGAGGTTGCCATGGCAAGTTTTGTTCCCCCTTTTAGAGATGAAACAACAAAAGCCCCAAGAAAGAAAACGTCTTCCCAAGGTCATAAAGCTAGCCCATTTACAAACAAACCTAGACAATAGGTTATTTGCAACTTCTATAATGATAATACGTTTATTTTGATGATTTCAATACTCCAGTGACTTAGGTGGCATTATCACCATCTCACAAATCAAGAAAATAGGACAGTTGGTTCAAAAATCGGGGATTTAAACCACCATACTGTATTGCCTTCCTTTTCAATGCGATTTTATTTCTACGACAGGATGCTGACTCCCCTGTGTCTTTCCTTGATGGTTAACGAGTTTATTGACTTATTCCCCATTGTATAAAGTCCTACTTGTTTTCACTTTTCCTATTTTTACTATCTTGTAACCTTGGGGAATAAGATTTAGCAAAGTTGGGACACCCTACCTTCCCCAAAGAAGAAGACACCTTCTTTTGTTGTGGAAAAAACAAAAGAGAGAGAGAGAGAGAAGATGCCTTTCAATTATTATCACCTTAACTGGTGGAAGCCATGCTCTTTGAAAGAGTCCATGACGAGTATTCACAGGACAGAGGAAATGATCCAAAGCATAACATGTTTCGACAGTGGAACCTGCTTACGAATATTTTGTCCCTAGCAGTTGTCAGTACATAGCATTTAATAATCCCCACAGTATATATGCTCAGTGGAAGCCTCTTGCTCCTGGGAGAGTGTGACACTATTTCCATTTTTGTATCTGCTTAGGACTTGAGGTTGAGCGGCATGGCACGATGTCATACCACCATCAAAGAAGGTTAGAACTAGAAAGGAACTTGGAGTAGACCCAGAAGATAACTTCACAGCATTGCTGTATTCCTCACACTCAACCCAATATCCATTACACAGAAGGTACTCAGTAAATATTTAAACTTTGTTGAATAAATGAATGGGGCCCATATTGGAGAGGAAGAGTTAGAGGCTTGGTCAGGGAAAGTAGCTTGCCTAAAAGTCACTCAGAAAGTCAAAGGTAAAAATCAAGTTTGATGAGTGTTATTTTTATGACATTTTTTTTTAGTTCATTTACTTTGTCATACTTTCAGGGGTTGTATACTTGGTTACATACCGGTGGGAGTACACAAAGGATTAAGGTGTGGTTCCTGATCTCTACATCCATTGAGGGAAATGAGACAGCATGGCAAGTGTCAGGACAGAAAGTAACCAGTGATCACCCTCAAGAATCCTCACACATGCATATTTCATGTATAAGAAATCTGCTGAAACCCCTTATGATATTGAAAAAGTATCAACACCTGTACGCTTACCAACAGGAAGACTGAAAGGTAAATTATAATACATCCATGTCAGGGAATATTATATAACCACTAAAATGTATGACATGATCTATGGGAGCTGACACAGAAAGATCACTATCAACAGTATGGAGTTGGGAAAAACAAGTCAATCATAGAGCAACACATAAAATATACCCCATTTATGTACATCTGCTAATAAATCAGAGGTTGTAAACCTATGGGCCACATCTCACTTACAAGTGTCTTCTCTGGCCTCTGCAGCATTTCAAAACACTTAGCATTCACTGCCAACATCTTAAAGTCAGGAGTTTCCACCCAAAAAGTCTGGATTTGGGGCTAGTCTTAAATTGAAGCATCTGACAATGCTGGAGGCCTGCAATGCCACACATGAGCAATAGCTGGTACAGAATTATGGCTGTCCCCCAAAGGCGGGACATGCGCTCTCCAATACAGCCTCCTTAACTCACAGTCATCCCTCAGTGTCACTCAGTATTAGTTTCAGGACCAAACCCGCCCCCATACCAAAATCCATGGGATGCGTAAGTCCCTTATATAAAATGGTGTAGTATTTGCATAAACCTACGCACATTCTCCCATACACTTTAAATCATCTCTAGATTACTTATAATACTTAACACACTGTAAATGCTATGTAAATAATTATAAATATAATATAATATAAATGCCATGTATATAGTTGCCTATGAGAGGCAAATTCAAGTTTTGTTTTTTGGAACTTTCTGGATTTTTTTTTATCTGTAGTTGGTTGAATCTGTGGATGCAGAACCCAGAGATAACAGGGGCCGAATATATTTTTATTAATGCCTGGCCCTTCCAGGCATCTTGGTCACACACCTCCATCCCTTGCTAATGAAGAGGCACATAGAAAACCTGGAAATATGGAAGGGAAGGTGAGTTGGGAGGGTTGTAAGGGGGGTGATTGGGGTGCTGGTGAGCAGGCTTTCATGGATCGTTCCAAAAATGTACATACTGCTTACCTCTAGTGGAGGGCAGTATTGCTTTTATAAAGTCAGAAGACAAATTTGTAAATACTGGGGAGGAAATATAGAACCTTCAGATGATATTTAGTCCACACCTGGATGGCTGTGTCTTGAGCATTTGGGCATGGAGGTGGGGCATTCCAGGTGGAGGAGATGCTGTTAGCCAAGGCTCTCACTCTTGTTATTTTCTTTTCACCCTGAGACCTCGCTTTACAACCCAGCCCCCAGGCTCACAGGCCCTTGGGAACACCCATCAGATGTTTTACTCAGAGAACGTGCAGAAAATATGGCTACATCTGCCAGCCCCACCTGGAGCCTTCTTCCTTCCCAAGGCAAATGTCCATAGGCTCCTCTCCTCTTAGGCTGCCAGGGGCCTCTTACTTGTCAAAGGAGACTGTTAGTCTTAGTTTTAGGAACTTAGAGATTATATGGAACGGATGAAAACCTCTGGAAAGCAGCCTAGGTCAGGAGTCACGGGGAGAGAAAGAGAGAAATGGAATTGTGACTTGCCTTATGGTTTTGACCTTGACTGAGGTTGCTACAGGCCTCAGTCTCCCCATCCGTAAAATGAAAGAGATGAGCTATGTGCTATTCAACAGCTTTAAAGCTCTAAAACTGGGCTTTGGCTTCTGGATTGACGTATCTGAGAAATGAGAAATGCAGTTCAAATGGCTTAATGTTGCCTGCCTTTCATGAATTTTGTAAGAGTTCTTATTCAAGGAAATGGACAGAGCTCTCAGTACCTTCTTTTCAAAGATGGTCCAAAGCTGTTATCACAGAGATTATTCTAACTGAGAAGCACTTTCCTGGCCTGTTTGAATCTTGCAGCCTAGTAGAACAATAGGACCTTGCATCTGTAGAGCAATTTGTACATTCCTAAAGTGCTGTCCATCTCTGTCCTGAATTTTATACTTATATCAATACTATATAATGTAGGCAAGGTAGGATTTTTTAAAATCACATTTGAACAACAGAGAAACTTGGACTTGAGTTGCTCTCAGAGAAGCAGCAATAATGTACTCAAAGGGTACTTTAGGGCTGGGCCTGTCTTTCAGTTTAACTCTGAGTAGGCTGGCTGTGTGACTTTGGCCAAGTTCCTTAAGCTCCCCATGCCTCAATATCCTTATCTGGTCACTGGGGAGAAATACCCACCCCGAGGATTAAATGAGATCACGTATGTGCTAGAACATAAAACCCAGAATTGCCTGCCAGCATTTACCTCGTATGACATGGAGACAAGCGATCAGTTTTAGAAAGGCACAGAGGACTAAGAGAGAATGCAGAGCTGAGGACGAGAG
Source organism: Pseudorca crassidens (assembly GCF_039906515.1). Taxonomy (NCBI): domain Eukaryota; kingdom Metazoa; phylum Chordata; class Mammalia; order Artiodactyla; family Delphinidae; genus Pseudorca; species Pseudorca crassidens. The sequence continues at coordinate 129,333,912 of NC_090298.1, forward strand.
AGAAGACGTGTCCCAGATGGCTGGGATGGTGCCACTCACTGAGAGAGAGAACACGGGAAGAGGTGTGGGATGGATGTGATGCAGAAGGGGAGGATTCTGAGTTTGGCTTTGGACAGGTTGATTTTAAGTGCTTTTAAGACATTCACAAGGAGATGCCTAAAGGGAAGAATTCTGGCTTTGTGTTTTGGATTTGCTTGTCTGTTTTTAACACTTTATCTAATAAGTGTAAAAATGTTATCTCGAAACTTCCCTGGTGGTCCAGTGATTAAGAATCCGCCTTTCAATGCAGGGGACACGAGTTCGATCCCTGGTCGGGGAATTAAATCTCACACGCCACGGGACAATTAGGCTCGAGCACTGCAACTACTGAGCCCGCGGGCTCTAGAGCCTGAGTGCCACAACTAGAGAGCCCGTGCGCTGCAGCTACTGAGCCCACACACTCTGGAGCCCGTGCACTACAACAAGAGAGAAGCCCACATGCCAAAACGAAGAGCCCACGAGACACAACGGAAGATCCCACATGCCGCAACGAAGATCCTGCATGCCACAACTAAGATCTGATGCAGCCAAATAATAAATTTTTTTAAATGTTACCTGAAACTATAATTGAAATTATAGTAGTGTCTTGGGGGGTTGCCCCGAGTGACTCTTACAGATGGAGAGTCACCTAAGACACCATTTTTAGGTCTGATATTTCCCAAAGTAGTCAAAGAACTCTACTTGTCAAGATGTTAACACCGAAAAAAAAAAAAATTTCAATCCATAATAAAATAATTTTAAAAAACAGAACACATCTGCCTTTCATCACCTCTTCCCACACAAGATTGACAGGTACTTATTAAAAGCTTTCAGAAGTAAGGTCCTAAGGCACTTGTTTAATCTTTTTATTTTTGGCTGTGTTGGGTCTTTGCTGCTGCGCGCAGGCTTTCTCTAGTTGCGGCGAGCGGGGGCTACTCTTCCTTGCGGTGCGCGGGCTTCTCATTGCAGGGTCTTGTTTTGTTGCGGAGCACAGGCTCTAGGCGTGTGGGCTTCAGTAGTTGTGGCTCACGGGCTCTAGAGCACAAGCTCAGTAGTTGTGGCGCATGGGCTTAGTTGATCCGCGGCATGTGGGATCTTCCCGGACCAGGGCTCAAACCTGTGTGCCCTGCATTGGCAGGCAGATTTTTAACCACTGCGCCACCAGGGAAGTTCCACTTGTTTAATCTTAAACTCAAACTCTATCTACCTTATTGGACCAAAGAACCTCCTTCATTTCTCCCATGTGATTCTAATTGACAGCCTGAAGATCTATTGTGGAATAGATGTGAAAGTGTTTCTATTGTCCCAGGAGGAAGTGGAGATCTCAGGAAGGTGCGTGCTCTGCCAAAGGTTCCTCAGCTAGTAGCTTATGACGTCGGGACCCTGTTGCCCCACTAGTAGCACTGTTTTCTACCTACCTCCCTGTACAGCCTGCATCCTCCTGCAGAAAGAAGCGGATGGACAGTAGCCAAATTCCACATTCACTCTTCACCAGCCACTGCAAAGCACCTTTTGAAATTGCCTTCACCCCATTCCCTGCTTAAGTCATCCAGAAAACAACCCAATTCATGTTTTAATAATATAAGTTTACACTCCTGTCACACCTGTTCTCTGAGGTTATCAAAGCACACCACCAACCTTAATGAATTCTTACGACACTCCTGCAAAAGAGATTAAGGCGCAAAAAAAAAAAAAAAAAAAAGAGAGAGATTAAGGCAACATCTTGCCAGTGTGGCTCTCTAGGGCCATGGTAATGAGTACTATATGTTGATCACCTCATGCTGTGCACACCTTCAAGTCAGTTCGTGTGCAAAAGAGGATTTTGCGTGGCTCTGCAATTACTCTACAAACCCACGCATGCAAAAGGCGCCATCCATCCCAACCAAAGGGCTTTTATTTCTACAAAGCCCTTTTTTTTTTTTTTTACCATTTAAAAAACTGCTACACGTCTACTACTAATGTTTCCGTGCCACAATCCCAAAGGTATGCAGAGGAAGCCGATCACCCCTAGTTTACAAAAGAGGGCATTTGTGTCTAGCAAAAATCAAGTGGTCTTCCCAAAACCCCAGCAGGAGTCGGGATTCGGATTCAGATGCAATCATTCCATTAACAAGTATCTAGTGCGTGCCTACTACCACCAAACTCTAGGCTGGGTACCATACGGGAAGTACAGCAGTCGACTAATAAATAAGGTCTCTGCCACCATGGATTTAGAGCTCAGTGAAGGGGACAGAATATAGAAAATAAAACAAATGAGGACACTTGCTGAAAACTACCCTGAAGGAAGTCAACAGGAGACATTTTCCCCCCAGAGGTTCACATGTCTTGCTCCCTGACTTCATTCAGATGTCTGCTCAAATTGCTAACGGGCGAGGAGGAACATGCTATCGAAAGGGCACTGCCAAGAACTAAAGGAGATTTCCTTGGTAGGAGCAAGGGATACCCGAAATGAGAGGACAGGGCCTAAGGCAATAATAGATAAATTATAAGGCCTTGACATTTTTCCTAGATTATTCTTTCCAGATCCCAATTCATGTCACAGGACAGCAAATGATTTGAGACAGAGGAGAGAAAAAGAAAGAGAGAGAGAGAGAGAGAGAGAGAGAAACCGACTAAAATCCCTGCCTGTGGCTAATTCTTTCTCCAAGAAGACGTATTTTCACATGTCAGTATGGAGAGCCCAAGCATCACGTGGAAACACAGCATTTCTAGGAGGCTCTAAAGAAAAATCAATTGCATCATCCTCCCAACCTGTAACCTTTCTGGTTTCAGTACTTGGAAATTCACTGGGCTCCATCCCCGGTCCCAACACCATTCTCATTAGTCGCGTCACCATAGCAACTTTTAGGGTCTGTATCCTCAGCCACATGGCAAACTAATTGAACTGTACAACTTATTTTGCAGCTGGGGAATGTAAAAGTGAATCTTACATTTAATCATACTCACAGCATTGACATTCAAATCAAAAGGCTTTGTCAGGGCTCCTGGAAAATGGAGTGTCATTTTGCCAGCACAATGTTTCACTCAGAGGCACATCCTTCCCACTTTGAAGTGCTAAGCGAATGGCGGAAAAAAAAAAAAAAAAAGCTTTTGGGCTTAGGGGTGGGAGGGGGGGAGGGGGGAAGGAAGGAACAAAATCTGGATGAATAACAGGAAAATGAATAAATGTTTCCAAATCCAATTCGAGTTCAATGCAAATGCTTTTGAAAATCCTTGGCTTGTGATTTTTCTTTCTTTTTTTTTTCTGTTTTTTAAAGAGGCAGCAACACTGACGGAAAGAGCTTTGGAATCACAGACCTACTCTGTACTCCTTAGTTCTGAGATCTTCAGGCAAGTCACTTAACTCCTGGTAATTTGAGCGTCCTAGCGTATAAAGTGGGACTAAATAATACCACCCGACAGGCCTGTTCTGAGGGTAAACAGAATATATATAAGCATATATAAAGCACACAGCATTGTGTCTGACACACAGTAGATACTCAATTGTCATTTTCCTTCCAAAGCTTGGACCTTAATCTATGGCTAGTCCTGGGCCAACACGTAACACAGCAGGCAGTGTGCTGGGTACCTTATGTACCTTGTCTCACTAATCACCAAACTAACCCTGGGGCACAGATATCGTTACCCCCTTTTGACAAACTGAGAGCCTGAGGCTTAGCGAGGTTAACAATGATTAAAAAGTATTCAAAACTTGGAAATGAGGAAAAAAGACAACCTCATGTCCTTTGTGTATTAGAGCATTGTCTAACGGGCCTAGCCGAGGTCTTTCTGATTCTTAAGGGGAATGTACTTTGTATGACTTACCATTAATTTGGCCCAGACTCTTTCATGTTAGATGCTAATTTGTAGAAGGTGAACAAGTTACTGATGACTTTTGGCTGGCAGGAAGCAAATGATTTTTGTCCAATAGGAAAGAAAACCCTGAAAGTTATGGTTTATTGCCCTGTAGGGCATGAGCTACCTTTGTATGCAACTTAGCCATCTTATTTCGGTGTTTTTGTTTTTTAGCGACTAGATGCCAGTTGTCAGATCCTTCTCTGACTGAGCTGTATCTTTCTGCTGATCCTTTCTTTAATAAGATATTAAATCTCTAATGTGTGCTCATTGTATATTTGTACACAGGTCATATTTTTTTTTTCTTTCTGAAAATGACACTCGGACAGTAATTTACACAAGACCCGTCAAGGTGGGAAGGAGTACAGCCTGGTTGGTCTGACTCCAGTGTCTACAGACCTAGTTCTCTCTGGCTCACAGAAACAAGGACTAGGATTTCAAGAGTATACCCTGCCCTCAAGGAGCACCAAAAAAGACAGTCAGCTGTACATGATTTCACACAGTCGTGGTACGTGCTGGAGCTGTGGTAGTAAAGTGTTAAGGAAGTTCAAAGGAGAGATACTTCTGTTTCTCACTTGCAGGAGTGAGAACGATAGCAGAAGACCTCACAAGAGAAGCACTGTAGTGAGCGTTGAAGAGTGAGCAAATTTCCTCCTGATTTCCATCACAGGCGGCAGAATGATCCCCAAGAATGATCCCCACCTACTGTTATTGTAATAACAATAATAACAATAGTGGCGGTAACTGTGTGGCTAATAGTTTATCATCGTCACCTAACCACGGCTCACAAAAGCCTTATGAGGTAGGTACTACATTATCTCCATTTTCAGCCGATGCCACAGAGGCACAAAGGCGTGCCTGGCTTGCCCAAGAACGCTGGACTGGTGAGCACAGAGCTGTATTCTGAGCCACTAGTTTTTCCTGCTCCTCTACTGCCTCTATTTTCATGTGCTCACCCGGTCCCTAGCTCTCTTCCTGTGGGCACGTACAGTTTCTGGCTTAGCCCCTAGCTTCAGGCAGCCTGGGCATTTTTATTCCTGCTTGACCTACGAGGAGCCCTTGGAAGCTTGAAACGTGTAAATGACTTGTCAGCTGGGAAGGGCTGGAAGGGGGAGCCTCTGAGACAAAAGCCCCGCCTTTTCAGACACTCCACTCTTCTTCTGGCTGGGCTGTTGCCAACTTGCCTTCCAGTCCTTGTTAGTGATCCATCTGCAGCTGGTCCTGGTACTAAATGGACAGAAGGATAAACGACCTTCTTCATGCCATCCCTCATGGGGAGAGATGAGGCACCGTGGGGCTATGTGTCACCAGTGCAAAATGACGGAGGGTAACTGGAAGAGGAGGTTGAGAGCAACTGTAGGGCTTATCCTCACTTGAGACAGCTAGTCATTTCATCTTTCAGGCCTTAGGAAGACGATTTCTCTCCTGCTTTATCCATGCGCTGCCCTCACTCCATCACTCCCTGAAGCCTTCCTTATATCTGAACTGTTCCATCTTTGCAGAAGATGAAAAGAGGACTGAGTCATCCATCTTGCAACAGAATGGGGTAAGGCATGAGCACTGCGGTAGGAATAAAGAGACTTGAGGTCTAGTCCTAGCTCTGCCCCCAGTTTACCACGTGACCTTGGTTGGGTCCCTGGCCTCTGTGCCTCTATTTCTCATCTGTACGCTGAGCAGACTGGACGAGCACGCTTTGATTTGAGGAAGTGTGTTCGGGCAATCAGTGACGGAAGAAAGCGTTACCAGTGAGGGAACTCAGTGAGAAGGAACCCACCCACCCCTCACACACACACAGCCTGGGAAGAGGCAACCACATGGCATGGGAGGGGCCGTCAAACCTCTCCTTCTAACTCGGGACAGAGGTGGAAGCCTGGTATAAGCATAAAGAACATACAGAAAACAGATGGATGGGAAGACCCACGTGAGAAGCTCCTGAGCAAATGGTGCCCGTGCTGCTGTCTTATCTCCAGGTGTCACCAGCAAAAGGCATGGGGAATGAGCAGTTGCTTCGTGCTATACCCATTCTTGCCTAATTTCCCACATTCCACCCTCAGAGAGGAGGGCTGGGGGAAAAGGGCCTGATTCAAGTTTGAATGCCTCTCCAAGCCATCCCTAATGCTCCCTGGCCTCACAGTCCCCTCCATCTTTTCCATCCTGACACAGGGCTGCTCAGGAATGCGAAGATAGGCATCTGGTCCAGGGCTTGCCAGTAATAACCTGGATGGTTGAGCAAAGCCTGCTCTTCTCTGGGCCTCAGTGTGCTTCTCTGTAAATTGAGAGGTGAAATAAACAACGGCTCACAGCTATGGAACACTGATGTGCCAGACAGCACGGCGTTTCTTGTGATACTTAAAAGTCCCTGAGAGATGCTTTTATCCACTGGACAGATGAAGCAGTTGACACCCAAGTTAAGTGATTTGCACATGGTCAAACATTTAGGAAGTGGTAGTCTAACTGCCGAACCTGAACCTTCTCCCAACGTAGAGACACTGGCATAGGTGCTACCTACCTTCCTGCATTCACCCCCACTACCCACCCATGGCAGACACCAGACACCAGACACCACCTATGCATCTCAACACCCTTATGCAACCTGACTTCAGGAAGACTGTAGTGTACTGACCTCTCACTTTAAATCCGCTACAGTCTGTTCCCACCACAGAAGCTAAAGTGAGCCTTGAAAAGTAATTCAGATCATGCCATTCCACAGATCAAGCCCTCTACCGGCTTCCCAGTTCACTCATATATAGTTCTTACCATGATCTTCAAAGCCCTCCAAGGTCTGGCCTCTGACCGTCCTTCCAACTTCATTTTCTACCTCTATTCCCTCTGTTCGTTCTATCCCAGGCACTCTGCCCTTTTTACTTTGCCAGAACACTAATCCCAACTTGCCCCAGCCTCAGGGCCTTTGTACTTGTTGTTTCCTCTGCCTGGAAAGCTTACCTCCCAGGTATGACCTCACGCCTGGTTTCATTCAGATACTGTTCAAATGATCTTTCCTTAAAGAGGCTATTGTTGATCACATAACTAAAATGACAACTTTCTTCCTTATTATTGGTCTATTTTTACTCGATTTTTCATTATTAACATTTATCACTCACTGGCTTAAGCCAAAGTATGTAATTGTGTATCTGTTTGTCTCCCTTCCCTATAATATAGGTTCCATGAGGTCAAGGACTTTTTTGTTCAGTACTGTATCCCCAGTCCCTCCAACAGGGCTCTTCACCTAAGTGGAATCCAAACATGTGTTGAATCAATGACTATTAGTCACTACACCTTCTCCTTGTCAAACATAGTAATTTAGACCGGGCTTTCATTGCTATAGTTTGATTTACTCAACAATAATGTTGATGGTAACAGGGAATTGAACTCAAGCAGCCATTCTGGGGAGGAAACCGTATCTGGATGCCATGCTCCGGGCAAATGGTAGCAGTGTTCCAGGTCCTGAGTCTGTGTCACTGGTTGAAGAGGCAGTATTAAGCTCTAACCTGATGCCCTCAGGTTGACTCATATGACCCTTCCGGGTAATGCTTCATTTCCCCAGATCTGCTATTACCCAGGGTCATGGCATAGTTCGTACACATCATCAGTATTCAACCATCACATCGCTGGAGGAATGAGAACTTGATTAAATTGCCTGTTTTAGTTTATAAAGCATAAACCTTTCAAACCCTTTTGCTCGTTAACAATTCTGTCTAAGAGGTCAGATGCAACACCCTGTGCAATGAGTATAATGCATCTTTCTCACCTGACCCTGGGCATGTCTAAGTGGGCCCCAGGTCCGTACATGTAAGACTAGGAACGTCTGACCTATGGGATCCTCCAAAGTTGGTCCATTGTGAATGACTAATAAGGCTAAGACCATTTCCCAGAAACAGATGTGAAACTGGGGAACGTGAGAGAGGGTGGGCTGCCCTCCAGTCCTTTTGTAAAAAGTGTTAAGACTAAACTAAATTCAAGATGTTATCTTTATTTCTTTGCTTTTCTGCCTCTTGGCCAAATAACATGGAAATGGATTCTAATTAAGAGTACCAGCTCATCCAAGATCCAAATAAAATCATGAAATAAATTGAAAAAAAAAAAAAAGAGTACCAGCTCATTTCCTGTACAGCACAAATGATGACTAGATGAATTCATGAGAATCAGGTCTATCAGTACCAAACCAGCTGTCGGAATTCTGTTCTCTTCTCAAAGCACTTAATAACATGACTGTGGAGGGTGTGTGTCACACTCTGTGTGCATATCTATCTCTGGAATGAAACTCCTGAGCATGGGGACTTTATCTTGCTCATGTCACCACTGTGCTTAACACTAGGCTTGGCACAAAGTGAGTACTGAAACCGAGCGGGACCCTGTGGGCTTCCTGGGCACAAGAGCCTTTCTGTTCGGCCTCCATGACCTTCCCAGCGTTCCAAAGGGCAGGTTCAAACAGTTGCTAATCAGGGAAGGGAGGGGATGTGGAGACAAGGGAGGAGCCGTCAGGAAACAACAGTGCAGCCTTGGGGCAGGGTCCTGGTTCCCCCTCGAGGGATACACATTACAATATTTTTGAGCTCTTCTGCAGAAAGAAAATCCCCAATAAATGGACGATTTTAACTACCTGTTGAAGCACTCTTCATTCCAGAAAGAAGGTCGCAGTTTGATAACCACAAAAGCTCATCAGGAGGCCACCTGCAGCCAGTTTAATCAAAGGAATGAAGGCCCTGCACACACTCTGATCCTTATCAGGAACAACTGCTCTTGAACCACTGCCATGAAACTCCTCACCAGATCTCCCTGGGTTGGGACACACAGTTTTGAGGGCATGAACTCGCTGTGGCCCCCTTTGCCTGGCAAAGCAATAAAGTTATTCTTTTCTACTTCACCCAAAACTCTGTCTTCAAGATTCCATTCGGCACCAGGGCACAGAAGCCAAATTTTCAGCATCAGTACTGGGTCAATATTTATTTCATGAGTGAATAAATGTATAAAGGAGTTGAGTAATTAAACTTAACTGTCCTCCTCCTTCTACTCAGATGAATGCTGTGCTTTCCTAATGTAATATTTCCCCACCTCCATATTGGCACTAGACATTCGAAACCTCACTGGACGTCATCAGATTGGCGACGTAGGTAGTTCCTGACTCTACTCCGCGTCACAAGAAGACCAGCTAACAACTATTCATGGACAAGACACCACTGAGAAAATCCGAGAACGTGGGGGTGCAGCTAAAGCACCCCCTGCATCACAGAGACCAAGACAGACCACATCAGAAAGGTAAGGTGAGTGGCTACATGCTGACCACGGGGCCCATCCCCCAGGCCAGCACAGCACCACACTGAGAGGTCTCCCTTGCGGTTCCTCCAGTGGAAAAAGAGATACCAGCATGGACATCCAGCTTCCCCAGCATTGTGGGTTGCTTCCTGGGAGCCTTCCACTGGTCTCGACCCACAGACATTGTTGGGGAGTCTGGGAGGCTTGACCACTGGCAATCCAATTGTAACAAAGAAGGCGGGAGGGGCTTGAAACAACCAGCACTTGGATCTTGGCAGATCAAGTTCCTACCTGCATCACCCACATAGTTGTCCCAACTGGCAGCTTTGCTCATCTGTGGAGCGAAGACAGGGGTGCAGTCTGACCAGGGAACTCGGCAAGGAGCAGCTCTGCCTGATTCGGATCCTCAGACAAGAAGATTTGCTGGCCCTGGAGCTTGGTCTGCCCCTGCCCAGGCAGGGGAGCTGAGTCACAGCCCAGCCTCTTGCTGAGTGCAGCTGACCAAGAACACCTGGGAGGCTGAAAAAGAGATTGGAAGTTATCAGAAGCAGGGATTTGGGGGAAGGAAACGTGGATGAAGGTGGTCAAAAGGTACCAATTTCCAGTTACGAGATAAATAAGTAGCAGGGATGTAACGCACAGGAGGACTAGAGTTAACATCGCTGTATCAGAAAATTGAAAGTTGTTAGGAGACTAAATCCCGAGAGTTCTCATCCCAAGGAAAAAAAACGGTTTTTTCTTTGTGTTTTTCCTTGTATTTACTATATGAGATGATGTATGTTAACTAAACTTGGGGTAATCATTTCACGATATATGTAAGTCCAATCACGACGCTTACACCTTGAACTTATACAGAGCTATGTGTCAATTACATCTCAGTAGAACTGGAATGAATAAGTGAATGAATAAATAAACAAAAACAAAAGCTTACTATGAGGGAAAGCAGGGAGGATTATAGTATCCCCTTTTCATAGAACAATGGAGGCTCACAATGGTTTGATGACTTTCCCAAGCCAAAGCGTATCAGAGTAGAACCTGGCATGAAGCCCACTGGCTACCCAGTGCAGCCTGTGCCTTCTGGGTCTTGAGCCCAACCCCATGGATGGGCTGTGAGTCTTGGCTGGCCCAACAGGCAGCACTGCTGTGCACACCTAGCTGGGAGCATTCACGACCACACAGGACTGGTCCAGCCCAATTCCAGTTACGCAGCAGACCCTTCCTGCACATGCCCCCTTGCCTCTCTTCTTTCTCCCTTTCTCTTCTTAGGCCCCCAGGGTTTTTCAGAGTCTGGGAGCCTTCTGACACAAAGAAAAGGGATTTTATAAACTTGTACACACTGACAGTATCCAATCTCTATTTGTTGAGCCCTAACGGTGCACTGTGATGTACAGCATGGGGCTCAGGCTCTGAAGTCAAGCGGCCTGGGTTCAAATCTCAACCCTGCCGTGTATCTGGGTACTGAGTGTCCTCACTTTTAAAATAGAATGCTGATCGTCCCTGCCTCTAGGGCAGTAGTGAGGGTTAGATAAGGCAATACGTGCAAAGACATATAGAATATGGCTGGCATGTACCCACACCTCTCACATCATCCTCACAACGATCCCAGGAGAAAGATTATACTTATCTCAGTTTACAGATGAAGAAACTGAGGTTCAGAAACCCTAAGCAGGGCCTCCCTGGTGGTGCAGTGGTTAAGAGTCCGCCTGCCAATGCAGGGGACATGGGTTCAAGCCCTGGTCCGGGAAGATCCCACATGCCGTGGAGTGATTAAGTCCATGCGCCACAACTACTGAGCCTGCACTCTGGAGCCCGCGAGTCACAATGACTGAGCCAACGTGCCACAACAACTGAAGCCCACGCACCTAGAGCCCGTGCTCTGCAACGAGAAGCCACCGCAATGAGAAGCCCACGCACCGCAACAAAGAGTAGCCCCCGCTCATTGCAACTAGAGAAAGCCAGTGCACAGCAACGAAGACCCAAAGCAGCCAAAAATAAAATAAATAAAATTTAAAAAAAAAAAAAAGAAACTCTAAGCAGCTATTTCAACAAGGCTTGCTCTACTGAACACAGGCTCACCTCCATATGCTGTTTCTCAAAGGGCACTGGCATCTTGAGGAGGATGCTAGAGGAGACCACGCAGAAACCAAATCATTGAAATTCTCAAGGCGAGTTCACAGGTCAGTGTCACCCCAGTAGGGCAGACATTTTCAGGAGCTGGGAAAGCGTGTCCTTCCCAGCCTCTGGGAGGCACCGGGCAGCCCTCTGACTCCTCCTCCCAGGCTCACCTAGGGTGCACGAGCATTTGTTAACACCTGCTCTCCCCAGGGTTTCGTCCCACTCCACCCACAGTTGTTTCCAATTAGATGGCTAAAGGGCTTGCTCGGTTACTGAGAATGGAAGCTTCCCTGCCAAAATCTCTAAGGGGAGGTTGTTAGCACGATTTCCTCAGTACCCAACTCCCTGTTAGCCTGAAAAGTGGCCCCTCTGATTATCCCTGAGGGAACACCCTACCCCCCACCCCAAGTCCTCTGCTCTTTACTGCCTTTGGAAAATTCTGTCCTGGAAGAAGGTTGGTCACTGCCTTTGGAAACTCTGCGTAGCCTCCTGTTCACCTGCCTGCTTGGCTGACATGGTTACGGAAGGGCTATCTTAGGAAAGGGGTGAGAAAGCGTACAAAGTGTGCACCAGGAGCCTCAGGAAGTCAATGGACTCAATTGCATTCACTTTAAAGTGAAAGAAACTTGCCGTAATACGCTGAAGCGGACAACTCCATCCTTCTTAGTGGGGAAGGGAACATGATGGAAACTGCAACTAGGATGCAGCAATCGTGGATTTGTGGCAGGGAGCTGCTTCCTGGTTTGCACTCAAGAAAGCAGAGATTTGGGGCCACAGCTGGGGCAGCAGGCAAAGTGCCAGGGGAGCATCCTCAGCCCTCGTGGCCCGTCCCGTCCCTGCCCTACTCCGGATGAATCACCCACTCCCTCCTGAAGGCCCTCCGCTGATCCATCTGTTACCCCCCTCCCGGCTCTATCTCCATGCCCCTCCCCTTCCAGCATTCCAGCACGCTCCCTGAACCCTAAATCAATGTCACCCTCTTGCCACTTGGGGCCCCTTCTCCAACCTCTCAATTACCACCACTCCCTGAATATTTCACATGCTCTTGCTTTAAAAATCCTCTTCTCTCCTCCAACCTAGAAAGGATCATCTTTTCATCCTCTGGACTCAGAAAAGCAATTTATTTTTATTGTTCTTAGGTACACTTGTCTATCCAGTAAGTAAGGGGACTGCCCCAAGATCATGAAGCAATGTGAGGCCAGGTCTCTTGAATTTCTGTCTGTGATCTTTGTAACACGCATCACATTTCCTCTCAAACTCTGGAAGGCAAATACCCAAGCCAGAATAGAAGCCAAAGGAATAAAATAAAAGTCGTTGTTTCTTACATTACTTGCCACAGAGGCAAGTTACCTAAGTCCCAGAAGCTTTGTTTCAGCAGTGACACCCGCAAGGAGTGACTTAAAATGGCTTATTTGTCTGCACGTCTAACTCTGACAGGGAAGGTACCCTTGGCTCCCAGACTCCTGGGAGCATCTGTGAGGATGCTCATGTATCATTGGAAATATAATGAGATGGAGAAAATTATTATTTATGAGAATTCCTCCAGGGCGGTAGCAGGATTAGAAAGAATATTTTGATACAGTGCTTGGGGTTAAGGTTTCACACCCAAGGATCAGGCTTGGCCAATAAGAGATGTTTCCTAAACTGTCTCCAAAGCACAGCTGTTTGCCTTCCTGCTGTCCATTTCTCTTTTCTTCCTCCCTAAGGGACTCCTGACTTTTTCAAATGTGAAATTTTCCCCTATTTGACTCTGGAAAGAACATTCCTTTCCTACCTCTGAAAGGGCATCTTGATTGGTCTAAGCCAGGGTTGGCAAATTAAGGCCCATGGGCCAAATTTGGCTGGCCACAGCTGCCTGTAAGCTAAGAATGGTTTCTGCAACTTAAATAATTAGAAAAAAAGCAAAAGAAGGATAGTATTTCTTGACTTGTGAAAATTATATGAAATTCAAATTTCAGTGTCCCTAAAGTTTTTTTTTAACAGCTTTGTTGATGTATAATTCACATACTGTATAATTCAGCCATTTTAAGCGTACAATTCAAGTGCTTTTAGTAGATCCCCAGGGCTGTGCAATCATCACCACAATCAACTTCAGAACATTTTCTTTACCACCAAAGAAACCCCACGCATCCCCCACCCCTTGAAACCCTAGGCAGCCACCAATGTACTGTCTGTGACTATAGATTTGCCTATTCTCAACTTTTCATATACATAAAGTTTTATTGGAACATATCCATGCTCACTTACCTACCACTATGATGGCAGGGTTGCATTTTCGTGGCAAAGACTGTACATCCCACAAAGCCTAAATTATTTACTACCTAGTCCTTTCCAGAAATAGTCTGCAAATCCCTGGGTTAAGCAGAGTTTGGTATTCCTTTGGGGTCTGTTATTGGAACAGGTGTGAGCACATGACCTATACTGACCTGATCAGACAGAAGGAAAGAACTTATTCTCTTTTTGTATGGTATAGGTTTTTCTTTATGGCCTTTTCTGGGGTTACTCAGTTGCTATTGGAAGCCATCTAGAGACCAAGAAGGGACAGCCTGCGGACAACAGTCAGGAGGGAAAAAAATAAAGAACTTGGGTGCTGGATTACAATGAATCAACCAGTTCTGAACCATCCCTATAAATTTCTTGTCATATAAAGTAATAAATGTCTTCATTATTAAGCCAATGTGAAATGGAGTTTCCATTACCTGTAGCCACAAGTATCCTACCAGATACAACTTCTTCCTAAACAGGGAGATTCAGTAACATATGCTACTTTGGACCAGAGTTGAATTTCTCCAGACCATGGAGGGAGGCTTGAAACGGAGCAGGACCCTGTGGGGCTCCTCAGCATGGAAGCCTTTCTGTGTCCCCTGGTTTTTTGTAGGAAATAGGCTTCAGCCTCCATGACCTTCCCTGAGTTCCAAAGGGCAGGTTCAAACAGTTGCTAATCAGGGAAGGGAGGGGATGTGGAGACAAGGGAGGAGCAGTCCAGAAACAATAGTGCAGCCTTGGGGAAGGGTCCTGGTTCCCCCTCGAGGGATACACATAACCATAACTTTGAGCTCTTCTACAGAACTGAAACCCCACAACACATGGAAGATATTAACTCCTTGATAAAGCATTCTTCATTTCAGAGAGAAGGTCACAGTTTGATAACCTGGAGAACCACAGAAGCTCCTCAGGAGACCACCTGAGGCCTGATTAAAGGAATGCAGGCCCCGAACACACCCTGATACTTATCAGCAACCCTGGCCTTGAATCATTGCTATAAAACTCCTCACCAAATCCCCGGGAGTTAGGACACACAGTTCTGAGGGCATGAGCCCGCTGTGGTCCCCTTTGCCTGGCAAAACAATAAAGCTATTCTTTTCTACTTCACCCAAAACTCTGTTTCCGAGATTTAATTCAGCATCGGGGTACAGAAGCCAGATTCAGCTTCAGGCTGCCCCCATCAGCCCTCCTCGTACTCTGCCCTCCTCACGTGGTGCTCTGCCTCCCTACGCAGCCCTTAGATGTTTGAAGGGTATCATTTTCAGGGAATATTAATGCACTGGCTCGCCTACTTGTCTGCCTGTCCCTGCCTTTTCATCTAGGCTGTCAAGTTTTAAGATATAGCCCTTGGGGGCTTCTCTGGTGGCACAGTGGTTGAGAGTCTGCCTGCTAGTGCAGCGGACACAGGTTCGAGCCCTGGTCTGGGAGGATCCCACATGCCGCGGAGTAACTGGGCCCGTGAGCCACAACTACTGAGCCTGCACGTCCGGAGCCTGTGCTCCGCAACAAGAGAGGCCGCGATAGTGAGAGGCCCGCGTGCTGCGATGAAGAGGGGCCCCCGCTTGCCACAACTAGAGAAAGCCCTCGCACAGAAACGAAGACCCAACACAGCAGAAATAAATTAATTAATTAATAAACTCCTACCCCCAACATCTAAAAAAAAAAGATATAGCCCTTGATCTCATATGTAAACAAATAAAATAGATAAAAGCTGAATTGTTCTGCTTGGAGTCTGACTACTATGCTGAGGGGGTGGTGGGTGGAGTCTGATCTATCTGCTTGAACTTTCTCGTGATGCTTGAGCGTATTTCATGGAGCATATTTCATAAAGCAGGTAATAGAACATGTAAGAATATACTCTTCTTCCGTCTCTTCCCTCCTTCCTTTCATGGGTACGCATTAAAGGAGTAAGTTAAGAGATATTGTTATTTTAAACCAGGCCTGCTCTCATGATGGGAATCAGGTCTTTCTTCTGCATACGTTTCTGAATGATTGCCCTTTTTTTACAACAAGCATGTACACTTTTAAAAATCAAAATTTAGCTACTTTTATATTTTTGGAAAGCTGTCTCATTAATATTTTCCCCAAGTTGTCCTGAAGCCTCAGTTGCTCACCAGTGTGGTTATTCACTATAGAGATGAGGATCATCTCCTGGTTCCGTAAAATAGATAAAGTCAAGACAGGGGGATAAAAGAACATGTTAGTAATCGATGTAATAGCAAAAACAGAGCAGTAGGATTTAAGACCCTGGTGATGAGGCTCTGACCTTGTTACGAGCTTGTTATATGACATTGGCCAGTTGGTTTCCTTCTATTTAACTTTCTACTCCTCCTTGGAGCCTTGGTCCCTGGGCTCATTTCTTTTCAAAGAATATCCTGAGGTCACCTAGGCCTTCCAAAGTTGAATTAGATACTCTACTTCGATATTCCTAAAATACCCTAGTATATTCTTCCATTATAGCTCTTATCTGGCTGAATTTTAAGTTTTATTTTTACTGAACTTCTCAGCTATGTGGTGAGTTCTTTGTAGGAAAGAACCATCTCTCTTTATTTCAGTTTCCCCGAACTTGATATATCCTACCTACTTGATAATTTTTTCAATGAATGAATAACTAGCATTTATAATTCTAGTCTAAAGAATAAAGCAGTTGGCTCAAACTAGAGTCTCTTCCACCTCTAAAATTGAATTCTTCTTCTATGTTTGCTCAACGATCCATAATAGAGGTGTTTATGAAAACTGTAGTACACCATTTAGGAATTCTTTTTGACTGATAGTGACCGATCCCCAAAATAACATTGCCCTAAATAAGACTTGAGTGGATTTCTCTCTCACGTAAAGGACATAGATAGATAGACACCCACTCATCAGGGACTCAGGATCTCTCTTCTCCCTGTTTTACCACCTTTACTGAATGGCTGCTCCCCTCTAGTTTGCCTCATGGTCCTCAATGGCTGTTGAAGCTCCAGACATTAAGTGAATATTCCAGGCAGCTAGAAGGTGGAAGCAAAAAAAGAGCAAAAGGGCATAGCTCCCAGGAAAGGCCAATTCCTTTCAAGTCCTAACCAATGACTTTCACATATAAGTCATATCTGTGAAGGAAGCTGGGAAACACACACTTATAGCTGGGCAAATTTCCATCCCCTACAATATAGGGATGTCTTGCTAAGGAATAAAGGGGAATGGATATGGGTTAGACAGAGGGAAACCTCTACCACCCTTGGTGAGTGTCCCCTCAATATCAGCGTGTTACAGAAGATTGGGATTGGCTCTTAGAGGCAGAGGCCCTCTTTGAAATTGGTTCTTCGTGTCATCAGCTGTGTGGCATCATACAAGTAACAATTCAGGACATCAGGTTATATGTAAACCAATGATGGCTGATTCAATAGAGTCAGATCATACATGGGGCTAAGCATCTAATCACTGTGTTAAAAGAAAATCTTGAACTGTTAAAATTACCCTTAAAAATCTTTTAATTTAGTTCTCAAGAATGGCATTTTCTCACCTGCTTTTTCCCATGCTGAACGGAAAGATATGTGCTTTTACCCGTGAGTGTCTTAGTGTATCAAGCTATTCCCAGCATGAAAGCACCGGGGGCCCCGAGCCCCACCCCTGCCACACCACGTGGACTTCTTCGAGCTCACACCGACTCCTGGACATGCCGAGGGTGGAGTGACAGAGTCACATTTCAAAGGCAAGCATTTAAATCCCCTGTTGCATTTCATTCCATCTTTCTAGTTCAGCACATAAACATAATGATTCAATTCAGTGAGTGAAATCCCTGTATGTGATTCCATCAAACTTGTCCTTCTGATTATCCACGTTTTAGTGTGATAGAATACTCCAGTGTATGTAGAATGCTTAGCACGTGGTGGGTATGGAGGTGATACTGAGCAAATTTCTAGACACACCAGCATCTACGCCGTTTCTTTACATCTGCGTTATCCCTTGACTGTTAAACTGTCCCCACTAAGTTGTCTGCTCATACTTGTCGTTCTAACAGGGGCCTCATGCCTCCCTCACGGTGGAACTTTGGACACCTGAGTGGAAGAGAGATTATTTTTAAGGGACAAGCGTGCACGTTGCCCTACACAAAATCAATCTGCTTCCTTATATAGAAAGCTTGGACTTGAAGAGAGCTTGAGATTCTGCGTAGTTTTTTCATTTCAGTTGCTTTTATATTTTTAAGAGAATATTGAACTGTATACACAGTGACGTTTCATAGTCACAGCGTCTGGAGCAAAAAAAAAATGCCATGGTAGACAAGCTGAAGAAACAATGGGTTTCTACATAAATCACCAAGGATTTTGATGGTTCACCTTCCATGCTCAGCCCACTCTGACACCCATGGACAGTAACCAGGACCTAAAAGACAGGAGGCGAAAGCCCCAGGAAGCTTTTATGTCCTGGAAAACTCAGGCAATACTAGCAAATTATTTATGTGTTTGAATAATCTTAAAATCAGACCTCTTTCCTCCCTTTCTATTTTTTAAGCCCAGGAGAACTCTTATTTATGCAGCTTTCCCATTTCCATTTCTGACCCTAGAATAAAGAGAAAAAAGAAGTGAGGATGAAAAGAAAACCTGAATTTAACCATGATACATTTTTGTTCCCTAAACACGCTCAAAAATATGATTTGTCAGTCCAAGTGAGGACATGTAAAAGGGTCAGAGCAATGCTTTAAATTTCTCCTGAGTTCTCATATTCTGGTCCTAGTTGTGCAATAATAATAATAATTATTGCCAAGATTATTGGCAATAATCTTGGGTAAAAGAAGAGCTAGTCTCTCTGCCTGTCTACCTTTGCATGAAACAAGTAGCTTTGAGTAACCCCTGTGACAAAACTTGTTTTCCAGGAAGGGATAGTGTGTTCCGTCGAACAGCTAAATATCATTTTAGGAAAACCTGTGTATTCTTTCTCCCCTGTTGTAAGGTCACATTCTCCTTATTCCATTAAAGGCTCTAAGAAGAGCCACGATGGTTTAAAATAAAATGAGATGGACCTACAGAGTATCATACTAAGTGAAGTAAGTCAGACAGAGAAAGAAATATCATAGGATATCACTTATATGTGGAATCTAAAAAGATGACACAAGTGAACTTACTTACAAAACAGAAACAGACTCACAGACTTCAAAAACAAATTTATGGTTACCAAAGGGGGAAGGGGGGGTGGGGAGGGATAAATTAGGAGGTTGGGATGAACATATACACACTAATATATATAAAATAGATAATCAACAGGACCTACTGTACAGCACAGGGAACTCTACTCAACATTCTGTGATAACCTACTATGGGAAAAGAATCTGAAAAAGAATAGATATATGTATATGTACAACTGAACCACTTTGTTGCATACCTGAAACTAACACAACATTTTATATCAACTCTTCCTCAATATAAAATAAAAACTAAGTTAAAAAAATAAAATAAAATGTTTCTCAAGTTTATTTGACCATATATAATTTTTCACCCCTCTGGTTCCAAATCTTGACTTTTTGTAGAACTCAGTTTCTTATGGAATACAGTTTGACAAGCCCTTAAATTCATTAAAATCATAATTAGAGACCTTGATGGGTTTAAAATATTGGCATTGTTATGACTTGGTAACACTCCATTTTGTGTTTGTTAAGTAGCAAATCAAGCCATATTGTGATAACTGATGTTTATTATGGTAACCTGTGCATTTTTGAGATCCTAAAGGGCCATCAGAGCCAACAAAGTAAGATTAAAATTATGTTGCTCATGGTTTAGGACTGGATGCCCTTTTATATCTGGATCATTTAAAGATGATCCCTGTGTGTGTGTGTGTGCGCGCGCGTGCCTGCGCACACATTGCTTTTAGTGAAAATTTTAAACTGCGCGTATTTATGGTTGCACACACACAACCCATAGTTGACCCCCAGTTCAAGTCTAAATAGAACTCTTGCTGAAGGGAGAAAAGCAGGCTGACACCCAAAATCCTCCGGGGTAAGTTCTCATACAGGGTTCTGATTGGAGGCACTGTGTTATATGAAAATTTCGTGGCTTGGCAATCAATTGAGATGTAACTAGCAGGTTTGGGCCTGTGACCCTGCAAGTTAACTGTCTCAACCTCAGTTTCCCCATCTGTAAAATGGGAGTAACAGGAGCAACCTCTTAGTGTTAAATAGCAAAGGGAAAGCGTCTGTCACGGAGGAGGAATTTAATAAAAACCTTTGGTGGGTTTGGACCTCTTTCGATAGATCTTCTTCAGGACCGGGTCTGTAACTTCTAAACTGGGATTCTGCCCAGCATCTAACGCATAGTGGGCTGCTTTATGAATGAATTAGTTAAGCATAAAACTTAATTTTGAAATAAACTAGACATTTATTCTTTTTTTTTTTTTTTTGCGGTACGCGGGACTCTCACTGTTGTGGCCTCTCCCATTGCGGCGCACAGGCTCCGGACGTGCAGGCTCAGCGGCCATGGCTCACGGGCCCAGCCGCTCCGCGGCATGTGGGATCTTCCCGGACCGGGGCACGAACCCGCGTCCCCTGCATCGGCAGGTGGACTCTCAACCACTGCACCACCAGGGAAGCCCCGGCATTTATTCTTATGTTGCTCTCTCTTGCTGAAGTCCATTAGCAGCAGAACTGGAATGTTCTCCTTCCCCGCCAAACCCCAGTATTTTTTTTTTATTTTTTTTACAAACTTGAGGTTGTTACCTCCCCAGGAATCCTTCTCTGACCACCCTGACCAGTTTATATCCCTCTGACAGCACTGGATACTTCTCCTTCAGAGCCACGCCACAGTGGTGTCTCTCTGGCGCTCTGCTCTCTCTCTCTCTCTCAATTCATACATCTTTGATTAATGTCTATTCTCCCCAACGAGGCTGTAAACCTATATGAGGGCACACACCATGGCTGCTCTTATCTGTCAATTTTATCTACAGTACTTAGCACAGAGTTTGGCACATAGAAAGCGCTGAATGAATATTTGAATGAATGAACAAATGCTCCCTTTCCACTTCTTACCAAGAGCTCTCCCCTTGCAGATTTTTTCATTGAGGCTGAGTATCATAAATATGCCAGAGCCAGAGCCCTGTATGTTCCCTACTCCTGCGCGGGAACAGAAACAAGCAATGGCTGAGAGGTAACATCCCAGGGCTATGGGTGAGACTGGCTCTCAATCGGCTCTGACTGGGATGAAAAGAAATGCAAGGCGGAGGAGGCTGGGTCAGAAACAGTCTCCACGCCGCGGTCCTTTTCTTGCTGCTGGCAACGTGCCGCTTGTGCCTGGTGTGTCTTAGTTTCCAGGCTGACGGTTGAGCCCCCAAACTCTGCAGACTTCATCTCCTGTGGGTTGCTATTCACACCAGCTCTGGCCCTCCTCCCTTGCTTCACCCTGTAACAACTGTGACTTGACGGCCTGGCTCCTGACCCCATCACTTCCCTGACACCCCACGCCTCCTCTGTGCTGTGTTCCCTAGTCCTGGCTCTGGTCCCGGTCCCCTCAACCTGCTTCCACCCACGGCACAGCATGACGGAATGACTCGCTCAACAATATTTGCCTTTGGAAACATAACCCGCAGGCAAGATATGCCTGGATTTAAATATCCAAACCGTATTTCTCTGCTGCGGGGATTGAGGAATTCTGTTCTCCAGGGTTTCTCCAGACCCCAGCCAGGGTGTAAACAGCAACTTCTGTGGTTTTGTCAGAGACTGTGGATGGCCTTGGTTTTATTCTTTAGCTAGTCCCCCACTTGAGGTTGGCCGACTGCTCTGTGTCCTGTATCCTTTTCCTCTAAACTCAAGCATGGAGATCTTGGGAAGAGAGATTGCTAAATAAAGACCAGCAGTGGTATTTACTTAGAACAGATGGTGACAGAACCCCAAGCTTTCTCTCCCTGAGCGTTACTCGAGCAGAATTTTCTAGGTCTGATACAGCTGAGAAAGGATGAATTCAGCCACATTTGCTCTCTGGGCCTGTCTACGAAGAGCGTGTTAAAAACTCATTATTCATTTTTAAAAATAGAGACCTTTGCCATGAATTCCCCTGCACTGCTCGCAGTGTGTGCAACAGCATCGTGTCGGAGAGGAACCAGACTAGGTGTCTGGCTATCTGCATTCTGCTTCCAGTTGGAAACATTCCTTCATTTCTCTGGTCTCACTTTCCTCATAGGTGTAGCTGCCTCTAGGTTTCGTATTCCTCGTTTTACTATGTGCCTAATACTATGCCTGGAGCTAAAAATAACACAGACACCAGTTTATCTAGGGCTTATGTGTGCCAGATACTCTTCTAAGCATTTTGAGGTATTCAACTATTTACCATACAAATGAATAACTATGAAAGAGAAAGATGAATTCAAGTCCTTTCGAGAAACTTTATTTTTTAAAGACGTTTCCCCTCATATTGCTAAGTTAGTAACCCTCTCTTGGACCTGTCTTTCCTACTGCTCCTGCCACTTAATAATACAGTGATCTAAGCAATTATACCCCAATAAAGATGTTAAAAAAATAATAATAATACAGTGATCCGCTTGAGTCCTTGGTATCACTACATGGTGGGGTCCATGTTCTTATTCACTTTAGTTTTCCCAGCACCTGGCATAAATCCTAACAGATAAAACATATTCAGTAACTGTAAGACAGTTACATAGTCCAAGCCCACTAAAACATCAGCTCCATGAGGGTAGCAAGGCAATGACTTTGCCTCTTGTGTTCTTCTATACCCCCTGTGCTTAGAATTGAGCCTGGCAGAGGTAGATACTCAACAGCTCTATGAATGAATGAATGAATGAGTAAACAAACTAAGGTACAAGCATTAAAGAACCTACTGACAAAGCCAAGTTTACTCTGTTTAAAGGCTCAAAACTCCTTGAGGATCTATGGAACAACAGCAAAACCTGAGGCAAGGTAGGCCGTGGTTTTCCACCCCCGGTAGCACGGGGAGCAGGGAGGCGCCCTGACACTGTGCAGTGTGGCAGTCTGTGTTTAGTGAGATGGCTTGTTCATCCTCCTTAAGTAGAGTGATGATGAAGGGGAACTGGATCTCAAGCTGCTGCAAGGAGTAAAACTTGATATTTCTTCTTGAATAAATGAGTCTCGTTCAGAGCTCGGATTCCTTTGACTATTAGAACGGCCGTGATCAGTCACCTCAGATGAGGCCCACATGCGTGTTTATCTGATGGGTTTGAGAGGGAACCTGGGAAAGGTCGGCCACTGCCACCATGCACGTGGTATCTCTGCCAGGCGTTCTGAATTGTGGCAATTGCTACCGCTCCAAGCTCCTCCCATCCTGGCCGCCTCTTTAATTTGCATCCTTTTATCGTTCTCATTTCACGTTTGTTTGCTTGGTTTGAATGCTAGGGACTAAAAACAAGCATCAAATGGTATTTGAGATCTGCACAGCTCAGTCTTCTCCACCTGGCACTGACTTTCCTGATAGGATTCCTGGGGGGAAATTCAGGGGAGAGAGACTTCCGGGTTCAGGAGACTGATGAAACCACAGATACCAGGACTTGCTGATTATGGTCCAAGCCACTGGAGCCTCTGGTTTTGCAACAGAAAGAAAAACATATCAAAAACAGAAACTCCTAAAGCCTCGTTGCATATATGGAGTCTAGATTGCTGTGTCTTGAGCTACTTTGTCAACTTTGGGAAATTTGTTTTTGACTGAGATATCACCTTGAAATGAAGACATCGAGAGAGTCTTAGATGGGGGGGGGGTTAACACACAGGTCTCGCCCTCAGCCATGACCTTCCTAGTGATCTCGAAAAACCCACCTCACCTGGCTCTTCAGAATGAACAGTAATGTATCCTATTTTGTATAGTACTGAGATTTAGCCATGTGAGGACCAACTGGCTATGGCAGGAGAGGGAAAGTGAGACAGGTTAGAAACGAGAGATCCCTGACGAATGTCTCCATCTCCTTCAGGTCTCAGTACAGATGCCTGTTCCATAGAAGGCGAGGATAAAACGAATAATGGTCATAATGGCAGCCATCACTAATTTTTAAATTTTCATTATTCTTTGGGCCATGCCCTGTGCTTAGTGCTGTATACTCATTCTATCACTTAATCCTTGTATAATAACACCAGCATGAGGTGAGTACTCGTCTCATCTCCAGAATGTCAGTAAAGAGATGGGGTTTAAGAGAGTTTCAAAACTTGACTCCCCAAACTAGGTCCAGTTCCACTGGTATACTCTGTACTTCTCTTCTCCTTCATATCAATTGTCACAGCTCATAACTACAGGGGTCCCCCCCTACCCATGGGGGATACATTCCAAGACCCCCAGTGGCTGCCTGAAACTGTAGAAAGCGCCGAACCCTGAGGCAAGGTAGCTCTGATAAAGTTTAATTTACAAATCAGACACAGTGAGAGATTAACAACAATAATAAAATGAAAGAATTATTACAATGTACTGTACAAAAAACTTATGTGAATGTGGTCTCTCTCTCAAAATATCTTATTGTACAAATTTAATGCCTTTTCCATCTTAACTCAATATATATCACACACCGTGGCTGGAATTTTGTAATCTGAGGTGCAACAGCAAAACTAGCATGAAGTTCTTTTTCCTTCTTTAAAATTTCATCGATAGGAGAATCTTTCTTACTGTAGATCTTAACGTCTTCAGCATATCACTTTTTTTCATTTCTTAAATCAGGAACTTTTATCTTTTCACTTAGAGGAAGCACTTATGGCTTCTCTTCAGCATATCCAAATTGCCGGCATCACTACTCTTGCGCTTTGGAGCCACTATTTAGGAAAATAAGGGTGACTTCGACCCAAGCAGTGAGATACGAGGACAGTCGATCTGAGAACGGAATCAGCTACTAAGTGACTAAAGGGCAGGTTGCACTGGACAAAGGGACGATTCACATCCAGCACAGGACGGAGCAGGGTGACTCGAGATTTCATCACTATACTTAGAATGGCACGAGATTTAAACCTTACAAATTGTTTATTTCTGGAATTCTATTTAATATTTTTGGGCCACAGTTGACCACGAGTAACTGAAACCAGGGAAAGTGAAACCACAGATAAGGGGGGACAACTATATATTTGTGGGACGTTTTCTAATGCCTGCCTTCCCGTTAGATTATAAGCTCCACTAGGGTACAGGCTGTAACTGTTCACTGTTGTTTGCAAAGTAGAATGCCCAGCCCATCGTTAGGACTCCTTAAATAATGACTGAATGAGTGGACTAGATTTACTCCCTGGCACTGCCACAGGGAGGACAGGTCCATTGCAGAAGGTGTGTATCTGAGTTCATGAGGACACACAACAGTTTCCAGTCCAGGCCATCAGTCAACGCTGGGCTCTTCCTTATGGGGTGCAAGGGTATCAACAGTAAAAACAGCTCCAGAAACAGGTGAGCCTCTGAAGCACAGACACACATCATCCACAAAATGACAGGCAAGAGATGGGGTCCCAGTTCCAAGACTAATCCAAAGAATAAGGTTGCAATCCCTAGAATAGCCTATTAGAAAAAACATTAGGCTTTGGAGTCAGAAAAGATCTAGAGTTGAACCTTAGCTTGGCAATTTACAGTCGTGTGGTGCTGTGTGTCTCGGGTGGAATCCTTTTTTAACATCTTAAAATGACCTGAAATATGAGAATAAATCTCATCTGGGAAAGCTGTTGACATACCTGATAATCACCATTGACTCAGCACTCACTCATATAAGTTAGAGGTAGGTCAACACTATACCCACATTACCTCACTTACATCTTACAATTACTCTACGGCATGACTGCTATTATCTTCATTCTACAGAGAAGGACACAGGATGTCAAATGATCCTGGCTGTGGGGAGAGACAGGCAAAAGGGGTGTAAGCAGCTCTTTGCAGGAAACCGCCCTCGGCAGGAAGCCCCTTTTCTTGTCACTTTAGCAAAGCTATATTGTAACTAACTTTTAAACCTGGCACCCCCATGCTCTAGTCATCTCCGGCCCAAGCACACCTCTCAAATCTTTTAATCACACAATATCTTGCCAAACTTGTCAGTTCTTTCCATAGATCAAAGAAGTAGAAATGAAGAATAAGTCATTGACAGGTGACCAGATCTCTTCCCTAGCTTCCCCTTCGGTAATCTCCCAAACAAACTGTGTGACCAAACTGTGTGAACAAGATAACATCTAGAGGAAGATCATGTAGACTTGATGAGCCTGCACGCAGCTGAGGGATGGAGACAGCTCTGACCCCCTATCTCAACGATTTACTGAGATTACTTCCCTTCTTCCCTTTAAAACTTAAATGGCGGAGCAGAATTTTCAGAGGTGGTTTCTGGAAGACCCTGAGTCCACCACCTCCCTAGATTGCCAACGTTCCAGCAATTGCCCAGCAAACCCAGGCAATCTCCCCTCCAACTCCCTACCTCCCTCCTGGCCTCTCTCTCAGCCCAGCCTCCACATTGAGCATGCCTGGAACCCAGATGCTTCCACTTGTAATGAATCATTATCAGCGGGTCAAGATGATGAGTACAGTGAACTGGACTGGGCTGGGGCAAGAGACAGGAAAGAACTTGAGCCCCTTGAACATAATGGAGCCCACAGAATTTCCCTCTATGTTCCAAACATGGCAGACCCTTCTGGGCCTCAGACTTCTCCACATGAATGCCCCCAAAGAAGAATATTCGCTTATTTATTTATTTAAATTTATTTATTTTATTTATTTTTGGCTGCTTTGGGTCTTCGTTGCTGCACGCAGGCTTTCTCTAGTTGTGGTGAGCAGGGGCTACTCTTCCTTGCAGTGCGTGGGCTTCTCATTGTCGTGGCTTCTCTTGCTGCAGAGCACGGGCTCTAGGCGTGCGGGCTTCAGTAGTTGTGCCACATGGACTCAGTAGTTGTGGCACATGGGCTTAGTTGCTCCGCGGCATGTGGGATCTTCCCGGACCAGGGATCGAACCCATGTCCCCTGCATTGGCAGGTGGATCCTTAACCACTGCGCCACCAGGGAAGTCCTGAATTTTTACTTATTTATTGAACACTTAGAGTCTGCCAAGCAACTCACAGGCACTATGGCCAATCTTTACAATAACCCTGGAGCAGCATTTGTTTTATTATCCCTAATTTCTAGGTAAGAAAATGGACATAAAGAGGGAAAGTGACTTGCTTATGCTCACGCAGCTGGCAACTGAGTCACAATTTTAACCCATTTCATTCTGACTTCAAAGCCTGTTGCTTTCCTCATGAACTGTCTTCCTTAAGAACTCCTATTCACCCATCAAAACCCAATGTTACAGTGTTATTTCCTACGAGAAGCCCTCCGTCCTTATCTCTGTTCAACTCACCCAGGCAGGGTTAGTCATATTAAAAAAAAAAAAAAAAAAAGGCAACTTTCTGATTCTGATTCAAGGCAACTTTCCTTTCTATTGACATTTGTGAGTATTGATTTTATAAGTGGCGAGCAGCGGGACCCAATTTGGTAACAGGGGAAGACTCTGGGTGGGTGCAGATTGTGGAGATCAGACTGGGAACGAGATGAAGTGTGTGCCCCCCTTGCCTCCTTTCACCTATAGACCTTGTCATGATCTCCTCAGTAAGAAGAGGGCCTTACAATCCTCCTCCACCCGGTGGGCCAGGCTGTCAGGACCATTTTGGGAATTAACATGCGAGATGAAATGTGATTACCTTCCTAATTCTAGATGATCTTTAGGTTTGCTTCTGATACGTTGATGCTATGAATACAAGTTCAATTTCTCCTCTCTATCATGGCTTAAAGAAAATCAAAGAGTAGTAGAGGGAATGACAGCAAGCTTCTGGGGGCAGAGCTTATCTGAGTCAGTTAGAAAGTTGCCCGAGCAACCTTCTTGTAGACCTTGTATATTACCTTCTTTACGGGTGCTCCTTGACTTCCCTCATACACACAGGGACCATCTACCTCTCCTTCTCTTCCATCAAAGCCTGAAATCAGAAATGCTTTGTGCCCATCTAGCCTGGGGCATAAGTGACTGAGAATGGCAAAGCGTGACTCACCCGTAGGAAAGTTAATTGACTCAGAGACCCAAGGTTTGAAACAAAAGGAATAGTTCTTAGCTCAAATGAAATATTAAGGATATATACTTTTAAGCAGAGAGTAGGAGATATGACGGAACCTTCCAATCCCTCTAAAATTATATAATTTGGGGAGTTAACTACTTTACCTGTATACAAGTTCTGTTCCAGAATAACCTTGAGTTCACAACTTAATTCTGAGTCCTTGACATCTTGGTAGCAGCCTCATGATGTACACAGCTTAAGGGCTGAAATTGATTTTTTCCATTCTTTTTCAGATTAAAACAACAACAATAAATTTCTCTACCCCTTGGGACAAAAGGAGGTCTGACTTTCATAACATGTAGTTCAGCACCTGGTAACCATTCATTTGAAAATCACAGTCTGAGAGATGTTATCACCAAGCAACTATATTTTTGTTTCATTCTGTCCCATGAAACAGGGGGACCAGCTCCTCATGCCCATATAGGGGTCTCATACTTTTCCCAGGTAATATGCACAGTCTCCATCCAGAGAGTGAAATATCTAGTCCCATGTAAGAGTCAAAATTTCAAATTTCAAAGCAAAATTTCTCCCCATACCCAACTTAAACACTTTATAAGCAGGAGGTTACAGATGGTGGACAGGGACACAGATCATGGATTGTTCCTAATCTCTTTCCCCACCTTGTGCTTCAGCCCTCACTTCATTTTGCTGAGATTTCTGACTCTTCAGGCTTGAGGGGGGAGGGAGGAGTGAGTGGGGAAGTTCTGGCTGGAATGATTCTGTGTGAGCTGGTGTTGCACTCTGTGGGTCTGGGAGATGTTCACAGCTGACTGTTTTCTTTGTGTGTGGCAGGGGGATGGGTGTGTTCAGAGAACTTTTATTAATGCATACCTGGCATCTACAGTTCCCATGAAGAGGGCTAATGCTCTGTTTTCCCTTGTTATTTACGGCTCCTTGTTAATCCCTGGGAACCAGGCAGTATACCTCCACCCTCTTTTGGGTGAGATCTTTTCACTTCTTCAGGAGGCCCCCTTGGAAATGTCTAAGATGACCCCATTCCAGTGTCTATCACGCATGGCCCACCTTTCCACCGGGACTGTTCAGGGGTCTTTTACTCTGAGAACCTCCTTTTGGGACCACTGATCTCCACCTCTGTCTCCTCTCCTTTGCTCTACCATTTATGGAGCCGGCCAGTGAGTTTCTCAGGAATAACCAGTCTGCTGCCATGATTCTCTAGCCACCACTCCTCCATCTGTCACACCCCAAGAAAAGCAAAGAGTAGTCTTATCTAAAAGCCCCTCTACCCAGGCTTCAGGTGAGGGACAGGCTACTGCCCACTCCTCCCCCTTGCCAGACAGGTTCACAAAACACTTACATTCTTCTCCAAAATCCTCGCTCAGTCTCTCTGTGCTCTGTTCCTCAGCCTCTCTAACTTTACAGGCTGAGGTGGGTAAATGATTTACCTGCCATCTCATTTTTGCAAATCTTACAAGTTTTACTTCAAAACATAGCACCTATTTTCTTCATGCTTCAACCAAAAGTGCGATAGGAAATTTGCATGTCCTGTTAAATCTGTTATCTTCTCCATTTAACCCTCAGGATCATTTTTCAATACTGTTGCTTCATTTAGGTTTGTTTTTGGAAGGCATATCTAAACTTGATATTTGTAAAGATGTGCTATTTTCTCAGAGCATTTTAATATCCACGCTTCACTTGATCTCTCCCCTCACGTGATTGGCAGAATTCTCTGAGGTGGGCCTCTTCATTTGCTTAGGACTCGCATTTAGGGAGTGGTACATTCAAGGTAAAAATCCAGGCCTCCTCAAGCTTTCTACCAATGTCGATAATAATAAAATTAAAAAAAAAAAAAACCCAGTAATAATGGTGAATGCTTATTGCACATAGACACTGCTTTGAAGTGTAATAGATACAGTAACCCAACCATTTATTGATACATAGGTAATAGTATGATGCCCATTTTACAGATGAGGAAACCACCGCACAGAAAGCTTAAGTAACTTACTCATGGTCACATAGTTAGTAAGTGGCAGAGCAGTTGGTCTCAGAGCCTACATCCTTAACCCTTAGGAAAAGAGTGTTTTTGTCTTCTCATTGACCACTTGACATTCGGAGCACTTTGATATACAGTATCTCATTTGATATCTCTACGTGATAATAGGGGACAAGGATGGCTTTCTTTCTTGAGAGGTAGGAAATGCAAGACAAGTAGGTGGAGGAGGAGACAGATGTGAGGTCACAGTGCTAACAGGGGACAGAGCCCAAGTGTACCCAGTCTCTCAACCCTCCGTCCAGTTTCCCCACCATATTACATGGCCTGATGTGACCTTCTGTAGCTGGTATTCCTGAAAGGAAATGAAACGTACTGCAATGGACTTTTCCAATGATCTAGCCCAGTACTTTTCAAGTTAATGGAGAGTTCCTCTAGGGGCACAGAGGAGCATGGAGTAAGAAAGCATTGAACGGGAGGGAAGGCCCTGCTCCGAACTTAACTAGAGAGTCTACTTCTACGTCTTCCATATCAGTTTCCACTGAGATTTTGTTTGAATAAAGAGCTATGCTGCCTTTGTTGTACATACACAACCAATGCAGTCCAACTCCCAACTTGACAGGTGGGGGAATTGAGGCCCAGAGGAAAGTAACTGAAGTCACACAATGAGTTAATACAGACTGCGGAAACCAGTCAGCACCCCAGTTCTCTGGCCCAGCACTTTGTCCCCTGCCCCCAGTCCCTGAGGGTCCTCTGTTGGATCAACGTAATATATCCTGGAATCAGGCTGGGAGCTGACATATAGACAGCACGGCTTGTGCCAATGCCCTGGCAGTAAAACAAAGTGATGATGTTTCAATTAATGACATGTGCATATGTATGCCAGAAACACCCTGCCATGCATATGCATATATTATTAATTATGCAACATGCTTTCTTACACTGATATTTTCATAGCTTTTTATAGCATTAATTACTTCATTAAATGGGAGAAAAATGTAAGGGCTGGCATAAACAGGCTTTACTGTAGGTAATCAAGGGCTAAGTGGTGTGGGGCTGTCTATGTGTCAATGAAACAACTTCTTTCAACCCTGTGTCTCTGACAGTTGTCACATCCTTGATTTCTACTATGATTCCGGAGTCTGCTATGGTGTCAGGTGCTCAGAAGCCCTGGGTAATTGACGTTCTGTCCTACCACCTAGATGTGCAGAATTATTAAGAGTGGAGTTCGGAAAACTGAGTTATAACCACACCTTGGTTCCAGCTAGCTGTGTGACTCTCAGTAATTCAATTCCTTCTCTAGTTTTAATTTTTCTTTGCCTCAACCATTATGGAGCAAACATCCTGGCAAAGAAATTAAAGAAGACAAAGAACTGTTGGAAAGGTTGGATGAGGGTCAGAAGTGAGGAGGAAAGAGAATCTTAAGACTAAGGGCAATAGTGATCTGCCCACCTCTTCACACACCTCTTTCATTGCTCACCTCACACACCCCCACCCCCTATGGCTGAACTTCTCTCACTCTGTGCCCTCTGCCTGGACCCCACTCCCACCCTTGTACCTTTAATTGGTCTTATTCCTAATAGACCTTCAGATCTCTCATAAGCCCCAAGGTGAGATCCCCCTGGTATATACCTCCATCACTGCTTCTCCTCTTATGAAAACAGATGTGCCTCTCTTGGTAGACTTGGTACACTAAACCAAGTCTTGCCTCTCTGTGATGGCAAGGACCATGTCTGTCCAGTTCTTGGCTGTATCCCCAGGGCCGAAGTGCTTGAATATTTATCAATGGACGGGTTTCTAAAAAGAGCACATGCTATATGATTCTGTTTATATGAAATTCTAAAAAATGCAAATTAACCTATAGTGACAGAAAGCAGATCTGTGGTTGTCAGGGAACCTGGGACGAGGGGAAGAGAGAGGAATTGCAAAGGGGCACCAGGAACCTTTAAGGAGTAATGGATGTGTTCATTGTTTTGATTGTGTGATGGCTGAACAGCTGTATACAGGTACCCAAATCATCAAATTATACATTTTAAACATGTACCTTTTATTCTCTATCAACTATAACTCAATAAGGTATAAAAATGCATAAACAAAATAGAAATGCCATTATAGGAAAAGAAAAGAAAGGTTTGGTTAAAACACTGAATGTTGCAGAAAGCTAAAAAAGGTCAAAGGGAAAAATGGTCATTAGACTGGCAGCTTTTGAGATACTCTAGGGACCTCAGTTAATCAGTGGATGGAAACCCAGTGGTGGTGAACAGGCTTTCCAGTTGGCTATTTTTCTACCTAATCACTTCCACACGACAGGGCATCCTTCCTCCAGCCCTGGTGGCTCCCTACATCAGTGTATTAATCTGATAAGGACATTTTGCTTGCACGGAAGAGAAATCAGCCTGTGCTAGCTTAGGCAAAAAGAGGGAAATCATTAAAAAGGTACAGGAATGCCTGAGAAAACCTGAGGCCAGGAATGCCACCCCTAGACCTCAGAAAAGCCTAGAACAAAGATCTGAAATGTTTTCAGGAACCCAGGCACAGCTTGGTCTCTAGTCCTTGCTCCTCTTGGCACCTCTACTTCATCCTCTGTCTCTGAAAATTTGATCTGGGGACTCCTTAGTTGACTCAAAAAGCATAAGGACGCCCCATGAGTCCCAGCTGGCCGCAGCCCACCAGCACAGATGAGCTGTCATCTATAAATCACAATCCTAACGTTCTGGAAGAGACAATGTGATTGGTCCAGCTGAAATTTAGGGTCCACCCTGCCTGCCCAACGTTGGCTGGTAGGGAAGTCATTTAGATGACACAGTTGCTTGAGACTAGCTTCTTGGCTAGGGGAAATTGGGAGGACATTTCTTAGAGAAAAGGAGAAGGAGTGATTTGAGCAGCCGTTCTAAAACTCTCCAATAAGTGTTGCAGTTATCAATTAGATACGCAGAGTGGGGATGAGAATCTCCCATTCACAGATAACAAACTAGAGCCCAGAATAGTTAATTTATCTTCCCAAAGCCACACAGAGCAAGGCAGAGTGCAAGGCCCCCAGACGTTTGACGCTGAGCCCCACCACCCTTACTAGAACACCAGATGGTTTTCCTAAAGCAACCCTGTGCTCAAGGAAGATTCAAAATCTCATTTGAACTCAAGTGTAAATGAATGCAAATAGCTTGAGGCATTATCCTAGCATTTTTAAGAGGACAAAGTGGAGAGGAGGGGAGATGGATTTATCTTTGAGCAGGAACCAAAGACTTAAGCTGAAGAATGCTGTACTAATGGTGATATTTAAGTAATCCTTTGGTGCATATGGCTTTTCAAAGGGATACTAGTCCATTCTGAAACCCATGAACTACGGTGCACAGATAATGATAAATGCACTCATTCTGAACTACCTGTTTTTTCTCTTTACCTCCAAGGTCTTAAAGGAGGCAAAGGGTGTATTCGGTAAACCTGCTATCAGACAGAGTTCTCACTCCAGACACTTCCAGCTTGATGAAATGGAATATATCAGAAATCTACCAAGAACACAATTTAAAAAAAATTTTTAGTACTGGTTTCAGGTGAAGCCTTCAGATCAAAGAAGTACAAATAGTTCGGATGCTTGAGAAATAACCAACCACTTCTCATGTGCTCACCTCAGATGAACCAAACCTGCATACAACTTACACTGATGCCACAGTGATACAGGGACCAGGAAACCAAGAATGGATCCTGGAATGGAGGCAAGGTGAACAGCTTCTCCCAATCTGGACACCAAGAACCAGATGTGCCCATTTTGCCCATTGGGTCAGCATACCCTTGGGCTTATTTGTTGCATAGCTCAGTCCTACAAGCCTGTTGGTAGGCAACTGCATGTGAGATGAATCAGATATGGTTTTTGCTCTCAGAACTTTAATAACCAAATGGAAGAAACAGGCATGGGTGCAAATACGAAGTGCAGAGAAATGTATTCTCCTAAGAGGGATGGGTGCACTTGAAGATTTCAGATCTTTCATGCCTCAAATTGAATTCCCTCTTCTACTCCTACCTAGAATCGCCTTCCTTTATCAGCAATGGCACTACTGTCCCTTTAGTTGTTCAGATAACTGGAATTATCCTTGAATCTTCCCTCTCCTTCCCTCTCCTTTACCTCTTCTATCAACTGTAATCACCTGTTAAATTGAATTTTGCTTTCAAAATATACTTTGCAGCTGTCCACTTCTATTCAACCCCTTCCAAGCCATCCTTTCAAGCTGCCACCTTCTCTTATCTGCCAATTACAGCGGTTTCCTTATATTTCTAACCATATTTACATTTACTCCTTTCAAATCCATTCTGAACTCTACTGCCCAAGTGATCTTAAAAATGAAAATGAAGGAATATTACTAAGAATATGACTTTAGATTGTTTCCTATTGTCTTTAGAATCAAGATCCAAAGTCTTTAGACTGTAAAGTCTCCGGGGACTGGCCCTGGTCCACACTTACCTCTACGGCCTCACCTCCAGCCACTCACTTCCTGTGTCTCCCTACTCAGCCATCAGATCACCTTCAGTGTCCTGAGCAGGACGTAGTCTCTCTCACATAAGGACACTTGAACAAGCTGCTTTCAACGACCACAGTATGGCGCCTCGACATCTGCTGCTCATTTCCTGGGTGAATCCAGGTTGGGTTTCCTGATATATATGGTTCCTTCAGAACACTCACTCCAGATGTAAATTAATTATTTAACCTCCTTTTCCACTAAACTGTTAATCCCAGGAGGACAGAGGGTGTCTGTTTCATAGACTGCTGCATTCAACTTTTAGTATGGTATCTGACACTCAATACAGATGTGTTGAATGGAGCCCAGGAACTCAAATGGAGAGTCAGAAAAGTGAGAATAAGGCCTAATTGTGGAGGGCTCCAAAAGTCCAGCCAGAGCAAGAAAACGTGTGCCCCCAAAGCCTGTTTCCAAAGCCTCCTCTGTACCCCTTCTGCAGCTGCTCTCTGTTTCATTGCCCCTGGTGACACCTCTTCTCTTCCACCCTGTCCCTCACCCCTGCCATCTTGAGGGCAAGGAAGGGGTTTTATTCATCTCTGTGTCCTCAACCGTTGGCACAGGGACAGCTACAGAGTGATGCAAATATCATCCAGCCTCGGCTAGGCTGTGCTACATTGGAAAACTACACCCTCATCTCAACAATTTCTTGCTCGCCCGAAGTCCACTGCAAGTGTAGCTGGGTCTCCAAGGCAGCGGCTCTCCAAGTCACGGTCAGGTATCTGAGACAACTATTCCTGTGTCAACTCGTGTTACCAAGCTCAACATGGCAGAGGACAAGTAAGACTGACAGATCCAACTCTGGCAAATAAATGCTCCCTTCTAGTGACCTATGTGACACCTGCCCACTCCTCCCTAGCCAAAGGAATTCACATGGCCATGCCTAACATCAAGAAGATGAATTACATATATATACACACACACACACGTATATGTATATGTATATACAATGTTCTCCGTTTTTCTAAAAATAGAGGTGAAATAGGTATCAGTAAGCAGTAGTAACATCTGCCCCAGTCCTGAATAAATAAGCACTTCAATTTAAAAAATAGAAAGCAGCCAAGTAGTCCTTGCAGTGTCTTAACCTCCTCTCCCCTAACGATCCAATTCCTTCCTCACCTATTCGCTCTCATGGTCATAACCTAGACCTCATCAGTTCCCATAATTTCAAATGCACCAAAATCTCAGTTCCAACTCTGTTTGCCACCTCCTAAATTCCAAGCTCATTTGCTGGACTTCCTGTCTCCAGCAACCTTTGACTCCCCCTGTTTTTGCAATCCATTGGTCCCATCAGCTTTATTTTTTATTTTTAAATTTATTTATTTATTTATTTTTGGCTGTGTTTGGCCTTCGTTGTGTTGCGCGGGGCTCTCATTGCGGTGGCTTCTCTTGTTGCAGAGCACAAGGTCTAGGCACGTGGCTTCAGTAGTTGCAGCACGTGGACTCAGTGGCTGTGGTTCGCGGGCTCTAGAGCTCAGGCTCAGTAGTTGTGGCACATGGGCTTAGTTGCTCCGCGGCATGTGGGATCTTCCTGGGCCAGGGCTCGAACCCGTGTCCCCTGGCCTCACTCACTTCCTTATCTTGCTATATTATATGATCATTCATTATATTCATTCTCTTTTGACAACCCTTAATTCCCTTCCCCAGGTTCTGAACTCCTAAATGCATACCCTTTCACCACACTTGCTTTCCTGAACTACAGTCACGGTAAAATTTAACTCTTCATCTACTCAGGGGTAGAATGTGTAAAAGAAAGGCCCCAAAATAAACCCCAGCCACAATTACTGATTTCTCTTTAAACTTGCGATCACTAAGTAAGTTCTTAAAGCTGCCATCGTACTACATTCCCCCTGGCCGTTCTCCTTCCCACTCTCCCCAATAATCATTTCACACTCTCTCATTTCTTCTCAAACCCCCAGCACCTTCTCCTTCTTATCTCACAGCTTCTGACCTGCTTCCCACTTGACAAAAATGAAGTGTTCAGAAAAGAACATCAAGATCCTCTCACCCACGCAAGGACTAATTCCAGCAAGTCTGCCCTCTCTCTCCTGCATCACTTTTCCCCCTTCTCTGTTGGATCCATTAGCATACAGACATGCTGTTATTATTCCCGTCTTCCCCTCTGTCAACAGCACCCTTTTCACTAGTTCTCCTTACAGCAGCATTTCCTGGAAGATGTGCCTAAATTCAGTCTTCAATTTCTCTCCTTTTGTTCTCTGTTCAGCCCACAGCAGGTTTCTGTCTTCTCAAACATTTTGCAAAACCCTTTCTCATTAAGGTGAAGAAAGACCTCTGCATTGGCCCACTAGACATGTCTCAGTCCTAATCTTAGGTTTTCCCACCAGCAGCTTTTGACGCAGGGGTTCGTTCTGTTCTCCTTTGAAGCACTTTCTCTACTTGGTTTCCAGGATGCCACACTCACCTGGTTTTCTCCCACACTTTTGGATGCTTCCTTTGCCTCTTTTGCTAGATCATCTGCATCTCCCTGACATCGGAATGTTGAAATGCTCCAGGGCTCTGTCCCTGAACTGCTTCTCTTTTACATCTGTGCTCACTCCGCAGTTGATCTCATCCCATCTCCTAGCTTTAAATACCACCCCTACACAGACAAGTGCATATCCCCAGCCCGGATGTCTCCCACAAACCCCAGATTCGCATAGTTAACTTCCTGCTTGACATCTCTACCTGCATGTTTAATAGGCATTTTAAATTAAACATATGTCTAAAAATGAGCTCATGAAATTCTCCCCACCCCCACAAAACATGCTTTGTTAATGGCAATTCCATCCCTCTGGTTGCCTTGGTATAATCCTTGACTTCTCTCTTTCCCCACTTCCAGCCTTCTTGCAAATCCTATTTGTTCTACCTTCAAAATACATCCAGAATTTAATTACTTTTCACAAAACCCTCTGCCAACATTCTGATCTATGACACTACCAGATTTTGCGTTGATTATTTCAATAGTTTCCTAACTGATGAGCTTCTGCCCTTGTCCCCCCTTTAATCTACTTTCAGCACACAAGTGCAGCCAGTGTCACTCAGGGCTCCCCCATCACCATGACTTCCCATTTTAATCAAAATAAAAACGCAAGTCCTTATTTTGACTCACACAGTCATACATGGGCTGGACCCCATTTCCTTTTTAACCTCATATCTTAATCCTTTCCCCTTCATTCTCTCCAGGTCAGCCAACCTTGCTGTTCCCCAACATTCCAGGTATGACCCCAACTCTGAGCCTTTTCACTCACTTTCCATGTCTAAGATGCTTCCTCCTGGATACCTACAAGGCTAACTCCATCACTTCCCTTAGGTTTTTACTCAAAAGACATCTTCATGTTAAGACTTTCCTTGGCCACTCTATCTAAAACTGTACTCTGCTCCCAGTATTTTATACACCCTTATGTTGCAGGAATTGTGATCCCTAAAATGCATCACTATCTAACATACTCTTGACTATACATATTTCTCTTGTTTATTGCCTCCTCTACTAGGGTATAAACTCCATGAAGGCATGAATATTCATCTATATTGTTCACTGTTGTTTACCCAGAGGCTAAAACAGTGTCTGGCACAAATGAGACTCTCAGTGTATATTTGTTGCATGAATAAATCCTTTTCAGGAACATTACTATTAGTATTACCAGGCAGAATAAATACCAGAAAGCCTAGGCTTGTCTAGCAGAAAGAACCCTGCCCTAAGAGGCTAGGAGGCTAGGAATTTAGTTCCTGTTCTCTTGTTAACTTGCTATGTGTCCTTGGGCAAATCGCTTCCACTCTGCAGATTTTTATTTTCTTGTCTGTAAGTGAGTGGAGTGGACTTAATGATTTCCTGTGTTCCATTCAGCTCATGAGGCGGCAGAATGTGAAAAATGAAGTAAGAGGAGAGTTAGTGGTGGCATGGATTTAGTGAGATAATGTATGCTCCAGGAATTTCCAGTCGTTTTGGTCTATGGCTTAGAGTGGGTGCAGTAAAAATTCATTTGAATGTTAATCCCTGGTTTGTTTCTTCAGCTGGCTGTATGCACTGACCGACTTGGAAATCCCAAGCCACCCCACGTGAGCCTTGGGTCTTGGCTAGCTTTTTACATAGCTAAGTCTTTGGTTCCTCCCCACACCCTGTATCTTATCTCAGCATAGAAGCTGATTGACAAAAGAGTTAGAATTCAACCCAGGGTTCTTGAACTTCAACCACGTCACCCCACCAGGCTGCCTCTTCCCTGTGGGTGGAGGTGTTTGTTTTCAGCAGGAACCTGATTCATTTGCCACAGGTTCTGTCTCAACAGGGAGAAAACAAGTAAGTCCTACCCATTCAACACAGCATGCTGTCATTTCTGAGTCTTGAATTGATCACCTCAAAGGGCCTTGGTGGTCACTATTTCCTCAAAGAAAACAAGGGGTCAGTGAAAACACTGTGGCATGCTGTTTTCATAAGCATTCTACAAAAATTCACTGATGGTCAGTAATGTAAACTGCTTTAGAATCTTGGTTTCCCAATCCCCTCTCTCACTGCATGATCTTCAACGTGAGATGTTACTGCTTTGAACCTTTGTTTCTCATGCCAGACTTGGGAGTCATTCTTGACACCCCTCTCTCTTTTCCTAACACCCTAAATTTGTCAATCACCGGTTCCTGTTGCTTGAATTTGCATCCCGAATGTCTTTAGACTCCGCCTATTCTGTCCTTCCTCTCTTAGATTACTGTCCACTATAAATATGATGATGTTACTTTCTTCCTTAGCTTTCCCTTGCCCTTAGACTGAAGTTCCACAACCTAAATAAAGAATACAAAGGGTATCGGAACTGACCCACTGTGCTCATCAATCTTACCTCAGGGCTTTTGAACCCTCTGGGTTTTCCCCTTCTCTCTGTCTACAATGTTCTTCCCCTAAGCCTCTTCACCAGCTCACTGCCATTCGTGGTTCAGGTCTCTGCTTCAATATTATTTTCTAAGGGAAAATTTCTCCGAGAAGTTTACATTTCCTTTTCATACACTCTCATAGAACTTTCTATTTTACTTTTGTAGCAGTTATCACAAATTTAATTAAATACAAACTTTTCTGTAAGCAATTCTTTAATTTGTCACACCCTTTAGATGTCAAGCTCTTCTAAGCCAGGAATCCATAGATATCTTATTTACCACTGCACACTCAACATACCCAATGCCTGGCACATAGTAGGTCTTCAATTTATTCTTGAATAAATGAAGGGATGAAATGAAGGTGATAGCACTTCTGTCACGTGGTTGTGAGGATTCAATGAGTTAAGGCCAAAATGCACTTAGCGCAATACCTGGTACACATTCAGGGGATTACAGGTGTATCTTCACCAGCAGTGTAGACACTACACTGTAGACACTAATAAATTGCATGGCTAAGACTAAATACTGGGACACTGAGGAGGAGGAGAAGGTGATCAGCATAAAAAGAATTGGGAAAAGCTATTTTGTCTATCTCCTTTGCTTGTTTGAGGGCTTGGTGCTCAAGTCCTAACTGTGCTGCCCAGATCTATGTCTAATTCAGGCTCCTTCCTCTCAGCAGGCACCCCCAATGCTGTTCCCACAATCCTTTTTTCCATCCCTAATTGGTAGCCTATTTCTGACTCCATAGTGGATCCTCTGAGCCCACTTCGCTTAAGCTTCCAGATACAGTTTCCTGTACTTCAGCTGAGCCTATGAGAGACCAAGCCTCTCAAATTCTTCTCCCCTGGCCCTAGTTCCCAGAGTCCACCCTCCCTCGTAACCTCTGAGGATGTTTTATTCCCATCCTCTAAAGCAGACACCTACTTCACATCTCCTAGTTAATCCCACAGTCAAGGGTTTTCTTTTCTCTCTCTCTGTTTTTCCTACTGAGTCCCTTTTTTCTCTCCATTCTTTTTTCTTTCGTCATTTTTTCTTTAACTTTTATGATGAAAAATTTAAATATAAACAAATGTAGGGAGAATAGTTCAATGAATCTCCAAGTACCCATCACCTAATTACAACAGTCATCATCCATGATTGATTTTGTCTCATCAGTAGACCCCCAATGCACAGCCCTACTGGGTTATTCTGAAGCAAATCCCAGATACTATTATTTCATCCATACACAGTATATTTCAGTATGTTTATAAAGGGCTCTTATAGAAACAAACACAACATCTTTAATACATATAAACTATCAACAGTAGTTTTTTTTTTTCTT